>NC_086118.1:3298360-3615175 GCF_963921235.1 Mobula hypostoma | reverse complement strand
TTGCAACAAGAGGAAGCAATTTACAGTACCTGGGACAGAAAATTTCCCAAGGTAAGCAGGGAAAAACTGAGAATCATGCAATAGGTGTTAAGTCAGCAAAACCTCCAACAGTTTAGCAGCTCCAGTCATCTCTGGGTTTGTGCAACACAGCAAAGCATAGGTCAACTCATGCTGTAATTGCTCAACCAATCAACAATCTGGTGAAAGGCAGCAAACTCTCAGATAACCCTGCGACTTTTAATGAAGAACAACAGAAAGCTTTTCAAATTTAAAGTTAGCATTGTGTATCACTGCATTAGGAATCCACAATACAGGTAGACTGGTTGCTCAGAGAGACGGTGATGGTAGCTGGATGAGAGCTGGTTCCAAGATGTCCTTTTCAGACCAGGCATCTTAGTGTTCATTCCAAAGCTTGGTTGACCTGCTCTGTCTAAATGTAGGCGAAACCCAGAGGAAAGACTCACTGTTGCCCCAATCAGCTTACAGAATGTCCTCCAGAAACGTGAGGGAAATTGTGGACTATGATCGGTGACAAAGTCCACCGGGAATCCATGGATCCTGAAGAACTGGTCCAGAACAACTTTGGCCAACTCTACCACAGATGGTAGCTTGTCCAAGGCAATGAATTTGCAGGCCTTTGAAAATGAATCAACAATTACCATGATAATGGTCTTCCCCTTGGAAGGCAAAAGACCCCTGAAGTCTATGAAGCTGTGCACACATTGTCCCTCTGCACCCAGGTAGCAGGTGGAGGAGCCCTTGAGGTAGGGTACTAGGTTCCTTGTTCTGGGCACACTACATACATGCCCGCATATATTGCTGAACTCCTTTGCCATTCCGGCCACCAATACCTTCTCTCAATGAACTTGAGAGTACTGGCAATTGCTGGGTGAGCGATCGTTCTTGATGAATGTCCCTATTTAATACCAGCATTCCCAAAATACTGATTGAGAAGTTGCAGAACCTGGGCCTCTGTACCTCCCTCTGCAATTGGATCCTTGACTTCCTAACCGGAAGACCACAATCTGTGCGGATTGGTGATAACATCTCCTCCTCGCTGATGATCAACACTGGCGCACCTCAGGGGTGTGTGCTTAGCCCACTGCTCTACTCTCTATATACACATGACTGTGTGGCTAGGCATAGCTCAAATGCCATCTATAAATTTGCTGACGATACAATCATTGTTGGAAGAATCTCAGGTGGCGACAAGAGGGTGTACAGGAGTGAGATATGCCAGCTAGTGGAATGGTGCCACAGCAACAACCTGGCACTCAACGTCAGTAAGACGAAAGGGCTGATTGTCGACTTCAGGAAGGGTAAGACAAAGGAACACATTCCAATCCTCATAAAGGGAACAGAAGTGGAGAGAGTGAGCAGTTTCAAGTTCTTGGGTGTCAAGATCTCTGAGGATCTAACCTAGTCCCAACATATCGATGTCGTTATAAAGCAGGCAAGATAAAGTGGTTATACATTATTAGGAGCTTGAAGAGATTGGCATGTCAACAAATACACTCAAAAACTTCCATAGTTGTACCATTGAGAGGATTCTGACAGGCTGATTATAAATCTAGTCAGCTCCATCTTGGGTACTAGCCTACCAAGTACCCAGGACATCTTCAGGGAGCAGTGTCTCAGAAAGGCAACATCCATTATTAAGGACCTCCAGCACCCAGGGTATGCCTTTTTCTCACTGTTACCATCAGGTAGGAGATACAGAAGCCTGAAGACACACACTCAGCGATTCAGGAACAGCTTCTTCCCCTCTGCCATCCAATTCCTAAATGGACATTGAATCTTTGGACACTACCTCAGTTTTTTTTTTAAATATACAGTATTTCTGTTTTTGCATGTTTTTTAATCTATTCAATATACATAATTGATTTACTTGTTTTTTTTTATCTGCTAGATTATGTATTGCATTGAAATGCTGCTGCTAAGTTAACAAGTTACACGTCACATGCCGGTGATAATAAAGCTGATTCTGATATAAGAGTACCCGATACTTGGGTGAACAGCCGACCCAGAGGCACGATCACATTGGCTTGGGGCAAAATGGCGGTAGGCTGCTCCTCATTCAGGTTTGTCAAACTGACAGGTCGAGGACAAGGTTTCTGGCAAAACTTGCAAAAAATGTAACAAAGTAGGATACATGAAAAGAGCATGCCTGTTTCAATAATTCCACAAAATGAGTTCAAACGGCATTTCAAAAATACTGCAGGTATCCACCTAAGAACTTACACTGGAGAAAAGATAACTCCTGTGGGAATAACATTTGTAACAGTGAAATACAACAACCATCAAGCCACACTGGGCTTGTATGTGGTCAAAACAGGAGGGCTGGCATTATGGGGCTGTGATCGGCTGAGACAGTCATAACTTGATTAGAATATCCATCCACCATTTTCATGCCACATCTCCTGTAAAAGAGTCAACTGAAATGTACTGGATGATGCCTCAGAAGTGTTCAAGGACGGGATTGGAAAACTCAAATATATCAAGGGTAAAATAGTATTAAATGAAAATACCAAATGCAATTTTACAAAATCCGTCCAGTTCCTTATACCATCTGTGATAAAGTAGCCAGTGAGCTACATGGAGGCTTAAGAATTCTTTCCAAGGTTAAGTGCAGCCTATGGGCAGCACCAGTGATCCCGGTAGCAAAGAAGAATCGATCTGAAAGAATCTGTGGTGATTTTAAGGTCACCATCAACCCAGTACTGAAAGTAGATCAACACCCTCTGCCCAGGATACAGGATATATTTGCCAACCTTTCTAGGTCGAAACACTTCAGCAAAGTGGACTTGGTGAGGTCTCCCTGCAGATGGAGGTGGAAGAAGAGCCCAAAGTGCTTCTCACCATGAACGCTCACAAAGGCCTTTATCGCTCTATCAGCGGAGAAGCATCTGCACCTGCATTCTGGCAGAAAGCTGCGGATTAGGTCAGAGTAACCCGGATTAGATCATTGCTACTGGCCAAGATGACAAGGAACATCTCCAAAATCACAAGACAGAGTTAAAAAGATAATAAAATTATGGGCTCAGAGCACAACGTGAACAGTGTGAATTCTTTAAAGCAAGAGTCAATTACTGTGACTACACCATCGATGCACAGGGATTACACAAACATGCTGAGAAAATGCAAGTAGTGGTGGATGCCCCAAGGCCGAAGGATATGTCACAGTAGCTGCCCTTTATAGGATGTACCAATTACTATAACAGGTTCTTGCCAAACCTGGCTACTGAGCTCCATCCCTTGAACTCATTTCTGCAGATTGGGAAGAAATGGTAATGATCAAAGTAGTGTGAAGTGTCTTTCCAAAAGGTAGAGGAAATGGTGATGTCAGGCACTGTACTTACACATTATCATCCATGTCACCCAGTGAAGCTTGCCTGTGACTCCTCGCTTTATGGTGTACAATAGGTGCAGTCATGTGACATGTTATGAGTGATGGGAGTGAACGCCTCATAGTCTTTGCATCCCACTCCCTCACCGCTGCACAGAAAAATTACATACAGATCGGCAGAGAGGCCTTGGGTCCGGTTTGGTGGTATAAGACATTTCAAACAGTACCTGTATGGGAGAGAGTTTACCCTCGTTACTGATCGTTAACCACTGGTGTCCATTTTCAATCCACAGAAGGGAGTTCCACTAACAGCAGCTGCACGAAGGCAGAGATGGGCTTTGTTTCTTGGAGGACACGACTACAAGATGAAATTCAAGAGGACAACTAATTACGGAAATGCTGATGGATTATTCCATTTACCCTTGGAAAAGGAAATACCTGAAAAATTTACAAAAGAGGACACTCCTCTTGACTTATTCTCCCTAAAGCAAATTGAAAGTCTCCCAATTACAGCAGAGGAAGTCCAGAAGGAAACCAAGAAAAATCCCACACTGTCTCAGGTCACCATGGCAACCCAAAATGGATGGAATGTGCAGCAGAAGTTCCAGATTCCCCATTTTTACCAGCGCTGTGATGAACTTGTCCTTGATTTTGCTGGACCCCTCATGGGCACGAATTTCTTGGTAATAGTGGATACAGCTACAAAGAGGCCAGAAGTGTTCCTAATCGCCTCCACTACTGCCTTGAACATTGTTGATGTGTTGAGAAGACTCTTCTCAGGGACTGATGTTCCGGAACACTTAGTCCGTGACAATAGAGCAGTTTATTGTGAAACAGTTTCAGCCATTTCTGAAAATGAATGGAATGAGACACATTACATCCACACTATACCACGCAGCTACAAATGGCTTGGTGGAAAGGTTCTCCAGAGTCTAAATGATGCACTGCAAGCACTGTCTGCAGAATACAATATTCTGAATCAGAAGCTCACCAATGTCCTACTTGCATATATCACAATGCAGCACACTCCAGAACTAACAACTCACCAGCTATTCTGTTCCTGAGTCATCCCATGTTCACTCTTGGATCTCCTCAAACCCAGGAGTAGGCATGACAAACAGCTGAGGCAAATGGAGGGCTCCTCGAACAAGAAGGTTCAATGTTCCACTCCTGGACAAGCAGTCCTGGTAAGGGACTACTGAGCTGATCAAAAGTGGGTACTTGGAAAGATTAGTGATAGAGCTTGACCTCTCTCCTACACAGTGGAAATTGTATTTGATGTCATCTGGAGATGACACATCGATCAGTTGAGGAGAGAAGAGTGAATTGTTAGAGAAGGACAGCATCCAGAGCTGTCAGAACCGCTTCCTGCGGTCCCAGAGTCAACTCCTACAACCACCAGAAGGCCCCAGAACCTGCGGTTGTTTCAAAGCCACACGTCTCACCTGCCAAGCAGAGTGATTGCACCACCCGCCCCCCCCAGACCTTGTTAGGAAAGTCATTATCCCACAAGAATAAGAAATCTTTCACAGCAATTAAATCTTCAGGGCTGTATGGTATCTATTTTCTGTCTGTATTGCATTTATTATGCTAATCTGTCAAGTGGGGGTAGGTGTGGTAAGAGCAAATGAGTATAGTTATGTATTCACACTTTGTCTTGGTTTACTTTAGCGGAGAGGGACTGAGCCATGGGGGATATTTTTTTGTTGACCACTAACTGGAGTGCTTGGTTATACTGATTACTCTATTATACTGCTTAGTAATACTAATATCGCTAATTTAGTTTTTCATCGCTACAAGATCATATTTGTCTTTGCTGGTTTTATAAATAAGGATCAAATGTACCTTCTACAATTTGAAGATTTGTTATTGCACGATCACTGTTTCTGAGAGCGGCCTGCTCTGAGCCATATTCTTTCCATTTCTTGATGATGGACTGAGCTGTACTCTGAGAGATAGTCAGTGACTTGGAAGTTTTCTTGTATCCATCTCCTGATTTGTGCTTTTCAATAACGTTTTGTGGAGTTGCTTAGGGTGTTCTTTTGTCTTCATGGTGTAGTTCTAGCCAGGATACTGACTCACCAGCAGTTGGACCTTCCATATAGAGGTATATTTTTACTACAGTCAATTGAAACACCTTAATTATACCCTAGTGAACTCTATTTAACTAATTATGTGACTTCTGAAACCAATTGGCTGCACCAGTGATAATTTTGTGTGGTTTATTAAAGGAAGTGAATACTTATGCAATCAATTATTTTGTTTTTATATTTGTAATTAACTCAGATCACTTTGTTAAGATCTGTTTTCACTTTAACATGAAAGAGTCTTTTTCTGTTGATCAGTGTCAAAAAAATCCAAATTAAATCAACTGTGATTCAATGCTGTTAAACAAAAATACATGAAAGCTTCCGGGGGTGGGGGGGGGTGAATACTTTTTATAGGCACTGTAAGACCATAAGACCACAAGAGATAGGACCAGAATTAGGCCATTTGGCCCATCAAGTCTGCTCCACCATTTCAATCATTATCCCTCACAATCCCATTCTCCTGCCTTCTTCCCTGACTTTCATGCCCCGACTAATCAACCTCCCTCTTAAATACACCCAATAACCTTGCCTCCACAGTCACCTATGGCAATAAATTCTATAGATACACCAAGCTCTGGCAAAATTAATTCCTTCTTCTCTCCATTCTAAATGGATGTCCCTCTATTCTGAGGCTGTGTCCTCTGGTTCTAAACTCCCCACTACGGGAAACATCCACTCCACATCCACTCTATCTAGGTCTTTCAACATTCCATACTCTTCATTGAGATTCCCCCTCATTCTTCTAAACTCCTGTGAGTACAGGCCCAGAGCCATCAAATGCTCCTCATATGATAAACCTTTCATTCGGGAGTCATTCTCATTCACCTCCTCCAAATGCTCTCCAATGTCAGAACATCCTTTGTTAGATAAGAGTGAAAAACCACAGTGAAAAGGATGGGATTAGAGAGAGATAAATTACATCCCTATAATGCACTGTCACACCCCTCATACATAATCACATCCTTATAATGTATATCACACACCTCATACATAATCACATCCCTATAATGTACATCAGACCCCTCATACATAATCACATCCCTATAATGTACATCAGACCCCTCATACATAATCACATCCCTATAATGTATATCACACACCTCATACATAATCACATCCCTATAATGTACATCAGACACCTCATACATAATCACATCCCTATAATGTACATCAGACCCCTCATACATAATCACATCCCTATAATGTACATCAGACCCCTCATACATAATCACATCCCTATAATGTATATCACACACCTCATACATAATCACATCCCTATAATGTACATCAGACCCCTCATACATAATCACATCCCTATAATGTACATCAGACCCCTCATACATAATCACATCCCTATAATGTATATCACACACCTCATACATAATCACATCCCTATAATGTACATCACACCCCAGTCATACATCACACCCCTATAGTATATCACACCGTCGTACATAATCACATCCCTATACTGTATCACACCTGTCATATATAATCACATCCCTATAATGTATATCACAACCGTCATACATAATCACATCCCTATAATGTATATCACACCCCAGTCATACATCACACCCCTATAGTAATCACACTGTCGTACATAATCATATCCCTATAATGTACATCAGACCCCTGTCATACATTATACCGAGAGTAAGTGGTGGAATGAAATAGACAATGGACTAAGGGGAGGTACTAATGCAGGCAAATAGGGTTAGTGTTGGAGGACAAAAGGGTTAAGCATAGACGTGGTGGTCTCAATGGCCTGTTTCTGTGCTACGCAACTCAATAACTCTGTGACGGGATACTTGCTGGGAAATTCCAGCTGCCCCACTACAAACTGTACATATAGACCCAGAAATAAACAGTAATATCAAGACTTAGGTGGAAAGCTACACTTGTTTACAGAATTCAGGTGGCTGTCAAAAATAACACCTGTATCAAGTGGGAGAGAATAAAGGATGTGAAAGAAGAGAAAGCAGTATGGTGCAAAAAAAGAGAGATGGGAAGAGAAGGATCACAAGGAAGGAGAGGAGAGAGACCTGGAAGAGAGATGAAGCAAAAGAGAGATACAAAGGACAAGAAGAGTGGGAGGAGGTGAATGATAAGGGTTTAGAATATTGAGGAAGGTAATCCAACAGTTATTTACCTTCCCTCACTGTTACTGAGGGAATCTGGCATTTCCAAAAGTGGATAAGTAGTTTCTCGTTGATTATTTTGTCATTTATTTCAAACTAACAGAAAGTTTGCAATGGATTATGTGGAATCTCCACTGGATTGGTACCTGTTTTAATGAGAAGTCATTCTCAGGAATATCTTCAGCATTATCCTCGGGCTCCCAGTGCCCTGTTCTTCTTTGTGTTCTAACACCCTGCTCTTTGTACATTGTCCATTTGCTCAGATTCTCAATAGTTGGATGAGGGAGCAATGTTTCTGAATCCAACCAAGTCAAGTTCTCATTACTGAAGCACTTCCTCCTTGCCCAGTGGATTTCCTTCTTGTCCTGAAAATCTTCATCATCCCAGGTACATGTGATCTGTCGGCAAGGATCTGCTCTCAATTGGGAAGACAGGGATGGATGAGAATCCGACAGGGTGAACTGTCTGTCATCCTGGTCTCTCCTGAGTGGCATGTTCATGGGACCGGTACGCAGGTAATGAGGATCATTTCTGGTATCTCTTGGTCGTAGATTTGAATCACTGCTCTCTGAACTGGATGGTCGAATGTCCCTTTGAGTATGAAGCTTATCTCTTAGTTCATTCTGTGGCTTCCCTACAACACCCGGGTAGGAGCAGTCTGGTTGCGCTGGTGCTGCAGCTTTGTAGGGCTGCGGCATGTCTGCACGATTCCTTTCACTTCTACAACTGGCTAATACAGTTGCTTTTGATTTGACCAGTTGGTGCACTCGTGGCAGCACAATTGCATACCTGGCATCAGAACCCAGCTTTTCCTCCCCTTTGATCTGGCCCTCAGCCTGATGGGGTGTATCCTGTCCACTGGCTTCTCCTTTTAGCACAAGCTGCATATCAGCAGACACCATTGCTTCAACATCTCCCATCCTGTGGGCAGTCTCATCTACTTCTGGTAACCCACAGTCTCCTTCCGCCTCTTCCTTCAATGCCACTTTCCAGCTGGGAAGACGGCCACCCTCTCGGGTGCCAAACCCCACTGTGCTGGCAAGGCGGATTGCCATGCGCCTCTTGAAATTGCTCGGCTTCCCCTCTGTGCTCTTCCGTCTCAGGCTAAGTGTCCTTGAAAGCCACTTGGTAGTTCCAATCACATTGGTAACAGTGACCAGCTTGGATCTGGTCTTCAGGACATTGGGAATCTGGCGGCTAATCCATCCAGTGACCCTACGAATGGCGGAAAACCGCCGGCAGGCATTCCCCTTGATCGTGCTCCTTCCAGGTTTGGCCTCCATGCTACTTTCCACATCCGTTGTCTCCACTGTTCTCTGAGTCTTTGGTGTACACTTCCTGATAGATGCCAATTTCACCTTTCCTACCACCTTGGCAATTTTTGTCTTGTGATCCAGAGCCATCTGCTGCTGTGCAGATGATTGTTGTTTTCCAGCATCGTGGTCTACTGATTCTGAGGAACTACTTTCATTGCTTCTCTCTGTCTGTGGGCTTTTCACTGAGACATGACCAGTGAACGACCCATCGACTGATACATCTTGGTGCGATTTGATGGCCTCTTCTGGCAACTGGCACATTTCACTCTCTCCTGCAGCTGTTGCAAGATGCTGGTTTGATCTTCTGATGTCTCGGTTTTTAGCCTTGAGACAGTGGATAAGGTGTGCCTGATGTAAAGGGAGCCTTGCAGAAGGGACAGGTTGCACAACAGTTAATTTCTCCTGGCTCTTCTCATCATCAGACTCATCTCCCTGCTTTTTGCACGGCTTTTCTGCACAGCTTCTCTCCACTGCTTTACACATACGAGTGTGATACTTGTGCTGAATGTGAACTTTGGCAAACTTCTCCCTGGTTTTACACTTCTGCTTGACCTGCATTTGGTCCATTCCCTTACTCTCCACTTTAGCTTTGATCTTCATGCCCACCATAATCTTCTTTTTCACATCCATTTGTAATGTTCTTCTCTTAAGAATATCATCTGGATATCCAGCCTCACTCTCTGCTGCCTCCCATATCTTCACCTGTTTTTCCTCTTTGGCTACTACTTCATTATCACTCACTACATTGCCGAGCTCCTGTTTATCTTCTTGTTCCTCATTACTTCCAGCAGTATCTTTTGGAATCTGGTTAATGGTTGGAACGTGCTGTTTGCTGTAGTTTCCTCTCTCACTAGCTACTGAATGAGTTTGTTGACTGTTCTCACAACTACTTCTGCTGTCACCTCCCTCTCCTGCTCTTCTGTCACTCACTACCTCCTTCCCCAGCTCTTCACCAACAGTATCTCCTTCCTCAGCCGTACCCTCACTGCCTGTACTGTGGTCGCTAACTTTCTTCTCAACTTCTATCCTGCGAATGCCCTTTCTAGAGCTGGGCTTGTCACCCCCTGTGTCAGATGTGGTCCTCTCACTGTCAGTATCCCTGCTACTGGTGGTCTCCTCACTAGACCCTTCTGAACTCTCACTGTCCTCATCAGTAGAGTCACTGCTGGACCTCCTGCATCTTCCCGTTGGCCTTGTGGTAGAAGCTCCACTTCTGTTTTCTCTATTTTTGGTCTTCCTCCTTTGTGTTAACTCAAGCCCAGGCTTGCTGGCTTTACCGAATGATTGGCATTTCTTCCCTTTATTCTCATCCCCTCTCACTTTATTTCCCTTTTCCTTATTCTGCCTGGTTGATGCCTGACAGTTCAGTTTAATGTCTGTTCTTGTGCGGTCGTTTCCTTTTTGTCTCTTATCTGGCTTGTTTGCTTTGCTCTTATTGCATCCAGATTTCGACATCCCCTTCTCTATCTTTTTCTCAATAGTTCTAGATTCCTTTGCACTAGTTTTATGTCTTTCCCTTGCCCTGTCCACCTGTGGTTTCTTTTTTCCTTTCATTTCCTTCGGGTTTGGTTTCCCACCCCCTGCTTCCCCCATGATCTGCTCACTGTGTCTGCCAGCAGGAGCCAGTCTGCTCCCACTCCCATCATCCAGTTTACACGTCTGCTCTTTGTTCCGCTGAGAACCTCGCCTTTTCAGCTGACCCGAAGGCTTGGTTGCTGACTTAAGCTTTCCTTGGCGAGGGTGGGGTGAGGAAGCTCTTTCAGGGCTAGGTTCTGTATTTTGGGGATCCTTTATGGGATTTTTCCTGAAGTTTCTGATTTTCCCTTGATGATCCTGTGCAGTGTTCTGAGCTCCTTGAGTTGACTTCCCCTTAGCTGGCGACTTTGGCATGTTCGCAGAATGATTGCTGCTTTCAGGGCTAAAAGTCACCTAGAAGAAAAACACAAGATGAGAGAGAAATGAGATTCTCTTAGTAGTTAGCAGATAAGTAATTTGTCTGGGATAAGGTGACTGGTGAAACAATGCACAGCCACTTTTGGGTTCTTATTTTTGCGCCATTCGATCTCATACTGGGCACAGTAAAGTCAAAGATCCCTCGTCTGGCAAAGAAGAACTTCAGAGTTATATAATTTGATAATACATGAACCTTTGAAGGTAGACTATAACAAAGTGGGCAATTACAATTGAACAAGACCCAAAGGATGAGCACATGTTTTGAGTAGTTCCTCTCCACTCTCCTAACATTAGGAATCCCTTGAGTATCCCTACCTCCTCATGCTGGCAAACACAGGGCTCTCTATGGACCTCTGTACTTGCCCGTGTGGTAACACTGCTGAGCACTGAATCCTCCCTGGCTCCTCATATTGCAGAGTACCGACTCATAATTTCTTCAAATACTGCAAAACACTGCAGTCTCTGATGAATAAGCTCTTCTCAGGCTTCCAGCAGGTACGGGTATCGATTACAACAGACGTTTCAGTGACCAACTCTGTCATCTTCATCAAGGATGTTGCCAGTCAGGTGGTATTTATACCTTCCCTCCACCCCCCCCCCCAATCATCCATCCCTCCTGATTGCTTAGTCTTCATCCAATGAGGTTTCCACTCTCCCACCTTGTTTACAATCACAGATCTTAGAGTGAGACCTTTGTCTTTGTTAAAATTCTTTTCCTCTAGTTTTATTTCAATGGCTTTCTTTACCAGACTGACCCAAAAGCCATTGGTGCGGAACACTAGTTTTGTGATGTTGAAGTCAATCCTATGGCCATTGCAAATGCAATTTTCTGCTTCTGCCGATCTCTCCGTGTAACCCAAACGGATATATCTCCTGTGCTCCTTGATGTGGGTTTCCACCATGATCAATAAACACTGCTCCACATTCATAGGGAATCCTGTAAATGCCATCCAATCTGAGTCCCAGGTCATCTTTGACCCACGTAAGCTGTGATTTGAGCTCTTCCTTATGGGTCTGTAGACAGTATTTCTTCAGGATCCTAGTGATCCTTCTCGAAACCATGGAAATATAGGGAAGACAGGAGGTAGCAATGGGTTCCTCCTCATTGTTAGGTTTGTTGGTTTTTCTGTCAGAAAATAAATATCACCGAACTAGACATGCCCAGGCATTATCCCTGATGAAGATGGTGGAGTTTATCATCAAAACATCAGTTATAATCTATACTTGTACCCAGATGAAAGCCTGGGAAGAGTTTATTCATCATATACATCTGGAAAGCAGTAGATCCTTTTCCACTGTAGTTTTTGCATTCCTGAATAGTGGGGATCACTAGACTCATTCCATTTTCTAACTACAGGGAGCACAGGAGTCGTTTTATTTACTACATTTGAAGTGTCCAATTTACGCGTCTATCAAAAGGTAGGAAGAGCCCAGAGCTCTGCTTTGTTTTAACACCAGGAAAGTCTGGTTTCTTCTACATCGAGTGATTCCACCTTCATCCATGTTAGGAGTCAGGAAAATACCATTACTCCCCAATATGAGGACACATTGATGATCTGATATCTGGTATTGTAAGTGGCAGAGAGAGAGAAATTGTTGGCTCTCCCTCTCTGCAGAATTGGGGCCAAAGACTTTTCCAGGCTCTTAATTGACTGGCACCAAACTTTCTTCGTGTCCTAAAATTGGAGAGCACTGAACTCTTTGGCTCCTAAAATGGGCAGAGTTGACGTTCTCTAAAGTTGCAGAGCAATGGGCTCTGCCCTTCTCCCTGTGTTGAGAAAGGAACTGGAAGGTGTCACGATCTTCCAAAACTGGGAAGCACAGGACTCTAAATACTGGGGAGATCTGGGCTCTCGCTCTCCCATCCAATATTTATGAGATTGGATTATAGGGAGGAAATGTGATTTCCCCCTCTCCTGATACTCTGGATCACTACATCTTTTTCCATTTCCCAGTATTGGCAGTCACCAGACCCTCCTCATCTCCTAATATAAATCCAGCCACCCACCTACACAGAGCTCTGCGTCTGCATCCTAGTCACCTCCTTTACTCTTTTGCTAACTACTCAAGTCCATAGAGTCATGGAGTGATACAGCAGGGAAACAGGTCTCTGGCCGTTGACCCTTTGCTGACCATCAAGCAGCTACTTACACATTGATCCCGTTTTTTATTCTCCCCATCTTCTCATCAACTCCCCCTAGAATCTACCACTCTTCGACCATGCTAGGGACAACTTGCAGTGGCTAAGACATCTTTGAGACAGGGGAGGGAACCAGAGCATGTGGAGGAAACCCACACAATCACAGGGAGGACGTGCAAACTCCACAAAGGCAACACGAAAAGTCGGGACTGAACTGGGGTCTCCAGCACCGTGTGACACTGGCTCTATTAGCTGTACTACTGTGCCATCCTCTGATAAAAGATGTGGTAAAGCATTCATTTCCTCTTCAAAACAATTTAATAAACTCACCAATTGACATAGCAGAGCACTCACTCAGAGAAGGGACACATTTTCTTCCTTTGAAGGATTGGTTATCTTCTTCCTATTAACAAAAAGGCAGTTTGACAAAAGGATCCTCAACTAGTCTCTGTGATTAACGCAGATACATCTCCTTTGTATATTCTTGTTTACCTGAGAGTTGTAAATTGTTGTTAATTCTAGTTTAAACTGATGAAGCGCGGATCTGACTCCCGCTGGCCAGCTGAAGCTCTCCTTTTCACTTTGCCAAGATGGAGACAACCTCCTGTCGGCTGTTATTCAGGTGACTTATCTACCAGATCCTCATGAAGCTACTGGATGTGTGGCGGCTGGAGTTAAATGATATTGTAACAATGACGACACTGAATAATTCAGATTTATTCATAGGCACACACCCAATCATTCAACATTTGGACAGCACCAAAACTACTCATTGCGCTAAGGAAATGATAGAAAGAGGTGCTATTTTTGGCAGAACTGATGATTTTGTGGAGTGAATCTGATTTTCTATAACCATGTTTTGTGTGATTATTTGGAAGTTGGTCAGTTGTTGCTATTCACAGTATTCATATATAAATGTTGAAAGGGTCATGTTTCCAGATCAAAGAATATAATGCTATTCTTCATTCATAGCTCCCATCATCACTGATATCAGAGCACTAAAATCAAATATTCATTATTGAGAGAAAAAGTCAATGAAACACATG
This sequence comes from Mobula hypostoma, assembly GCF_963921235.1. Lineage (NCBI taxonomy): Eukaryota > Metazoa > Chordata > Chondrichthyes > Myliobatiformes > Myliobatidae > Mobula > Mobula hypostoma. The sequence continues at coordinate 3,601,143 of NC_086118.1, read as the reverse complement.
GTGAGGCTTTGCCATTAATATTGCATTGTCCTTTTGTTTAGTAATTGACTACCATTCAAGAGTTTGGGCTGCCTTTAGCTGGTGAGTAATGTGAGCTTTGAAGAGGCTTAAAAGGGAGCTTACAGAGTGAAACATAGAGTCAAGGAACAAATTCTTATTACACGTTTCAGCACACCAGCGTTAATCCCCAGAGTCAAGCTGAGTAACTCCATCTCAGACACAGAATTCCAGCGCACAGCCTGATCACTCACTGATCGGAGGCAATTCGTTCTGCAAACTATATCTCCCACGTAGTTGCCTGAATTGTTGGATCAACTCATTTATCTTTCACACTGAAGGGTGATATGCAGAGGTATCACCAGAATGAGGGCTGGATTACTGTTCTGATATATATCAGAAGTTTGGATAGGCACGTGAATGATAAGAGGCGTGGAGGGCTATGGTCCCGGTGTAGGTCAATGGCAGCAGTTTAAATGGTTAGGAATGGACTAAATGTGGTGAAGGGCCTGTTTCTGTGCTGTACCTTTCTATACTCTGAAGTCTACAGTAACTGACTTCTCAATATATTTATCTTTGACTGCAAATAAGTTTTTATGTTCTTTACATTAACTTAATAAGTATTGTTAAAACTTAAACAACAGGAATTCTGCAGATGCTGGAAATTCAAGCAACATACATCAAAGTTGCTGGTGAACGCAGCAGGCCAATTGCTGCGTTCACCAGCAACTTTGATGTATGTTGTTAAAACTTTACCTATTTTGTTAGAAATTGTCGAGGGAGTACAACAGAAATTATTATTGTGAACTTTTTTAAATAGCTTCCATTGCCAGAAATATTTTATCAAAAAAAAACAGTATGAAGTTCTGTCCATACTGTTGACCAATAATAGAATATGAACTATTCACAATTCTTTCAATTGAATTTGCTTTAATCAATTTTAATAACTTTTATGTTTTTAATAATATCATTAATTTTTAATAGTTTTTGAATGTTTAAATTTAGAGACCTTCATAAAAAAGTGAGTTAAAAAGGTGGGGGCGGGGAAGAAGGATAGCTAGAAGATTTTGGTGAAGCCAGGTGGGTAGGAAAGGTCAACCACTTGAGAAGAAGGAATCTGATGGGAGAGGAGAGTGGACCATAGGAGAAAGGGAAGGAGGAAGGGACCCAGGGGGAATCTGATGGGAGAGGAGAGTGGACCATAGGAGAAAGGGAAGGAGGAAGGGACCCAGGGGGAATCTGATGGGAGAGGAGAGTGGACCATAGGAGAAAGGGAAGGAGGAAGGGACCCAGGGGGAATCTGATGGGAGAGGAGAGTGGACCATAGGAGAAAGGGAAGGAGGAAGGGACCCAGGGGGAATCTGATGGGAGAGGAGAGTGGACCATAGGAGAAAGGGAAGGAGGAAGGGACCCAGGGGGAATCTGATGGGAGAGGAGAGTGGACCATAGGAGAAAGGGAAGGAGGAAGGGACCCAGGGGGAATCTGATGGGAGAGGAGAGTGGACCATAGGAGAAAGGGAAGGAGGAAGGGACCCGGGGGAACTGATAAGCAGGTGAGACGAGGTAAAATGTCAGAGTGGGGAATTGAAGAAGGGGGAAAGTGAGTATGGGTGATTTTTTTTACTGGAAGAAGAAACGGATATTCATGCCATCAGGTTGGAGGCTACCCAGATGGAATATAAGGTGTTGCTCCTTCACCCTGTGCTGCACCAGACATTGACTTGTCCTGAGTTCAAATCTGGCTGGCTTCTTGCATGCTTTCCATCAGTGCTGGGTTGAGCATCGAGCTAGCAACTTGGCCTCGTAAATAAACAGACAAATGCTAAAGGCCTGATGCACCACAAGGCAATGGTGAGGAACAACAACCTCCACCCTGAGAGTACTCTCAGCTCAGCACAAGAGGAGGCCATGGACCAACACATCAGAATGGGAACTGGAATTAAAATGTTTGGACACTGGGAGTTTCTGCTTGTGGTGGATGGAGTGGAGGTGCTCAACAAAGCGGTCCCAAAATTTACAGCTGGTCTCACCAGTGTAGAAAAGGCCACATCAGGACCACCAGACACAATAGACAACCCCATCAGATTCCCAGGTGAAGTGTTGCCTCACCTGGAAGGACTGTTTAGGGTCCTGAATGGAGGTGAGGGAGGATGTCTATGGGCAAGTGTTGCACCTTGGCCACTAGCAGGGATAAGTGTCGGGAGGGAGATTAGTGAGGAGTGATGAATAGACAAGGGAATCATGGAGGGAGGAATCCCTGCAGAAAGAGGAAGGGGGAGAGGTAAAGATATATTTGGTGGTAGGATCTCTTTGGAGATGGCAGAAGCTGCGGAGGATAATGTGTTGGATATGGAGGTAGATGCGTTGGTAGGTAAGGACAAGAGGAAATCTATCACTGTTAGAGCGGCAGGAGACGGGGTGATCGCTGGTGTCCTGGAACTGAAAGCCATGTCCTGGAAACAGATGTGGTAGAGGTAGAGGAACATAAAAAAGGTATAGCATTTTTAAGAGAGATATCAAGAGAAGAGGTCAAGATAACCGTGGGAATCAGTAGGTTTATAAAAGATGTGGATGACAGCTTGTCTCCAGAGATGAAGACAGAGCAATTAAGAAAGTGGAGGGAGGTGTCAGAGATGGACCAAGTGAACTTAAGGATATGATGGAAGTTAGAGGCAAAGTTGATAAAAATTGATGGGTTTTCTCTTGCATGTGCTGGTATGTATGTGATAGCAATGTGAGGTCATCCATAACATCAAGGTCTTCTAAAGCAGAGAATAGAATCCACCTAATGCGCCTCTGCTTATCTTTAATTGTTTGTCTCATAACCCATTCAATTACCAATGTTTAATAATTATACCAACATTGCACAGCCTTGCCTGACTTCTGTCTTGACTTCAAAGCTCAGATTGCTGTCCCCAACTGAACAGGTGAAGCTAGCATAGAAACGCTGGATAAGTTGGACAATTTTGGAGTGAATCTTGTATGATCTGAGAATTCTCCAAAGGTTCTCCCTGGTGGATACTATTAAAAACCTTTTCAAAGTCCACAACATTCACATACCGTTGTCTTTGCCACTCTATGCACTGTTCTATGGTGTTATGTAGAGTGAAGATCTGGTCAACACGGTCTCTGTTCCTCCTGAAGCCAGCTTGCTCTTTCCTCAAGCACACATCAACAGCATCTGTAATCCAGTGGACGATGACTTTGGCAAGAATCTTGCTGGGCATTGACAAAAGTGCGATGCCACATGTGATGCAATCACTTAGCACTCCTTTCTTGGGGATCCTAACAATATCTCCCTTTGTCTAGTTCTTGTCCCTATTCCTAGATTATAGCAAACAGTGTTCGCAGGATGGCCGCTGCAACTTTAGGTTCAGCTTCGAACGGTTCGGTGTTCAAATTCTCATGTTCTGGACCTTTGCTGCTCTTTAATGATTTAATCGCAGCAACAATCTTTCCTTTCTTCTGGGTGTTGATGTCAAGATCCCCTGCTGCCTCTTGTATGTCAGGTTCTTCATTTGGCAGTGGTCTATTCTCTGAAATACTCTGTCCATCGCTTCTTTCTCTCTCAGTTGTCAAAAGCAGACCGTTCTTAGCTCTCACGGGACCACTAGATCTGGCCTGAAACTTTCCCCATATCAATTTTGAAATCTTATATATATTTCCCTGATAACATTAATTGGCTGCTGCTTCAGCCTCCTCTGCAAGGTCTTCCATGTAGACTCTCTTATCCTTTCTTAAAAGTCTCTTCACTTTTTGTTAGCTTCAGTATATGCTAGTTGAAATTTCTCCTTAATTCATGTTGACTTTGCATCTAACACTTTATTCTTAATTTTCCATCTTTCTTCTAAGACTGTCCATGTTTCTGGCTGCATCCATTCTTTGTTCTTCTTTCCAGCTCTTATCCCAGACAAGTCTTGCTGCTCTCCTTGAAGACTGGGGCAATCCTTTTCCACGTTGTGTCGATCCTGTTTACTGACAGATCTTCGTCAAGGTCTTGCAAGGCCTGAAATCTGTTCTTAAGCTAAATGGTGAAGGCAGAAATCACACTAGTGTCCTTGAGCATTTCAATATCAAAATGTCTTTGTACATGTGCTCTGGACCCAGTGCTTCTCAGCTTGAGATTCGTCACCACTACAACTTCCTGTATCTGCTCCTCTCTTCACCTTTACATCCTGCAAGGATCGTCTCCACTTCCATTGATCATTAAATGGTCAATCTGGTTCTTGTTGCCTCCGCTGGGTGAGCACCATGTTGGTTTGTGGGTTTCATGGTGAGGGAAGCGAGCCCCTCCTCTGTCCAGATTGTTCATGGCACAGAGTTTCACCAGTATTTCACCATTGTTATTCGTCGCTCCGCATCCAAACGTGCCCATATCCCTAGTGAAGTGTGAGCTGTTATATCCCACGATGCATTTAACTCCCATGACAATAACATGGTGTTAACCCTACCTCTGACTGCAGCTGTCCATCAAGGTCACTGTCATTAGTTAGAGCATAGCACTGGATCACAGTCAAGTTTGCTTGCTTTCCTTTCAGCCTGACTCTCATCAGCCTACTGTCGGTTGGTTTCTACTCCAGCAAACACTTCCGAATGGCTTTCTTCAAAATGACAGCTACACCATCATGGTGCTGACCATCTTCCCTTCCGGAGTATAAAACTGTTTCACAAGTTGCTGCCTTTAGTCTGCCAGACGCTGTCCATCTGCTTTCACTGATGCTCTGTATAACAACACATTTCTGCAGTTATTTGCGCTAGCTTGCCAGTGTTGTACATGGTTCACACATTCCCAAATCCAATTTTGGTCTTGGTCTTGGCGGTGTTCAGGACTTCCTTCATTGTGTTAGTAGCTTCCTCTCAGTTTTCACTACTGTCAGTCGTGCAAATCCCAGGTGGAGACTCAGGAATACCATCGCACTCAGATATAGAAGGATTCTTCATTGCTGTTTCTGTAACTTCTATTTTGACCAGCCAGGGTTGTCAGCCTTGAGCTGAAACTCTGAACCTGGAGGGCTGGTGGACCACTCTTCGTCTGGCCTCTACCCTTTGACCTGTTTGGCATGGGTGACCCTACCAAGAGTCAAAGCACAAGGCCCTGACTCCAGCCAACATAGCTCACCAGGTCATTGAGGCACACAAGACTCCGGACCTTGTGACAAGGCTATGGTCCTCTTGGAGGTTTGCTTGGAATACGAGCCCACCTTATCCTTCCTCTCAATTTCTAGCATCTCTCCCTCAGTTACACTAGGCCTTCTCAGCCAAAGGTCCCACCACTGAGGCCCTAATTTCTGTCCGCTGCCTCCATTGGGCAGGCCATATGATTTGTATGCCAGACACCAGACTATCAAAAGAGGCACCCTGTTCCAGGCTCTGACACAGTTAGGCAAAGGAAAGGATGAGCAAATCCTTCTTGAGGAAATGCTATACCTCCCAAGACTCCTGGGAATTCATGGCTCATGATCACTCAAATTAAAGAATAAGCATTCAGAATGATACTAGGAAAACTTAAGGTCATGCACAGTCCCAATATATACGGGAGAAATAAATGCATCACTTCACAGATCACACACCTGCTATGTCATGCACTTCCTGCCCCATCTGAGTCTACGTAACCCACAATGGTCCAATTGGTTACCTCAAACCCCTCAGAACCAGAATGAAAAAAGTCTTCTCCACTCTGAGAAATAGGCAGCATGATCCCTCTACATGGCTGTCAATGCCTTCTTGTATTAGCTAGTCAAGTGAGTGCATGTGGTTTGGGATTAACAAACAGGAGCTGACATCTAGTGTTGCAATGAGATTAGAAAACCATAACGTCAAAATCATGGCCATCATGGTAAATCTAAATAGCTCTATTTAAAGAAAGTGTTACAATAGTTGTTGATATAATATAGCACCATTAACACTCTTAGGTGCTTCAGAGAACAAAATTGAATCTGGTACTGAGCTACATAACGAGTTATCCATCTGCATGACCCACGGATTAGGATCATAGAAGTAGGCTTTAAGCAGAGAATGGGAAATGGAAAGATAAAGAGGTTTAGGGGATGCTCCAGATCTTCGGGTCATGGCAAGTGTAGAACCAATCACCTTGGCTAGTTATGGCTACTAAGCTATAAACCAGTCAGAACTTGAGAAGACCTTGTTTTTAAGTGGCTATAGTTCTGAAGATTACTGACTTAAGTGCAAATCTATGGACAAATTTGAACACAAAAATGAGAACTTCAAGATGCTTGTTCACTCTAATTGTAAAAGGTGGAGTGAATGGGAAGATGATTCAAGTTTCAGATTAATTCAGTGATGGGTGAAGGAAGCTAATGGGAAAGGGCAGAGTTCTGGTCTTCTGCTTTAAACATGTTTAAACTTCTTTGAGTCATAAAGTCACATAGCATGGAAACAAATCCTTCGGCTCAATATACCTGTGCCAACTGAGGTGCCCATCTTGTCAGGCCTGCACGTCAGGCACCTCCCAGTCTCTGCCTAGCTAACAGGAGTGACCTGCCACTCATTTCCAAATCGTCACCTGCAGCCTATTTCAATCCAGTTCTCATCCACAATCATTGTTCACTCATTGGACCAGCCAGCCTCAACCAATTACTCCCAGCCTTTGTTAGGGCAGATTCCGGAATTAGGGTATATAGCAAATATTAGCTTCAGCAACCAGTCCTTAGACCTGAACATGGATGGTAGATTAAATTTAAAATGCAGCCCTGGACAATAGTTTCCTAGAGCTGTGGATATCGGTTACTGAAACCAGACAATGCTGATTAAGGTTCATTTTGGTGTCTGGAGTGTGGGTGCGAAGGAGGAGGCCTGAAAATTATATGTAATTTAAAGGAAGCATCGTAGATACATTGTAACTATAGCAATGTCCTTTGATCTTTAGCATATAAAATATCATGTAATATTGGGTTAAAGAGGCCTCTTCCTCCAGAGAGTACCTCATTTTGTTGAATAAAAGACGACATTTATATCTACCAGCTGTGACTCTTCAGTGCGACGCTCAGTTCCTCCAGCGTGTTGTGAGTGTTGCATTGACCCCAGCATCTGCAGATTATTTTGTGTCGTTCCAGTGACTTTGTTCACGTTACAACAGTTGGGGGCTCGTCCAGCATACTTTCGTGTGTCACCGATGTCAGTAGTTGAAGTGGGTATTTTTAAGATTAGCACCACTCACATTTGGACCTGTACAGGTGGTGGCTATGGGATTGCGAGGTATCAGGAACACGGCGGAGAGCTGAACCAGTAGAAATAAAAGAGGGTGTGTGTGTTTTTGTGTGTGTGTGTGTGTGTGTGTGTGTGTGTGTGTGTGTGTGTGTGTTAATTTGGTGAGACAGGGGCACGGATACTTATTCCAGGAACTGTATTTTAGCAGGTGCGTTGCAAGTGTGTGTCCGTAGCTTAGTGTAACCATTTTAAATGTGAGGAACACAACAGGCATTATGAGTTCAGATTATGAGTTCAGTCACATATTAATGGCAGATTGCAGAGTGCTTATTCTGTGGTTTTAGGTATGACTTGTATCCATCAGTTATATTTTGTGTAGTGTGGAGATATTTGAAGGAGAGGTTATACCCAAATATATCTGTCAGGATGGCACTGATTGATGTGAAGCAATATCAGGTCAAGAACCCCAATGACTTGAGCCAGCTCTTGATTCTGATTACGACCATACATAAGCCCTTCACCCCAGGGAAGAAGCAGAGTATTTTGTCATAGTTTCCCTCAGTTAAGTTTGCCTGTGGGAATGCAGAATTCTGGCACAAGCTCAAGGAAATGGTTGTAAAGATATACACAAGCTGGTAAAAGCTAACTGCCCGTGGAATACTTGGAACAGTACGGTCCAGGGAGTGTGGGATTGTATGAGGGCAGTTACAGGGGATGACAGCAACGAAGAGAGATATTGCTTCTTTAAAAGGGAAGTGAGGCAGCAACTGGGGTGAGGTGAGAGTAACTGGGGAACAATAATGTCAGTGGTTCAGAGAACTGATGAACCTATTATGGATTATGCAGAATATAAATACTGAGCATATGAGGAGTATTCAGGGTTGGATAATCCAGGCGGGATGACCCAGTCTTCCTGAAAATGCTGAAGAAGGTCCTGAGCTGAGCCCACCAGGAAGTTTTAGATTTGGGGATAGCAGTAGGATTGACCTACCAACAGTGCCATGGGCTGGTGAGATACACCAGAGGACAGGAAAGAGAAGTCATAAAGTGGCTGTGGTGAGTAGTTGCTGTGACATCACAGAGAACTTGTTTTGTGTGCCAGCAACTAGGACACGTAGCAAGTGTTGTGAAAGCCCTTAATGAGCTCAGGTATGATTGGAGTGCAAGTAGTTGGGTGTGATTGTGGTGCAAGTAGGAGGTTACTTCAACAAATTTATATTGCTTTAATCAGATCTGTCTTTGATTATGGATACGTTGCTCTTGAGTCAGCCTCACCAGTGATCTTAAAGCTTCTAGATAAAGTTCAAGCTTGGACATTGAGATTATGTTGTGGTGCTATTAAATCTTCCCCAATTTCAGCATTACTGTAGAAATAGGTGAAGTTCTTTTACACAACTGCAGGTTAGTTAGCAATAATTCTTTTGTTTAAAAAAAAAGTACCTCTTACAACAATGATTAGTGAGGCACAGAGAGATCTGTATTTACCAACAAGTACCTTCATTGTTCAAACTAACAAGTATCTGAACTCATACATTAAATACCTTGTGTGCACACCCGCTAAGTATCCCTGACTCTCCTTAACAGAGAAAGAATAGCAAAGGTATTACCCGGGCAAAGGAGTCTGCACTGGCCGAGCTTCCCTCGTAGTCTCGATTCACTCGCCACCTGTTTCACGCAGGGTTGCTCACGCTTGTATCTGCAATGGTTCTTCTTCAAAGTTACCACTGCCAGCACACATGAAGCATCCACTTTTATATCCATTCCTTATCAATTCAAATATTGCATTCCAGTGACATTGGCCATAGGTCATTTGTCTCACCTTTAACACCTTGCTTTTGGCTCTGCTCCAAGCCAGCATCCATTTCTTGCCCTCTTCTCATCAAGTGACAGTCGATAATTTATGGCTGTTTGTTCTCAATCAGCAACCAGCCCAAATCACTCCAGGCAGGCAGCAACCCTAACATTCACAAACCTGCATATTATATCCAACCAAAGAACTTCTCACAAATAACTTATTTGGAAATGATCTCTATTCCACCAGATTACCTGAAGTATCATTGTGTCTTTAAAATATTGATCAAGCCCAGCATATTAAGCTCACAAAATAGAATAGAGTATCTTCACAAAATGGCAGCCTCCATCCCCAAGCATGCGGCAAGAACAAAGACAATTAGTCTGTCTGCTTCCACTGTCCTTGATTCATTTTAAGTCACTGATTTGTAGAATGTCGTTCTTTCTGGCCAACACAAGGAACTGATGGAATAGACATGAGAGGGTGAAGAAGATAATTTGTTACAGCTGTGGCTCCTCAGGCCATGATTAAAGGCAGTGTCCTGAAACAGGATGAAAGCATGAAAATCACTCACCAAAGCAGGCAGAGTCCACAGCAGCACCCCTTCTTTCTGATTTGACTGCTGACCAGATTATAGAGCTGCTGAGCCCAGATAAATGGTTGACAGCGGCCTCTATTGCCAGCGGTGGTCATCCACGGATGTACACAAGAAGCTTTTTAGGGGGCCAGCAATGTGACATGCTACTGGACACGGGGTCATCAGTATTCACTACTGATCTACCCTTGCCCACGACTGGAGGTAAGGGTGGAGAGAATCAGCCCCAGATACTTGAGATTGAGGGAGTGCAGCTTCCAGTAGATTTCTGGGTGTGCTCACCAATGAAGGTACTATCCTGGGGTTAGACACACTGAGTAAGACAGATCTGATCATAGACTCAGGAATGGGAAAAATAACATGGACAAGACAGGGACAGCAAATATGTGTGACCTGCAAAGCAGCTAACATGGTGCACAGAGAGACAGCAGGCGCAAGCAGGGAGGAGAGATGGCAATGTGCGGGAATCATGTCCGGGGTCCCAAGGGCAGGGAGCGAGCGCAAGCGGGAGCTGTTAGAAGCAGAACAGCTGCCTGAGTGTTTAAAATAAAGGCTCACCAGAAAGGGGACAGAAAGGAGCAGAAAGGGAACGAGTGGGCAGACGTCAGTGCAGGGAGGGCAGCGGAAGAACTAAGAAGCAACAGAAATTACAAGTGTACAGGAAGAAACTACAACTGCCAATTTAGCAATATTTACATAGAGATGTGAAGGACCTCTGTAACCAGGGCAACACATTGAGGGATCGAGCAAAGCAGCAGCAGCGATTGCGGATCAGAGAGAGCCAGAGGGAGAGAAGATGGTCCTCCGCACAGCCAGGTGACCAAGTCATAGTAAGGGAGCTGGTTGAAGAGACAGGTTTCACTCCCAGGTGGTGTTCTGGCCAAATAATGCCTGTGTTGGGGTACAGTCCTGACAAGGCAGCCAGTAGAAAAACTGGACCCAGTTTAAACCATATGACCCGCCTTGTTGCCCTCACAGACAGAGCAAGACCAGGTGTACCCAGTAATAATGTCATTGCAGAGAACCGAAGTGGAGAACATCAGACCTGACCACTGCTGATAGGACCCGGAGCAAACGTGAAGGCAGAGGGCACTGACAGAGTGGAACAGCAAGCTGTGAAGAGTAGTATGTTGAAGCATAACAGTAATGGTCCTCTGCCATCATTCTCTGCTTTCCCCAGAGATCGCTCCCTACGCGAATCCCTTGTCCATTTGTCCCCCCCATCCCTCCCCACTGATCTCCCTCCTGGCACTTTCCGTGTAAATGGAACAAGTGCTACACATGCCCTTACACTTCCTCCCTTACCACCATTCAGGGCCCCAGACAGTCCTTCCAGATGAGGCATCACTTCACCTGTGAGTCGACTGGGGTGATATACTGCGTCCGGTGCTCCCGATGTGGCCTTTTATATATTGGCGAGACCCAACGTAGACTGGGAGACCGCTTTGCTGAACATCTACGCTCTGTCTGCCAGAGAAAGCAGGGTCTCCCAGTGGCCACACATTTTAATTCCACATCCCATTCCCATTCTGACATGTCTATCCACAGCCTCCTCTACTGTAAAGATGAAGCCACACTCAGGTTGGAGGAACAACATCTTATATTCCGTTTGGGTAGCCTCCAACCTGATGGCATGAACATCGACTTTTCTAACTTCCGCTAATGCCCCACCTCCCCCTCGTACCCCATCCGTTATTTATTTTTATACACACATTCTTTCTCTCTCCCTCCTTTTTCTCCCTCTGTCCCTCTGACTATACCCCTTGCCCATTCTCTGGGTCCCCCCTCCCCTTGTCTTTCTTCCCGGACCTCCTGTCCCATGATCCTCTCGTATCCCTTTTGCCAATCACCTGTCCAGCTCTTGGCTCCATCCCTCCCCCTCCTGTCTTCTCCTATCATTTTGGATCTCCCCCTCCCCCTCCAGCTTTCAAATCCCTTACTCACTCTTCCTTCAGTTAGTCCTGACGAAGGGTCTCGGCCTGAAACGTCAACTGTACCTCTTCCTAGAGATGCTGCCTGGCCTGCTGCGTTCACCAGCAACTTTGATGTGTGTTGTTTGAATTTCCAGCATCTGCAGAATTCCTGGTGTTTGCCTCTGTCATGAAGGTTGGTTGCTGAAGGCAGATGGTTCACTGTAGTGTAGAATAGACAAAAATATTGGGGTAACTAGATGGCAAGGAATCCAAGTTACAGCAGAGACATCAAGTTCCACAACTTTGATGGTGTGGCAGACTGAGAAAGAGAAGAAATTGCACACAGCGTCTGAAGACAGTCACCCCCTCCTGAATGGGCAGTGAATACAAATGAGTTGGGCCTTTCAGTGGTTGGGCAGTGATCAACTGGTCAGTCTGGAAGGGGGTGCCACTGGGGTGAGGTCCTTACAGTCATTCAAATAGAGACCATTCCAAACCCTTCTGTACATTGATGAAAGAGCCTTTGAGCCTGATGCACTTACCTTGCTCATGCCCCTGACCGGAGAGTAACCACTGATAGTCTCTGCTGAATTTCAGGCTATCGCAAAATGAAGGGTGGAATTAAAGTATGTGATTAAACTACAATCAGCCGACAGGGAAGGAAGGCAACGGGCATACGAATGATGAGGCTGCATTTTAAAGACTGTTGGTCAAATTTCTAGAACAATCTCTCTGCTTAGCATCTTGTAGGTAGATAGCCATTAGGGATGGTAGCGTAGATGTGGATGCACATAGGGTAATTGGGGAAGGGGGGTCCGAAGTACAGAGCATTTTTTGCTGCCATTTTTGATTAGATCTTCCTTAAGGTTTGGCCTTTCCTGGAACAAATTTATTTTTGTCCAGGGCCAAGGAGAGGGACTGGTTGGGGCAGATTCTGCAGTTAGGGTATAGAACAGATATTAACTTCAACAATCAATCTTGAGACCTGAACCTAGACTGAAGATTAAATTTAAAAGTCAACTCTGGACAATAGTTTCCTGGTGTTGTGGATATCAGTTAATTGAAAAACAGAAAATGCGGATAAATGCAAACACGAGGAAATCTGCAGATGCTGGAATTTCAAGCAACACAAATAAAAGTTGCTGGTGAACGCAGCAGGCCAGGCAGCATCTCTAGGAAGAGGTACAGTCGACGTTTCAGGCCGAGACCCTTCGTCAGGACTAACTGAAGGAAGAGCTAGTAAGAGATTTGAAAGTGGGAGGGGGAGGGGGAGAACCGAAATGATAGGAGAAGACAGGAGGGGGAGGGATGGAGCCAAGAGCTGGACAAGTGATTGGCAAAAGGGATATGAGAGGATCATGGGACAGGAGGCCCAGGGAGAAAGAAAAGGGGGAGGGGTAAGGCCCAGAGGATGGGCAAGAGGTATAGTGAGAGGGACAGAGGGAGAAAAAGGAGAGAGAAAAAGAATGTGTGTATGTGTGTGTGTGTATATGTATATAAAAAATATATATAAAATATATTAAATGACAGATGGGGTACAAGGGGGAGGACAGGCAATAAGGGAAGTTAGAGAAGTCAATGTTCATGCCATCAGGTTGGAGGCTACCCAGACGGAATATAAGGTGTTGTTCCTCCAACCTGAGTGTGGCTTCATCTTGACAGTAGAGGAGGCCGTAGATAGACATATCAGAATGGGAATGGGACGTGGAATTAAAATGCTGATAAACATTCATTTTGGGTAGCTGGAGTTTGGGTGTGAAGGAGGAGGCTTGAAAATTATATGTAATTCAAAGGAAGCATTGTAGATACATTGTAACTATAGAAATGTCCTTTGATCTTTAGCATATAAAATGTCATGTAATATTAGGTTAAACAGGCGTCTTTCTCCAGAGTGTCTGATTTTGTTGAATAAAAGATTACTTTTATATCTACCAGCTGTGTCTCTCTGGTGACTTTGTTCACGTTACAGCAGCCTTCAATTACCTTGTTGCCTTGTCATGTTACGTATTCATCCTCCCCTGTTCTATGGCCCCTCATGAGTTTGCTCACCTTAACAAGTACACGATCCATTTGCTGGCTACACTCAGCCAACTCTCCATCTCATTACACCAACCCTACGCCAGTCAACCTCCTCCCTAGGCGGCCCTGGTTCTGAGCCTGAATGATTCGATGGAACAGGAAATTGTGACAACATGCCTTGAACGATGCAGCCATCCCTGTATTCTGTGCATCGAGTCAGGATTGCCTTTGTCACTCTTGACTGGGTGAACTCTGACCTGAACCACTGCTAACTGGGACAATAAAACCACCATCTGCAATCAATATGAGGAATTCACCACTGAGATCCACTGGGTTTTCAACCATCTGGGAAGTGGAACGGAGGCAGTAGATCAGATGCTTTGCCTGCATCAAGATGTATGCTAAGTACTGGATTACACCATGGAATTCAGGAGCCTTATGGGAGAACACGGCTAGAATGAGGAAGCACTGCTGATACATTACCATCACGGCCTCTCAGAGCACTTGAAAGACAAGCTGGCTACCTGGGAGATTCTACTGACCCTATGTGGACAAGTGTTTTATTTAACGACCCTCCAAATCACCAGCCAGAAACCCAGTTCCAGTCCCAGAACCATTTCAGGCTGCAGAACCCTCCTCAGCCATGCCTCCAGAACCCTTAACACCCTCTCCTTCCCCCCTCCCCGTGCCCCCCTCCCCTCCCTCCCCCTCCTCAGCCGTGCCTCCAGAACCCTTAACCCCCCTCCCTCCCCATCCTGCCTCCCTCCCCCTCCCTCCCCCTCCTCAGCCATGCTCCCAGAACCCTTATCCTCCTGCCTCCACCCTCCTCAGCAATGCCTCCAGAACCCAGAACCCCCCTGCCCCCTCCCTCCCCCTCCTCAGCTATGCTTCCAGAACCCTTAACCCCCTGCCTCCACCCTCCTCAGCAATGCCTCCAGAACCCAGAACCTCCCTCCCCCTCCTCAGCCATGCTTCCAGAACCCTTAACCCCCTGCCTCCACCCTCCTCAGCAATGCCTCCAGAACCCAGAACCCCCCTGCCCCCTCCTCCCCCCTCCTCCCCCCCAGAGTGACAGCATTGGTGAAGAAACAACTTGTGTGCTTACTGCAGTGCAGACAATCACCCATGCATCAAATGCCCACTGCGTCTGGGGAAATGACACCACCAGGCAGAGACAAGGGGCCTTCTACCTGGTAAGCCCACCGCCCTCCGCCCCCGCCCCGTCGCCCCTTGTTCCAGCACTATAGCCTAACTCAATTTTTCTGGACCAGACTCTGTGTCTGCAGCTTGGACTTCCTACCGAGCCCTCTGCATCACAGCCATTGACAGATGTCCCTCGGGAGCTGAAATGGTCAGTGTACATCAGCACTGGGCAGCACCCCACATCCATCTAATTCCTCCTTATTGACTCACACAACACTCCTCTTATCTTGGGTTACCCTAGCTCTCCACTCAAAACTCTCACTATGTCTAGTCATCCAATTCACTGGTGAGCTGGGGACCCACCTGATGGATCCTACAACATTAGTTGACTTCATCCCCTAAATCCATGGAGACGGGGGAGACCTGTAACCTCTCCAAACTACGAAGACTTAGCCACCATCTTCAGTAAAAGTGTATGAGGGAAAACAGGAGGGCCAGCACTGTGGGGTCGTGATTGACTGAGACAACTCCAACTTGATTGGAGATTGATCCAAAATTTGCATGCCACATCCCCTGCAATCGAGTCAACTGGAAGTTGATTAAGAAAGGTGCTCTATGATGCCGCAGCAATATTCAAGGAAAGTATTGGAAAACTCAAACATATCAAAGGTAAAATAGTGTTAAATGAAAATCCCAAACCCAAGTTTTTAAAAACCCATACGGTTCCTTATACCATCTGTGATAATGTAGCCAGTGAGCACGGGGGCTGAAGAAATTCTTTCTGAGTTTGAGTGGAGCCCGTGGCCAATGCCAGTGGTTGCTGTAAGCAAGAAAAATGGGTCTGTCGGGTTCTGCGGTGATTTTAAGGTTACCATCAATACAAAATTGAAAGTAGAATCAATACCCTCTGCCCAAGATAGAGGATATCTTTGCAAACCTTTCTGGAGGGAAACACTCAGCAAAGTGGACTTAGCTGAGGCCTACCTACAGATGGAGATGGAAGTGTCCAAACTGTTTCTCACCGTCAACAATCACAAAGGGATTTATCACTCTCATAGACTTATTTTTGGAGTAGCATCTGCACTCTGACAGAAAGCTACACACTGCCCAAGTGCTCAGTGTTACCAGTGAAGATGACAAGGAACAACTCCAAAACCTCAAGACTGTGTTAAAAAGATTAAAAGATTACGGACTGAGAGCACAACACGACAAGTGTGAATTCTTTAAACCAAGCATCACTTACTGTGGTCACACCATTAACACACAAGCGTGCTGAGAAAATTCAAGCAGTTGTGGATCTCCCAAGGCCTAAGAATGCGTCACAGTTGTGTCCTTTGTAGGATCTCACAATTATGAAACAGGTTTCTGCCAAACCTGGCTGCTGTGCTCCAGCCCTTGAACTCGTTACTACCGATGGGGAAGAAATAGCAATGGACAAAGCAGTGTGAGGTGGCTTTCCAAAAGGCAAAGAAATGCCTACTCTCACATTATGAACCTTATCATCAACCAAAGCTTGCCTGTGATGGCGCAGTCATGTCACATGTTGTGAGTGATGGAAGTGAATGCGCTTAGCCTTTCAATCCTGTCCCTCTCTACTGCAGAGAAAATTATGCACAGATTGATAGAGAGGCCTTAGTCTGGATTGGGGTGTAAAACATTTCAACAAGTACCTATATGGAAGAGAGTTTACCCTCATTACTGATCATCAACCACTTGTGTCTATTTTCAATCCTCAGAAGAGTGTTCTAACAGCAGCAACAGGAATGCAGAGACGAGCTCTGTTTCTCAGAGGACACAATTACAAGATTGAATTCAAGAGGACAACTTATCATGGAAATGCTGATGGACTGTTCTGTTCACCCTTGGAAAGAAAATGCCTGAAAACTTTACGAAAGAGGACATTGCTCTTGACGTATTCTCCCTAATGCAAATTGCAGAGATGATCAAAGGGAAATCAGAAACGACCCCATGCTGTCTTGGGTTGGAAAGTGCAGCAGAAATTCCTGATTCCCCTCATTTTTACTAGTGCCCTTGATTTGGCAAATGCCTTCAGTAACCTGGCCTCACACCACTCGCCTTTATCTTCCCTCTTCATACAGTAATCTTAAGGTTTAGGGTTATGAATATGCTAAGGGTTAGTGGGGATTCTGTGATTATTATTTATGGTTAGTGTAGGGGGATGGGTTTAGATTGTAGGGAATGAGTGGTCAGGATTTGGGGATGTGGGCCAGGGTTAGGGATAGGTGATGGAGGTGAGGAATTTGAGAAGAGAGGGATGTGAATATTAGGGTTAAGGGTAGGGTTGGGGATGGAATTGAGGGTGATGTGGATGTTAGGGTTAAGGCTAGGGTTGGGTGATGAGGTGAGGGGTTGGAGGAGAGAGGGGTGTGGATATTAGGGTTAGTGGTAAGGTTGGGTGATGGAGGAGAGAGGGGTGTGGATATTAGGGTTAGGGGTAAGGTTGGGTGATGGAGGAGAGAGGGGTGTGGACATTAGGGTTGGGGTAAGGTTGGGTGATGAGGTAAGGGCCTAGTGGGAAGAGAGAAGCCTGGTGAAGAAAGAACTCAGGTTTGGGGGATGTGGGCCAGGGTTTGTGGGGAAGTGGAGATTGGGGTTTGGGATAGGGGCAGGGTTGGAGGATGGGGGCAAGAGACTGGAGGGGGAACTGGAAAATGAGGTTTTTGCTTGTCCTGCTTGGGGAGCAGTTGTTCTGGAGCAGCATTAGCTGTACATCTACCTGGGGAATGGGATGGAATGCCCCTTGAGTTGGACTGCCTTGGGGGATTCTGTAGTGTGGGATATACGAGGCTGTACATGAGTTCAAAGACGACATAGCTTGCCTACTTTGTCATGAGGAAATCTGCAGATGCTGGAAATTCAAGCAACACACACACAAAATGCTGGTGAACGCAGCAGGCCAGGCAGCATCTATAGAAAGAGGTACAGTCGACGTTTCAGGCTGGGACGAAGGGTCTCGGCCCGAAATGTCGACTGTACCTCTTCCTATAGATGCTGCCTGGCCTGCTGCGTTCCACCAGAATTTTTTGTGTGTGTTGCTTCCCTACTCTGTGTAGCTTTTGATCTCTTTTGCATTTGGGTGTGTGGGGACCCACAGTCCGGATTAATCCTATTCTCAATGCTGTAATTCGAGACATCTAATCAGTATTTTAGGCCTAGTTATTAGGCTTAATTTTGATGACTTGGGGGTAGGTTTTGTTTCGAAAATAGTCTACATATTTATTTCTTCTACTAAAGTGCATGACCATGCATTTTCCAACATTGTATTTCATTTGCCACTTTCTTGCCTATTCTCCTCATCTGTCTAGGTCCTTCTGCAGCCTACCTCAACACTACCTGCCCCTCCACCAATCTTCGTATCATTTGCAAACTTGGCAACAAAGCCATCTATTCCATCATCTAACACGAGGAATTCTGCAGATGCTGGAAATTCAAGCAACACACATCAAAGTTGCTGGTGAACACAGCAGGCCAGGCAGCATCTCTAGGAAGCGGTACAGTCGACGTTTCAGGCCGAGACCCTTCGTCAGGACTAACTGAAGGAAGAGTGAGTAAGAGATTTGAAAGTGGGAGGGGGAGGGGGAGATCCAAAATGATAGGAGAAGACAGGAGAGGGAGGGATGGAGCCAAGAGCTGGACAGGTGATTGGCAAAAGGGATACCAGAGGATCATGGGACAGGAGGCCCAGGGAGAAGGAAAAGGGGGAGGGGGGAAACCCAGAGGATGGGCAAGGGGTATAGTAAGAGGGACAGAGAGAGAAAAAGGACAGAGAAAGAAAGAATATGTGTATATAAAAAAGTAAATAATGGATGGGGTACGAGGAGGAGGTGGGGCATTAGCAGAAGTTTGAGAAGTCAACGTTCATGCCATCAGGTTGGAGGCTACCCAGACGGAATAGAAAGTGTCGTTCCTCCAACCTGAGTGTGGCTTCATCTTTACAGTACAGGAGGCCATCATTTAAATCATTGATATACAGCATAAAAAGAAGTAGTCCCAACACTGACCCCACTGCATCCCCCTTATCCATCCTACTTGTAATCTCCTCAAAGAATTCCAACAGGTTCGTCAGGCAAGATTTTCCCTTACGGAAACTATGCTGACTTTGTTCTATCTTGCTTGTGTTACCAATACTCCACAATCTCATACTTAACAATTAACTTCAACATCTTCCCAACCACTGAGGTCAGGTTAACTGATCTATAATTTCCTTTCTGCTGCCATCTCCCTTCTTAAAGAGTGGAGTGACATTTGCAATTTTCCAGTTCCCTGGCACCATGCCAGAGTCCAATGCTTTTTTGAAAGATCATTACTAATGCTACTAATCTCTACCGCTACCTCTTTCAGAACCCTGGGGTGCATTTCATCTGGCCTGGGTGACTTATGTACCCTTAGGTCTTTCAGATTTTTGAACACCTTCTCCCTGGTAGATGTGAATGCTTCCTTAAATTTACTTCATAAATATAGAGAAACTTAAGTGCAATAGCAAGCTATCTCTAAGAACTGATGGCATGTTGAGGAGAAATTAGAAATAAGTGGCTTTAAAACTAATACATAACAAAAAAAAATTTCTCTTTTAGCCTCACTGAGGAGGCCTGAGCAATATATTCCCATTATCTCAAAAAATGTTTTTTAAGTGCTTCATTGGCATGGGCTTTTGCTGCTGTATTTCATTTCAACATAGATTATTGGTTCTCCAGTTCTTTCATCTGAACCTCTGAGATTCACACATTCCTGCTGGTCTCTTCTATGCAAAATACAATGGAATAGAATTAAATTTTGTTGATGGTGTGAGATAGTGGTCTGAGTCTGGAGCCCACATTCATGAAAACAGTGCATATTGAAACTTGGATAGCTGGTCATTATGGACTACTTCAACAGCCCAACTCTGAACCAGGGCTTCCCAAACTTTCCTATGCCACAGAGCCTTACCATCAACCACAGGGCCCAGGCTGGGAACCCCTGCTCAAAACAGAAGTCAATGATCTGAAATTCAAATGGTTTCTCTCTTAGCAGGTGCTGCAACATATTTCCAAAGTTTCTATTTTTATTTCAATGCTTTCAACAAAGACCAATTTCCATCACATTCTCCATGCTGCAGGATTTTATTTTATCAGCTATTGTCACACTTTGCTGAAGGCAGAAAGCAGAATGAGGAATATGGTGGAGATAATGTACAAGTCATTAACTCAGGAGCGTGAAAAAAAATGACTCATCTTCACCCCAGTCAACAATTTCAACTGGTTTCTTAGCACACAATTTGTCAAATGTCAATTTGGCTTTAGAGTTTTTCAATCCCAAATCAGTTGTCCTTTCATACTGCTTCCATGCTCATTCCTGTTCTAAATTTGAAAAGGAACATGTTATTTTACACAGATAAGATGACGCAAGCATTTTGATGACTCTTTGAGATATTCAGGGTGATCACTTCCAACTTATGCTCAGTGGCCAGTTTATTAGGTACCCCTATATACTTGTCCGTTAATGCAAATACAGTATCTAATCAATCATGTGCAGAAACTCAATGCATAAAAGCATGCAGGCATATTCAAGAGGTTCGGTTACCATTCAGACTAAACATCAGAATGAAGATATGATCAAAGTGACTTTGACTGTGAAATGATTGTTGGTGCCAGAAAGGGTGGTTTGAGTATCTCAGAAACTGCTAATTTTCTGGAATATCCACACACAATAGATTCTAGTGTTTACAGAGAATGCTGTGAAAAACAGCAAAAATCCACTGAGCAGCATTTCGGTGAGTGGAAATGCCTTTCTGTGGCTGAAAAAGGAAAGAGATCAGAGGAGATTGGCTGGACACATTCAAGCTGACTGGAAAATGACAGTAATTCAAACAACCACACATTACAACAGTGGTGTGCAGAAGAACATCTCTGAATGCACAACATGTCAAACCTTGAAGTGTATGGGCCACAGCAGCAGAAGACCATGAACATACACTTAGTGGCCACATTATTAGGTACAGGAAATACCTAATAAAGTGCTGACTGAGTGCACATTATACTGCATTTACTTTTAAGTACACTCAGGAACAAATTGAAAAAGGGATTTGGTATCCTGCCTAATATTTCTTCCTCAACCAATATCACTTTCAAACAAATTACTTGGTCATTATCACATTTTTGATAAGGTACCCCATGCAAGACTTATTGAGAAAGTAATGAGGCATTGGGATCCAAGGGGACATTGCTTTGTGGATCCAGAACTGGCTTGCCTACAGAAGGCAAAGAGTGGTTGTAGACGGGTCATATTCTGCATGGAGGCCAGTGACCAGTGGTGTGCCTCAGGGATCTGTTCTGGGACCCTTACGCTTTGTGATTTTTATAAATGACCTGGATGAGGGAGTGGAGGGATGGGTTAGTAAATTTGCTGTTGGGTGTGTTGTGGATAGTGTAGAGGGCTCTCAGAGGTTGCAGCTGGATATCGATAGGATGCAAAACTTGGCTGAGAAGTGGCAGATGGTTCCAGTGACGTCATTGTCCAGAATGGCAGCTTAAATCAACAGCTCCTCCGGAAAAACGCCTATTTTGCCCCATTAATCCATCAAATATAAGATCTTTCGAAAATAACTGAATTGATAAGGGGAAGCAAGAATGGGGAAGAAGAATGGAGATAAAACAACATCACTGCGGAGCCTATGGAAGAGAGGTGCAACTCGCGGCTCTCCTACACGTGTGTGTGGTGGCGAAGCTGACACTGGGCCTCGATCAGGCAAAGCGGCAAATATGATAAAAATTCTGGAAGAGATACACGGATTCCAAAAAGATGTAAAACAGCAACTCAATGATATCAAGTCAGAGCTCGCCAATCAGAAAATAGCAGTGGCAGAGACTCGAATTGAGAAGGTGGAAGATCACGTGCAAAACGTGGAACGGATACTAAGACGATAAAAATATTAAATCAACAGGAAAGTAAACTGATTGACCAGGAGGGAAGATCACGACGGAAAAATATCAGGATATACAATGTTCCCAAAGGAGCAGAGGGTTTGTCTATGATGGAGTTTGTAGGAAAGTTGCTGCGGAACACGCTAGAGATTCCCTCCACTTTGGAGTTTGAAATTGAGAGGGCGCATCGTGCGCTCGTCCCGAGGTCTACTGGAGACAGAGAAGATAAGCCACGCTCAATAGTAATTAGATTCCTTCGATACAATACCAAGGCAGAGATTCTACGAAGGGCCTGGAGTAAGAAGAGGGTGATTTTGGATGGGAAATTAATATATTTCGATCAAGATTACCCCCTGGCGGTCCTGCAGAAGCGTAAAGAATACTCTGTAGTAAAGCAAATATTAAAGCAAGGAAAGATTAGATTCCAAACCCTGCTAAACGGCAGGTGTTTTATGAAGATGGTATGTAACTGTATCAGACAGTGGAAGAGGCGACTACAGACATGAGGAACAGGGGGCTGCCCTTCAGCGTAATCAAACCGAGGGAAAGTCTGGCTGAGCAGTTATCCCGATCTGCTTGGGAAATAGTAAGAGAACCGAGAAAGCAGGGGATGGGAGGAGGGAGAGAGAATATCAGGAAGAGACTGTGAGTTTTCCAAAAACAGCCCTCACCCCCTCCAGAAGAGCCATAAGGTTTGGCTAACTTTAAAAGTGTTGATAAGATAAACGGAAGCAAAAATAGACGGTGCTATACCTATTTCAAGAAATACTTTACTATAATGTGGATTTTATATTACTCATTTTTTTTTAATTCATTCATTCACTCCTTTTTCCCCAGCTAAATGAGAATATATATTGGAGGAATACACAGGGAAATCTTTTCTGTGTAATGGACATAGACTTGTTCACTTACTTTTATGGGTACTGCAGCGGGGGCCCCCAACTCACAGGGAAGAGGGGCTATCTCCCACGGCTAGGCATTTCTTCTAGCTCAACCCAGGGTCATCTAGAGACCCCAGCCTTGGAATCACACCTTTGTTACCTTTTTTTTATTATTCGCGTTTCTTGGCTCTTATTTGTTCAGGGAGTAGATCGATTGCTATATCCTGCAAATCTCAATGATATACTAACAGATAAATACACATGGCGAAGGACAAAGTAAAATTCATTTCTTTTAAGTTAATGGGCTGTTAAATCAAATCAAACACAGTAAAATACTATCAAAAATGAAAAAAGAACAAGCCCATGTAGTATATTTACAAGAAACTCACTTAAGTGATAATGAGCATGGAAAATTAAAGAGAATGGGCTTCACCAATTTGTTTTTCTCCTCATATAAATCAGGACACAGAACAGGAGTTGCTATTCTCATCTCAAGCAAGCTAAATTTTGAAAAAGTGTTCGAGATGGGAGATAAGGAGGGCAGATATATTCTGGTAAGGGGGCATGTAGATGGAAATCCAGTTACTTTATTGAATATATACACACCCCCAGGAAGTGATATTAGTTTCTTTCAGAAAATTACTAATATTATGGTAATGGAAAGGTCTCTTGATACGTGGGGGGGGACTTAAATTTACAATTACAACCAAAGTTAGCCTCTCCCAATAACTTATGAAACAAAGTTCTTACATAAGAAAGTTAACACTCTTTTTGAGGATGTTGGTCTAATTGATATATGGAGGGACCTTTTCCCCGACAGAAGGGATTACACTCATTATTCTGCCCCCCATTCTGTATATACAAGAATAGACTATTTCATAACATTTGAAAAAGACAAAGACAAAATAATCACTTGTGGAAAGCGGCTAGTCAGTGAGTGGGCCAGTGAGTGAGTGGGCCAGTGAAGGAGTGCAGCTTTGAGGCTTTGACTCGAGAGGCTTCGCTGAGAAGAGTCAGAGGACAAGCTTGCTCCCAGTTAGTCTTTACAATGTCTCCTGAGACGGTGATGTGCCTCTCATGTGAGATGTGGCAGTCTTGAGGGAACGCCCCTCTCCCGCATAGTCACATCTGCCAGAAGTGCATACGGCTGGGCGATCTGGAACACCGTGTATGGAATCTGGAGCAGCAGCTGGATGACCTTCGACTCATAAGGGAGAATGAGGCAGTCATAGATGAGAGCTACAGGGAGATAGTCACACCTAGGCTGTCGGAAGCAGGTCGTTGGGTGACAATCAGAGGGGGGAAAGCGAAGGTGAGCAGACAGGTAGTGCAGAGCACCCCTGTAGGCATTCCCCTAAATAATAAGTTTACTATCCTGGATACTGTTGGCGGGGACGACCGACCAGGTGTGAACCACGGTGGTAGGGCCTCCGGCACTGAGTCTGACCCGGTGGTGCAGAAGGGTGGGACGGAGGAGAGGAGAGCTGTTGTCATTGGGGACTCTATAGTCAGGGGAGCAGACAGGAGATTTTGTGGATGTGAGAAGGACACCCGCATGGTTTGTTGCCTCCCGGGTGCCAGGGTCCGGGACGTCTCTGACCGGGTGCACGACATCCTGGTACGAGAGGGAAAGCAACCAGAAGTCGTGATACATGTTGATACCAACGACATAGGCAGGAAGAGGGATGAGGTCCTGAAGTGTGAGTTTCGGGAACTAGGCAGAAGGCTGAAGAACAGGACCTCAAGGGTGATGTTCTCAGGATTGCTGCCAGTGCTACGTGACAGAGATGGTAAGAATTGGAGATGGCAGTTGAATGCGTGGCTGAGGAGTTGGTGCTGGGGGCAGGGTTTTAGATTTTTAGATCATTGGAATCTCTTCTGGGGAAGGTGGGACCTGTACAGATGGGATGGGTTGCACCGGAACTCGAGGGGGAGCAATATCCTTGCAGGTAGGTTTGCTAGCATGGTTCGGGAGGGTTTAAACTAATTTGCGAGGGGGGTGGGACCCAGAGCGATAGAGCAGTGAAAGAAGTGCATGGAGTAAAGCCAGATCTAACATACAGAGAGGTTTTGAGGAAAGAGAAGCAGAATAAATGGTGTAAAGACAGTAAGGTAGAAGGGCTGAAATGTGTGTACCTCAATGCAAGAAGCATCAGGAACAAAGGTGATGAACTGAGAGCTTGGACACATACATGGAATTATGATGTAGTGGCCATTACAGAGACTTGGCTGGCACCAGGGCAGGAATGGATTCTCAATATTCCTGGATTTCAGTGCTTTAAAAGGGATAGAGAGGGGGGAAAAAGGGAGGAGGGGTGGCATTACTGGTCAGGGATACTATTACAGCTACAGAAAGCGTAGGTAATGTAGCAGGATCCGCTTTTGAGTCAGTATGGGTGGAAGTCAGGAACAGGAAGGGAGCAGTTACTCTACTGGGGGTATTCTATAGGCCCCCTGGTAGCAGCAGAGAAACAGAGGAGCAGATTGGGAGGCAGATTTTGGAAAGGTGCAAAAATTACAGGGTTGTTATCATGGGTGAATTTAACTTCCCTAATATTGATTGGCACCTGATTAATTCCAAGGGTTTAGATGGGGCAGAGTTTGTTAAGTGTGGCCAGGACGGATTCCTGTCACAGTATGTTGACAGGCCAACTAGGGGGAATGCCATACTAGATCTAGTACTAGGTAACAAATCGAATCAGGTCACAGATCTCTCAGTGGGTGAGCATCGGGGACAGTGACCACCGCTCCCTGGCCTTTAGCATTATCATGGAAAAGGATAGAATCGGAGAGGACAGGAAAAATTTTAATTGGGGAAGGGCAAATTATGAGGCTATAAGGCTAGAACTTGCGGGTGTGAATTGGGATGATGTTTTTGCAGGGAAATGTACTATGGACATGTGGTCAATGTTTAGAGATCTCCTGCAGGATGTTAGGGATAAATTTGTCCTGGTGAGGAAGATAAAGAATGGTAGGGTGGAGGAACCATGTGTGACAAGTGAGATGGAAAATCTAGTCAGGTGGAAGAAGGCAGCATACATGAGGTTTAGGAAGCAAGGATCAGATGAGTCTATTGAGGAATATAGGGAAGCAAGAAACGAGTTTAAGGAGGGGCTGAGAAGAGCAAGAAGGGGGCATGAGAAGGACTTGGCGAGTAGGGTAAAGGAGAACCCCAAGGCATTCTTCAATGATGTGAAGAACAAAAAGATGACAGGAGTGAAGGTAGGACCAATTAGAGATAAAGGTGGGAAGATGTGCCTGGAGGCTGTGGAAGTGAGCGAGGTCCTCAATGAATACTTCTCTTCGGTATTCACAATGAGAGGGAACTTGATGATGGTGAGGGCAATATGAGTGAGGGTGATGTTCTGGAGCATGTTGATATTAAGGGAGAGGAGGTGTTGGGGTTGTTAAAATACATTAGGACAGATAAGTCCCCGAGGCCTGACAGAATATTGCCTAGGCTGCTCCACGAGGCGAGGGAAGAGATTGCTGAGCCACTGGCTAGGATCCTTATGTCCTCGTTGTCCACGGGAATGGTACCGGAGGAGTGGAGGGAGGCGAATGTTGTCCCCTTATTCAAAAAAGGTAGTAGGGATAGTCTGGGTAATTATAGATCAGTGAGCCTTACGTCTGTGGTGGGAAGGCTGTTGGAAAAGATTCTCAGAGATAGGATCTATGGGCATTTAGAGAATCATGGTCTGATCAGGGATAGTCAGCATGGTTTTGTGAAGGGCAGATCACGTCTAACAAGCCTGATAGAGTTCTTTGAGGAGGTGACCAGGCATATAGATGATGGTAGTGCAGTGGATGTGATCTATACGGATTTTAGTAAGGCATTTGACAAGGTTCCACACAGTAGGCTTATTCAGAAAGTCAGGAGGCATGGGATCCGGGGAGGTTTGGTCAGGTGGATTCAGAATTGGCTTGCCTGCAGAAGGCAGAGGGTCGTGGTGGAGGGAGTACATTCAGATTGGAGAATTGTGATTCGTGGTGTTCCACAGGGATCTGTTCTGGGACCTCTGCTTTTCGTGATTTTTATTAACGACCTGGATGTGGGGGTAGAAGGGTGGGTTGGCAAGTTTGCAGATGACACAAAGGTTGGTGTTGTAGATAGTGTAGAGAATTGTCGAAGATTGCAGAGAGACATTGATAAGATGCAGAAGTGGGCTGAGAAGTGGCAGATGGAGTTCAACCCGGAGAAGTGTGAGGTGGTACACGTTGGAAGGACAAACTCCAAGGCAGAGTACAAAGTAAATGGCAGGATACTTGGTAGTATGGAGGAGCAGAGGGATCTGGGGGTACATGTCCACAGATCCCTGAAAGTTGCATCACAGGTAGATCGGGTAGTTAAGAAAGCTTACGGGGTGTTAGCTTTCATAAGTCGAGGGATAGAGTTTAAGAGTCGTGATGTAATGATACAGCTCTATAAAACTCTGGTTAGGCCACACTTGGAGTACTGTGTCCATTTCTGGTCGCCTCACTATAGGAAAGATGTGGAAGCATTGGAAAGGGTACAGAGGAGATTTACCAGGATGCTGTCTGGTTTAGAAAGTATGCATTATGATCAGAGATTAAGGGAGCTAGGGCTTTACTCTTTGGAGAGGAAGAGGATGAGAGGAGACATGATAGAGGTGTACAAGATAATAAGAGGAATGTGCTGTACTATGTATGTTTTATGAATTGGGACAACAGATATAAGTGACCATGCACCTAACTATTTATCTGTTGATTTTGACCTACAACCAAAGAATACTATTTGGAAACTAAATTCAAGTCTACTCAATGATCCCTACTTTAAGGAACAAATTAAAAAAGAAATTGGTCTTTACTTAGAATTCAATGACAATGGAGAGGTTTCACCTCCCATTCTATGGGATACTCTGAAGGCTGTCTTAAGAGGGAAAATTATAGCAATATCTTCATATAAGAAAAAAAAAGAATAAAACATTAGAGGAATTACAAAATAAGCTGAAGGAACTAGAAAAAAATACAAATTGAATTTGGCACAGGATACGCTAGAGGAAATTTTAAAAATTAGGAATGAAATTAATAGTTTGGCTACTTTACTTTATGTTATACTTTATACTTTATTGTTCCCAAACAATTGATACTAAAGCATACAATCATCACAGCGATATTTGATTCTGGGTCAGGATCCGTTCAGCAGTCTTATCACAGTTGGAAAGAAGTTCCCAGATCTGGCCATATGAGTCTTCAAGCTCCTGAGCCTTCTCCTGGAGGGAAGAGGGACGAAAAGTGTGTTGGCTGGGTGGGTCGTGTCCTTGATTATCCTGGCAGCACTGCTCCGACAGTGTGCGGTGTAAAGTGAGTCCAAGGACGGAAGATTGGTTTGTGTGATGTGCTGCGCCGTGTTCACGATCTTCTGCAGCTTCTTCTGTCTGGGACAGGACAACTTCCATACCAGGTTGTGATGCACCCTAGAAGAATGCTTTCTACGGTGCATCTATAAACATTAGTGAGGGTTCTAGGGGACAGGCCAAATTTCTTTAGTTTACTCAGGAAGTAAAGGTGCTGGTGGGCCTTCTTGGCAGTGAACTCTGCTTGGTTGGACCAAGTCAGGTCATTTGTGATATTGACCCCAAGGAACTTAAAGCTTTCGACCTGTTCCACTTACGTACCTCCGATGTAAATTGGGTCGTGCGGGTCCGCTGCTCCTTCTGAAGTCAACAACCAATTCCTTCGCAAGAAATCAGGGAAAGTTTAATGTTTCTGAAACAGAGACACTATGAAAGTAGATCTAAGTCTATGAAAATACTGGTGTGGAAACTGAAGAAAAAAAAACAGAAAATACAATTCATAGAATTAGGGATCCAAGAACAAAAATGATAAAAAAATAAGCTCAGTGAAATTCAAGAAGCTTTTGAAACCTTTTACAAAACTCTATATTCCAAAGCTCCAGGGGGAAGCATAGCCCAGGTTGACACCTTCCTGAATTCTTTAGAGTTACCCACTTTAAGCAAAGAACAAAGCAGAACGATGACTGACATAACTGAAGCTGAACTAAAAGCTACAGTTAGTAGGCTTAAATTAAGCAAGTCACCAGGATCAGATGGATATATGGCAGAGTGGTATAAAGAGTTTAGAAATGAGTTAATTCCTGTTTTGCTCCCCACACTGAACTGGGTTCTAAAAATGGCACAAATGCCACCCAGCTGGAAGGAGGCGATAATCTCAGCTATACCGAAAGAAGGCAAGGATAAATGGAATGTGGGTCATTTAGACCAATATCTGTTCTTAATGTGGATTATAGAATATTTACCTCCATCATGGCCAAATGATTAGAAGAGTTTCTGCCCACACTGATACATAAGGATCAGACAGGTTTTATACAACAACGCCAAACACAAGACAATATATGAAGGACACTTCACATTATGGATCATATTTAAAAAAATGAAATTGAAGCAATAGTGGTAAGCGTGGACGCTGAAAGGACATTTGTTTCGGTTAATTGGAATTTTCTTTACAGAGTTTTACATAGATTTGGTCTACATGACACAATTATTAAAACTATACAGGCACTATACGACAATCCTGCTGCCAGGATTAAAATCAATGGGTATTTATCTAATAGTTTTACCCTAGAAAGGCGCACGAGACAGGGTTGTGCATGGTCACCACTACTCTTCACATTATATCTGGAACCATTAGCTCAATACATCAGACAAAATGAAGATATCAGGGGATTTACTATTAAAGGAACAGAACATAAATTGCAAACAACAGGAATTCTGCAGATGCTGGAAATTCAAGCAACATACATCAAAGTTGCTGGTGAACGCAGCAGGCCAGGCAGCATCTATAGGAAGAGGTGCAGTCGACGTTTCAGGCCGAGACCCTTCGTCAGGACTAACTGAAGGAAGAGTGAGTAAGGGATTTGAAAGCTGGAGGGGGAGGGGGAGATGCAAAATGATAGGAGAAGACAGGAGGGGGAGGGATGGAGCCGAGAGCTGGACAGGTGATAGGCAGAAGGGGATACGAGAGGATCATGGGACAGGAGGTCCGGGAAGAAAGACGGCGGGGGGGTGACCCAGAGGATGGGCAAGAGGTATATTCAGAGGGACAGAGGGAGAAAAAGGAGAGCGAGAGAAAGAATGTGTGCATTAAAAAGAGTAACAGATGGGGTACGAGGGGGAGGTGGAGCCTAGCGGAAGTTAGAGAAGTCAATGTTCATGCCATCAGGTTGGAGCTACCCAGACGGAATATAAGGTGTTGTTCCTCCAACCTGAGTGTGGCTTCATCTTTACAGTAGAGGAGGCCGTGGATAGACATGTCAGAATGGGAATGGGATGTGGAATTAAAATGTGTGGCCACTGGGAGATCCTGCTTTCTCTGGCGGACAGGCCTGTTACGCGGATGACATCTTGATCTATCTAGGGCAACCAACATACTCTTCACCTAAGTTGATGCAATCCTTTGAACAATATGGCCAATTATCAGGATACAAGATCAACATAGATAAAACCCAACTACTTTCATATAACTATAGCCCACCAAGAGAAATTACAAGTAAATATCCTTGGGCATGGCAAACAGAGTCTGTCAAATATTTGGGTATCATTATGCCAAAAGATTTGGCAAAATTATCAGAATGCAATTGTCAGCCTACATATAAAAAAATTAAGGAAGATATAACAAGATGGAACCTAATTCGTTTTCTTGGTCTCAGTTCAAGGATTGAATCTATTAAAATGAATATACTGCCCAGACTACTATATCTCTTTCAGACCCTGCCAATAGAGATTAACCAAAATCAATTCAATGAATGGAACAAGATGCTATCAAGATATACATGGCAAGGTAAAAGGCCTACGGTTCATCTCAAAACTTTGCAATTAACCGAGGAAAAGGGGGAATGGGGCCTACCTTAGAGATTATTATTTTGCAGCACAGTTGAGAGCTGTGATATGCTGGTGCAACCCATCATACGACGCTCAATGGAAAAACATTGAGGAGAGGATACTTTCCATCCCCATACAGGCAATTTTGGCTGATAACAACCTTCAAAGTTACATAAATACTATTGATAACCTGTGTGTGAAATGGACTCTTAAAATATGGAAAACTATTATAAAAGAATATAAACTAGAGAGAAACATTGCAATTCTTAACTGGTGTGCATATGACTCAGATTTTACGCCAAATAAACTGGATGCTAGATTTAAGGGCTGGACAGCTAAAGAAATAACAGCTATTTGCAATATAATGAAAGAAGGAACACTGTTCAGTTTTGAATTGCTCAAAGAGAAACACTTATTAGACAAACAAGACTTTTATCGGTATTTACAGATGCGACAGTATGTTAATAGGATGGTTAAAAATGTAACCAAGACAAGTACATGTCTAACAGAGCTATTTAGAAAAGCATATAATTCAGACAATGGTAGTAGAATCATTTCAAGTGTGTATAAGGGCTTGTTAAATCTTAAAACACATTCAACTTCGTACATTAAAACAAAATGGGAGAAGGAAGGAGGGATAATAATATCTGAGGAAGACTGGACAATAATATGGAGGTATCAATGGAAGTGTACCAGTTCACAGAAATGGAGAGAGTTCGGGTTGAAAAACTTGATAAGATATTTTATTACACCCTCTCGGAAATCCCATTATGATAGTAACCCCTCTGTTTGCTGGAGAAATTGTGGAAATCAAAATGCAAACTATTATCATATTTTCTGGGAATGCCCCGTTATCAAAGACTATCGGAGTGGGATACATAATGCCCTACAAGACATCTTTAAATGTGAAATACCCTTAGAAAGTAAGACCGTATATTTTGGGTATATACCTCAAGAATGGTTGAAAAGAGATAAATATTTAATGAATGTACTGCTGGTGGCTGGTAAAAAGACCCTTACCAGGAAATGGTTATCACAGGAGAGCCCAACTTTAAATGTATGGATGGAAATTACAATGGACATTTACAAAATGGAGAAGATAACAACATCTGTTAATCATAAGTTGGAACAATTTGATTCATACTGGGGGAAAATGGTTTAACTACATAACACCTCATAGGCCTGATTTTATTCTCACAAGTCAATGAATATGTTGTAAAAAAAAAGATCACTCCCTACTTTGTACATAGTTTTCTTCTTTCAATTGTTCTTTCTTTCCTCTCCTTTCTATAAGGGTATACCTCAGATAAATATTATGTGGAGATTTGTGACAAATATGATTATATGATATATATTTACAGTACCTGAAATACATCTTATGGAAATGTTTGTTTGATGATGAACTTCAATAAAAAAAATAAATTACAAAAAAAAAGAGAAAAAGAGAGGCAAGAGTAGATGGTGGACTATTGAGAAATGATGCTGGGAGTTAGTAATGGGGGACAAACTGTATAAGTATTTTGCATCAATCTTCTCTGTGAAAAACTCTAGCAATATGCCAGAAATTCAAGAGTGTCAGGGGGCAGAAGTGAGCGCAGTTGCTAAAACCAGGGATAAGGTGCTTGGGAAGCTGGAAGGTCTGAAGGTCGATACATCATCTGGACCAGATGGACTACACCCCAGGATTCCGGCAGATGACAAGATGGCCCCAGTGAACCATGGTGATGTTCTGAGGGTTACGTACAATATGTCTAAAAATACCTTTTTTGAATTACTTTCACTGCAATCTGCAGCTTGTAATTTCCCTTTAAATCAACTTAATGATCCACAGGTTTCACAATCTTCTAAAGGACTCGACAGACCAAGCAGGTACGGCACCTTTAAGTGGTCAAAGGTTGACCAGCATGGAAGCAAGGCAGGAGGGTGGAACTCAAAGCCAGGCTGAACTGCAGAGGGATGAGGCCCCCCTCTACCTGACATCTTGTTGGCCAATGTACAGTGGACAAAATTGAGGACCTGAAGGCAAGATTGCTGTATTGGAGTGAAATGAGAGGTTGTTGATCAAGATGTGGCTTTTTCCAGACACACCAGATACAACAATCCGATCTAAAGGCTTCTTGATTTACAGAATGGAAGGAAGTGCCAATTCAGAAACAGCAAAAAGTGGAGGTGTATGTGTCATGATAAACCCTCAGTTCTGCTCCAATGTGATAGTTTTGTCGAACTCGTGTTCCCCCAACACGAGTTCAACAAAACCACCACATTGGAGCACCACTAATGGGCAAATTCCATCCATTCTGTTTACCTAGAGAGTTATCCATAAAATCCTAACTACAGTTTATATACCATTAGTGGCCGATTATAATCAAGTGTTTGAAGTAGTGCGTGATGTTGTCTCCAAATTAGAAACAGAGGGGGTCTCATCTCTCCATGTTTCAAACCTGTCGCATTTTAAATCATAGTCGGGGCCTTCAACCAGGGTTGTTTGAAGAAAAAGTGGTGGGAGATGTTCTCAGGGAAATGTACGGAGAAATGTGGCAAATGTTCAGGGGATATTTGCGTGGTGTTCTGCATAGGTATGTTCCAGTCAGACAGGGAAAGGATGGTAGGGTACAGGAGCCATGGTGTACAAAGGCTGTTGAAGGTCTAGTCAAGAAGAAAAGAAAAGCTTATGAAAGGTTCAAAAAAACTTGGCAATGATCAACATCTAGAAACTTATAAGGCTAGCAGAAAAGAGCTTAAGAATGAAATTAGGAGAGCTAGAAGGGGCCATGAGAAGGCCTTGGCGAGCAGGATTAAGGAAAACCCCAAGGCATTCTACAAGTATATGAAGAACAAGAGGATAAGACATGAGAGAATAGGACCAATCAAGTGTGACAGAGGAGATAGTGGAGGTACCTAATGAATACTTTGCTTCAGTATTCACTACGGAAAAGGACCTTGGTGATTGTAAGGATGACTTATAGTGGACTGAAAAGCTTGAGCATGTAGACGTTAAGAAAGAGGATGTGCTGGGGCTTTTGGAAAGCATCAAGTTGGATAAGACACCGGGACCAGACGGGATGTACCCCAGGCTACTGTAGGAGGCGAGGGAGGAGACTGCTGAGCTTTGCATCATCAGTGGGGACAGGAGAAGTTCTGGGGGATTGGAGGGTTGCAAGTAGAAACATAGAAAACCTACAACACAATACAGGCCCTTCGGCCCACAAAGCTGTGCCAAACATGTCCTTACCTGAGAAATTACCTAGGGTTACCTATAACCCTCTATTTTTCTGAACTCCATATACCTGTCCAGGAGTCTCTTAAAAGACCCTATTGTATCCGCCTCCACCACCATTTCCGGCAGCCCATTCCATGCACTCATCACTCGCTGCGTTAAAAACTTACCCCTGATATCTCCTCTGTACCTACTTCTAAGGACTTTAAAACTGTGCCCTCTCGTGCTAGCTATTTCAGCCCTGGGAAAAAGCCTCTGACTATCCACACGATCAATACCTTTCATCATCTTATACACCTCTATCAGGTCACCTCTCATCCTCCGTCACTTTGTGGAAAAAAGGACGAGTTCACTCAACCTATTCCGTAAGGCATGCTCCCCAATCCAGGCAACGTCCTTGTAAATCTCCTTTGTACCCTTTCTATGGTTTCCACATCCTTTCTATAGTGAGGCGACCAGAACTGAGCACAGTACTCCAAGTGGGGTCTGACCAGGGTCCTACATAGCTGCAACATTACCTCTCAGCTCTTAAACTCATTCCCACGATTGATGAAGGCCAATGCACCGTTTGCTTTCCTAACCACAGAGTCATCCTGTGCAGAGCCTTGAGTGTCCTATGGACTCAGACCCCAAGATCCCTCTGATCCTCCACACCGCCAAGAGTCTTACCATTAATACGATATTCTGCCATCATATTTGACCTACCAAAACCAACCACCTCACACTTATCTGGGTTGAACTCCATCTGCCACTTCTCGGCCCAGTTTTGCATCCTATCAATGTCCTGCTGTAACCTCTGACAGCCCTCAACACTATCCACAACATCCCCAACCTTTGTGTCATCAGCAAATTTACTAACCCATCCCTCCACTTCTTCACCCAGGTCATTTATAAAAATCACAAAGAGTAGCGGTCCCAGAACAGATCCCTGAGGCACACCACTGGTTACCGACCTCCTTGCAGAATATAACCCATCGACAACCACTCTTTGCCTTCTGTGGGCAAGCCAGTTCTGGATCCACAAAGCAATTTCCCCTTAAATCCCATGCCTCCTTATTTTCTCAATCAGCTTTGCATGGGGTAGCTCATCAAATGCCTTGCTGAAATCCATATACACTACATCTACTGCTCTATCCTCATCAATGTGTTTAGTCACATCCTCGAAAAATTCAATCAGGCTCGTAAGGCATGACCTGCCTTTGACAAAGCCACACTGACTACTCCTAATCATATTATGCCTCTCCAAATGTTCATAAATCCTGCCTCTCAGGATCTTCTCCATCAACTTACCAACCACTGAAGTAAGACTCACTGGTCTATAATTTCCTGGACTATCTCTACCCCCTTTCTTGAATAAGGGTACAGGAAGGGGTCAACATCTCTACTGGGTGTTTTTTATAGACCACCCAATAGTAACAGGGATATCGCAGAGCAGAAAAGGAGACAGATTCTGGAAAGGTGTAATAATAACAGAGTTGTCATGGTGGGAGATTTTAATTTCCCAAATATTGATTGTCATGTCCCTAGAGTGAAGGGTTTAGATGGGGTGGAGTTTGTTAGGTGTGTTCAAGAAGGTTTCTTGACACAATATGTAGATAAGTCTAGAGCCTAGAGAGGCTGTACTTGATCTGGTATTGGGAAATGAACCTAGTTAGGTGTCAGATGGGAGAGCATTTTGGAGATAGTGATCACAACTCTGTCTCCTTTACCATAGCATTGGAGAGGGATAGGAACAGACAAGTTAGGAAAGCGTTTAATTGGAATAAGGGGAAATCTGAGGCTATCCGGCAGGAACTTGGAAGCATAAATTAGGAACACATGTTCTCAGGGAAATGTACGGAAGAAATGTGGCAAATGTTCAGGGGATATTTGCATGGAGTTCTGTATAGGTACGTTCCAATGAAACAGGGAAAGGATGATAGGGTACAGGAACCGTGGTGTACAAAGCCTGTTGTAGATCTAGTCAAGAAGAAGAGAAGCGTCACAAGAAATTAGAAAAAGAAATCAGGGAAAGTTTAATGTTTCTGAAACAGAGACACTATGAAAGTGGATCTAAATCTATGAAAATACTGGCGTGGAAACTGAAAAAAAAAGCAGAAAATATAATTCATAGAATTAGGGATCCAAGAACAAAAGTGATAAAAAAAATAAGTCAAGTGAAATTCAAGAAGCTTTTAAAATGTTTTACAAAACTCTATATTCCAAAGCTCCAGGGGGAAGCATAGCCCAGGTTGACACCTTCCTGAATTCTTTAGAATTACCCACTTTAAGCAAAGAACAAAGCAGAACGATGACTGCTGACGCAACTGAAGCTGAACTAAAAACTGCAATTAGTAGGCTTAAATTACGCAAGTCACCAGGATCAGATGGATATACAGCAGAGTGGTAAAGAATTTAGAAATGAGTTAATTCCTGTTTTGCTCCCCACACTGAACTGGGTTCTAAGAAAGGCGGAAGTGCCACCCAGCTGGAAGGAGGCGATAATCTCAGCTATACCGAAAGAAGGCAAGGATAAAATGGAATGTGGGTCATTTAGACCAATATCTGTTTTTAATGTGGATTATAGAATATTTACCTCCATCATGGCCAAATGATTAGAAGAGTTTCTGCCCATACTGATACATAATGATCAGACAGGTTTTATACAACAACGCCAAACACAAGACAATGTATGAAGGACACTTCACATTATGGATCATATGCAAAAAAAATGAAATTGAAGCAATAGTGATAAGCGTGGACGCTGAAAAGGCATTTGATTCGGTTAATTGGAATTTTCCTGACAGAGTTTTACATAAATTTGGTTTCCATGACACAATTATTAAAACTATACAGGCACTATATGATAACCCTACTGCTAGGATTAAAATGAATGAAATAAAATTATTAAAATAATTTATCTAATAGTTTTACCCTAGAAAGGCGCACGAGACAGGGTTGTGCATGGTCACCGCTACTCTTCGCATTATATCTGGAACCATTAGCTCAATACATCAGACAAAATGAAAATATCAGGGGAATTACTATTAAAGGGACAGAACATAAATTGGTCTGTTACGCAGATGACATTTTGATCTATCTAGAGCAACGAACATACTCTTTACCTAAATTGATGCAATCCTTTGAACAATATGGTCAATTATCAGGATACAAGATCAACATAGATAAAACCCAACTACTTTCATGTAACTATAGCCCACCAAGAGAAATTGAAAGTAGATATCCTTGGGCATTGCAAACAGAGTCTTTCAAATATTTGGGCAAAATTATGCCAAAAGATTTGGCAAAATTATCAGAATGCAATTATCAGCCTATATATAAAAAAATTAAGGAAGATATAACAAGATGGAACCTAATTCCTTCTTTTAGTCTCAATTCAAGGATTGAATCTATTAAAATGAATATATTGCCCAGACTACTATATCTCTTTCAGACCCTACCAATAGAGATTAACCAAAATCAATTCAATGAATGGAACAAGATGACCTAACAGTAGTAGTGAGGTTGGGGATGGCATTAAACAGGAAATTAGAAATGTGTGCAATAAAGGAACAGCAGTTATAATGGGTGACTTCAATCTACATGTAGACTGGGTGAACCAAATTGGTAAGGGTGCTGAAGAAGTGGATTTCTTGGAATGTATGCGGGATAGTTTTCTGAACCAACATGTCGAGGAACCAACTAGAGAGCAGGCCATTCTGGACTGGGTATTGAGCAATGAGGAAGGGTTAGTTAGCAATCTTGTCATGCGAGGCCCCTTGGGTAAGAGTGACCATAATATGGTGGAATTCTTCATTAAGATGGAGAGTGATATATTTAATTCAGTAACAAAGGTTCTGAACTTAAAGAAGGGTAACTTTGAAGGTATGAGACGTGAATTAGCTAAGATAGACTGGCAAATGACACTTAAAGGATTGACGGTGGATATGCAATGGCAAGCATTTAAAGATCGCATGGATGAACTACAACAATTGTACATCTCAGTTTGGCAAAAGAATAGATCAGGGAAGGTAGTGCACCCATGGCTGACAAGGGAAATTAGGGATAGTATCAATTCCAAAGAAGAAACGTACAAATTAGCCAGAAAATGTGGCTCACCTGAGGACTGGGAGAAATTCAGAGTCCAGCAGAGGAGGACAAAGGGCTTAATTAGGAAAGGAAAAAAAGATTATGAGAGAAAGCTGGCAGGGAACATAAAAACTGATTGTAAAAGCTTTTATAGATATGTGAAAAGAAAAAAATTGGTTAAGACAAATGTAGGTCCCTTACAGTCAGAAACAGGTGAATTGATCATGGGGAACAAGGACATGGCAGACCAATTGAATAATTACTTTGGTTCTGTCTTCACTAAGGAGGACATAAATAATCTTCCAGAAATAGTAGGGGACCGAGGGTCTAGTGAGATGGAGGAACTGAGGGAAATACATGTTAGTAGGGAAGTGGTGTTAGGTAAATTGAAGGGATTGAAGGCAGATAAATCCCCCGGGCCAGATGGTCTGCATCCCAGAGTGCTTAAGGAAGTAGCACAAGAAATAGTGGATGCATTAGTGATAATTTTGCAAAACTCTTTAGATGTGGCTAATGTAACTCCGCTTTTTAAAAAAGGAGGGAGAGAGAAACCGGGGAATTATAGACCGGTTAGCCTAACGTCGGTGGTGGGGAAAATGCTAGAGTCAGTTATCAAAGATGTGATAACAGCACATTTGGAAAGCGGTGAAATCATCAGACGAAGTCAGCATGGATTTGTGAAAGGAAAATCATGTCTGACGAATCTCATAGAATGTTTTGAGGATATAACTAGTAGGGTGGATAGGGGAGAACCAGTGGATGTGGTATATTTGGATTTTCAAAAGGCTTCTGACAAGGTCCCACACAGGAGATTAGTGTACAAACTTAAAGCACACGGTACTGGGGGTATGGGATTGATGTGGATAGAGAATTGGTTGGCAGACAGGAAGCAAAGAGTGGGAATAAACGGGACCTTTTCAGAATGGCAGGCAGTGACGAGTGGGGTACCGCAAGGCTCAGTGCTGGGACCCCAGTTGTTTACAATACAGGTGTCCCCCCGCTTTTCGAACGTTCGCTTTACAAAACCTCGCTGTTACGAAAGACCTACATTAGTACCCTGTTTTCACTTTCAGAAGGTGTTTTTACTGTTACGAAGACAGGCAGCGCGCTATAAAAGGCAGCGCGCGCCCCGAGCAGCCGCTCTCCCCCGGATTCGAAATGGCATTGCTTAACCACGTTGCGTTGAGCAGCCGTTTGCAAGGTGAGTTCTAAGGTGTCGGAAAAGCCTGAAAGAGTTCGTAAGGGTGTTACACTTAGCGTAAAACTAGACATAATTAAGTGTTTCGATCGTGGTGAACAAAGTAAGGACAAAGTGAGTTTGGCTTGCGGAAGCTGACGAAGATGATGTTGAAGAGGTTGTGGCATCCCATGACCAAGAACTGATAGATGAAGAGCTGATGCAATTGGAAGAGGAAAGGATAACAATCGAAACTGAATTCAGTAGCGAAAGTGAAGTCGTCCAGGAACTGAACGTGAAGCAACTGCGTGAGATTTTCGCTGCAATGATAAAGTACGACTTTAATTTTGAAAGGGTACGTAGGTTTAGGGGATATTTGCAGGATGTTTTGAGTCCCTTACAAAGAACTGTGTGATAGAAAAATGTGCGAGGCTCAGCAGTCAAGCAAGCCTTCCACATCAGCCACAGCAGACGACGAACCTCGACCTTCGACATCGAGGCAGGCAGACATAGGAGACGATGAGCTGCCTGCCCTTTTCGATAATGAGATGACACCCCCGTGTCCCACCACCCCAACCCCTGGGCCCCGGGCAGATACTGTACCGATTCGCAGAAAATGCAGCGGTAGCCGGGAGGCACACAGCACATCTTTAAGAAAAAAGCCGAAATAAACATGCTAATTAATTAGGTGCCGCCTAGCACGTAATTGTTTGCCCAGATCAGTGCCGATGCAATCGGCAATCGCCTCTGATCTGCGCTGACATTTATATGCCGGGCAGCACCTAATTAATTAGCATGTTCATTTCGGCTTTTTTCTTAAAGATGTGCTGTGTGCCTCCCAGCTACCCCGCGTGCTTCACGGCAATGTATCAGTCGGCGGCCTGGAGGGTGGGGGCCACTGCACCACCCAAGCTGCGACGATTCAGTCTAACACACCATCATCAGTGCGCTCGATGTCTTCCCGATTCCAGTAAGTGATACTACACTGTATGTACATTATTTCTACTTTATATAGGCGGTGTATTTTTACGTGTTATTTGGTAGATTTGGCAGCTTCATAGTTTAAAGGTTACTGGACAGCGTGTTTGTGCCAACAGCGCTTGCGCGAGATTTTCGCTTCGGAGATCTGTGCATGCAATCGTTGTAGAGAAGTATTTCTACTTTATATAGGCTGTGTATTTATCATATCATTCCTGCTTTTACTATATGTTACTGTTATTTTAGGTTTTATATGTTAATTGGCATGATTTGGTGGGTTATTTTTGGGTCTGCGAACACTCACAAATTTTTCCCATATAAATAAATGGTAATTGCTTCTTCGCTTTACGACATTCTAGCTTTCATAGGAACGCTCTACCTTCGGATGGCGGGGGAAACCTGTATATATTAATGACTTACACGAGGGAATTAAATGCAGCATCTCCAAGTTTGCGGATGACACGAAGCTGGGCGGCAGTGTTAGCTGTGAGGAGGATGCTAAGAGGATGCAGGGTGACTTGGATAGGTTAGGTGAGTGGGCAAATTCATGGCAGATGCAATTTAATGTGGATAATTGTGAGGTTATCCATTTTGGTGGCAAGAACAGGAAAACAGATTATTATCTGAATGGTGGCTGATTAGGAAAAGGGGAGGTGCAACAAGATCTGGGTGTCATTTTACGCCAGTCATTGAAAGTGGGCATGCAGGTACAGCAGGCGGTGAAAAAGGCAAATGGTATGCTGGCATTCATAGCAAGAGGATTCGAGTACAGGAGCAGGGAGGTACCACACCTAGAGTATTGTGTGCAGTTTTGGTCCTCTAATCTGAGGAAAGACATTCTTGCCATAGAGGGAGTACAAAGAAGGTTCACCAGATTGATTCCTGGGATGGCAGGACTTTCATATGAAGAAAGACTGGATGAACTGGGCTTGTACTCGTTGGAATTTAGAAGATTGAGGGGGGATCTGATTGAAACGTATAAGATCCTAAAGGGATTGGACAGGCTAGACGTAGGAAGATTGTTCCCGATGTTGGGGAAGTCCAGAACCAGGGGTCACAGTTTGAGGATAAAGGGAAAGCCTTTTAGGACCGAGATGAGGAAAAACTTCTTCATACAGAGAGTGGTGAATCTGTGGAATTCTCTGCCACAGGAAACATTTGAGGCCAGGTCATTGGCTATATTTAAGAGGGAGTTAGATAAGGCCCTTGTGGCTAAAGGGATCAGGGGGTATGGAGAGAAGGCGAGTACAGGGTTCTGAGTTGAATGATCAGGTATGATCATACTGAATGGTGGTACAGGCTCAAAGGGCCGAATGGCCTACTCCTGCACCTATTTTCTATGTTTCTATGTTTCTATCAAGATATATATGGCAAGGTAAAAGGCCTAGAGTTCGTCTCAAAACTTTGCAATTAGCCAAGGGAAAGTGGGGTTGGGGCCCACCTTCTCTCAGAGATTACTATTTTGCAGCACAGTTGAGAGCTGTGATATGCTGGTGCAATCCATCATATGACACTCAATGGGAAAACATTGAGGAGAGGATACTTCCCATCCCCATACAGGCAATTTTGGCTGATAACAACCTACAAAGGTACATAAATACTATTGATAATCCATGGGTGAAATGGACTCTTAAAATGTGGAAAATTATTATAAAAGAATATAAACTAGAGAGAGATATTTCAATTCTTAAATGGTGTGAATATGACTCTGATTTTACGCCAAATAAACTGGATACTAAATTTAAGGACTGGACAGCTAAAGGAGGGAGGAGAAGATGGCGGCACGACGCAGCAGCTCAGAAATGATATCAGTATATGTAAGTAGGTACCGTGCACAATCCTGATTTGATGGAGACAGACGTGAGAAGCACTGGGGAACGTCTGGTGAAACTTCTGAAATGCCTGCTTCGCTGCTGCTGCTACTGTGTGATCAAGAATCTCCGGAGGGAAGGCCCCAGATCCTCGGCTTTGCTTATTGCCTGTTGCCTGGGCTGGGGTCGAAGCGCTCGGCAGAGACAGTGCTCGGTATCGGAGGGCTGGTCGGAGGCTCGAAGTTTTCGGACGGACTCAAGAGTCAGCTGTGGTCGGGTGCTTCCAGGGTGCTGCATCAGCAAG
This sequence comes from Mobula hypostoma, assembly GCF_963921235.1. Classification (NCBI taxonomy): domain Eukaryota; kingdom Metazoa; phylum Chordata; class Chondrichthyes; order Myliobatiformes; family Myliobatidae; genus Mobula; species Mobula hypostoma. The sequence continues at coordinate 3,559,299 of NC_086118.1, read as the reverse complement.
TTTGCAGCACTGGAGGTTCATGGCAGGAAGAGAGTTTCTTTTCCTTCTACCGTCTGCGTGAGGTGATGGGACTTTCGAGAGACTTTAAGACTTTTTTTTACCGTGCCCATGGTTAGTTCTTTATCAAATTACAGTATTGCTTTGCACTGTTGTAACTATATGTTATAATTATGTGGTTTTTGTCAGATTTTTTTAGTCTTGGTTTGTCTTGTGTTTCTGTGATATCATTCTGGATGAATATTGTATCATTTCTTACTGCATGCATTACTAAATGACAATAAAAAAGGACTGAGCGACCTCATAATCTAATCTAATCTAATCTTTGCAATATAATGAAAGAAGGAATACTGTTCAGTTTTGAAATGCTTAAAGAGAAACACTTATTAGAAAAACAGGTCTTTTATCGGTATTTACAGATGCAACAGTATGTTAATAGGAGAGTTAAAAGTGTAACCAAGGCAAGTACATGTCTGATAGAGCTATTTAGAAAAGCATATACTTCAGATAATGGTAGTAGAATCATTTCAAGCGTGTATAAGGGTTTGTCAAATCTTAAAAACACATTTGACTTCATACATTAAAACAAAATGGGAGAAGGAAGGAGGGATAATCATATCTGAGGAAGAATGGACAATAATATGGAGGTATCAATGGAAGTGTACCAGTTCACAGAAATGGAGGTAGTTTGGATGGAAAAACTTGATATTTTATTACACCTTCTCAGAAATCCCATTATGATAGTAACCTCCCTGTTTGCTGGAGAAATTGTGGAAATCAAAAAACCATCAAACCATTATCATATTTTCTGGGATTGCCCTGTTATCAAAGACTACTGGAGTGGGACACATAATGTCCTACACGACATCTTTAAATGTGAAATACCCCTAGAAAGTAAAACCATATATTTTGGGTATATACCTCAAGAATGGTTGAAAAGAGATAAATATTTAATGAATATACTGCTGGTGGCTGGTAAAAAGACCCTTACCAGGAAATGGTTATCACAGGAGAACCCAACTTTAAATGTATGGATGGAAATTACAATGGACATTTACAAAATGGAGAAGAATACAGCATCTGTTAATCATAAGTTGGAACAATTTGATTCATACTGGGAAAAATGGTTTCACTACATAACACCTCATAGGCCTGATTTTATTCTCACAAGTCAATGAATATGTTGTAAAAAAAGATCACTCCCTACTTTGTACATAGTTTTTCCCTTTTGCTTGTTCTTTCTTTCCTCTCCTTTCTATAAGCGTATACCTCAAATAAATATTATGTGGAGATTTGTGACAAATATGATTATATGATATATATGCACAATATCTGAAATATATCTTATGGAAATGTTTGTTTGATGATGAACTTCAATAAAAAATAAATTACAAAAAAAAAGGAAGACTTTCAGTTCGCTGGACGAACTCAGCAGGTCGGGCAGCAGCAGTCAGAAACGATGAGTTGACGTTTCGGGCTGGAACCCTTCGTCAGGACTGAAGAATGAAAGATGGCGAAGGATTTGAAGAATGCTTATAGTGTCAGTTGAAAGACCAGTAATTTGGAAGACAAAGGGATGGGGGAGGGGAAGCATTGACGTCATAGCCCTGAAAACAATGGGTGGTAGAAGAAGGAGGCGGAACCATGAGGGGGCTGGGGGAGGGGATAGAGTGACATAGGGATAGAGGAAGGGAGGGGGAGGGAATTACCGGAAGTTGGAGAATTCTATGTTCATACCAAGAGGCTGGAGACTACCTAGACAGTATATGAGGTGTTGCTCCTCCAACCTGAGTTTAGCCTCATCATGGCAGTAGAGGAGGCCATGTATGGACATATCTGAATGGGAAGCAGAGTTGAAGTGGGTGGCTACCGGGAGATCCTGACTGTTGTGGCGGACAGAGTGGAGGTGCTCAATGAAGCGGTCCCCCAATCTGCGTCGGGTTTCACCGATGTACAGGAGGCCACACCGGGAGCACCGGATGCAATAGATGACCCTAACAGACTCACAAGTGAAGTATTGTCGCACCTGGAAGGACCATTTGGGGCCCTGAATGGTTGCAAGAGATGAGGTGTAGCACTTAGGCTTACAGGGATAAGTGCTGGGTTGGAGATCAGTGGGGATGGACGTGCGGATAAGGGAGTCGCGGAGGGACTGATCCCTGCGGAAAGTGGAGAGGGGTAGAGAGGGAAAGGTGTGCTTAGTGGTGGGGTCCTGTTGAAGGTGGCAGAAGTTGTGGAGGATAATGTGCTGGATCCGGAGGGAGTGCGGAGAGAGTGGAGGGCAGTGTGTTCAGAGGGAGAGAGGTTGGAACAGGAGAGAGGAGTGGTGAAATTAAGACGGGTGATGTCTCGGCGACAGTTGGAGATGAAGAGATCGAGTGCAGGTAGAAGGCCCGGGCGGAGTGTCCAGGAGGAGGAGGAGGGTTTTAGACAGGAGAAGGGGTCACTCCTCACTCCCTCTGAACGCACTGCCCTCCACTCTCTCCGCACTAAACCCAACCTCACCATCAAACTCACTGACAAAGGTGGTGCTGTAGTAGTCTGGCGGACGGACCTCTACCTCACTGAGGCCAAATGGCTGCTCTCTGACACCTCCTCTTACTTACCCCGGAACAGAACCCCACCAAACAATATCAAACCATTGTCTTCCACACCATCACCACCCTTATCAACTCCGGAGACCTTCCATCCTCAGCCGCTAAACTCATTATTCCCACACCCCGTATCGCTCAGTTTTACCTCCTCCCAAAGATACACAAGCCTGACTGCCCCAGTAGACCCATAGTTTCTGCCTGCTCCTGCCCCACCGAACTTGTACCTGCCTACCTGGACTCCATTTTGTCACCCATAGTTCAGTCCCTCCCCACCTACATCCGGGATACATCCCATGCCCTCCACCTCTTCAATAACTTCCAGTTCCCTGGTCCCAACCGCTTCATTTTCACTATGGATGTCCAATCCCTATACACCTCCATTCCCCATCAAGAAGGCCTCAAAGTCCTCCGCTACTTCCTGGATAATAGACCTCACCAGTTCCCCACCACCACTACCCTCCTCCGGTTGGCAGAACTGGTTCTCACACCCAATAACTTCTCTTTTGGCTCTTCCCACTTTCTTCAGACTAAGGGTGTAGCTATGTGAACTCGTATGGGACACAGCTATGCCTGCCTCTTCATTGGTTATGTGGAACAGTCTGTACTCCAGACCTATTCTGGTACTGCTCCCCAACTTTTCCTTCGGTACATTGACGACTACATTGGTGCTGCCTCCTGCACTCATGCTGAGCTCGTCAATTTCATCGACTTTACTTCAAACTTCCACCCAGCCCTCAAATACACTTACTCTATCTCGGACACTTCTCTCCCCTTTCTCGATGTCTTGGTCTCCATCTCTGGAGACAGACTGTCCACTGACATCTTCTACAAGTCCACTGACTCTCATAACTACCTCGACTATACCTCTTCCCACCCTGCCACATGCAAAAATGCCATTCCCTATTCCCAGTTCCTCCGTCTCCACCGGATCTGCTCCAAGGATGAGGTTTTCCATTCCAGGACATCTCAAATGTCATCTTTCTTTAAAAATCGTGGTTTCCCTTCTGCCGTCATCAATGATGCCCTCACCCGCATCTCCTCCATTTCCCGCACTTCGGCCCTCACCCCATCCTCCCGCCACAACAGGGACAGAGTTCCCCTTGTCCTCACCTACCACCTCACCAGCCTCTGGATCCAGCACATTATCCTCCGCAGCTTCTGCCACCTTCAACAGGACCCCACCACTAAGCACATCTTTCCCTCTCCACCCCTCTCCGCTTTCCGCAGGGATCAGTCCCTCCACGACTCCCTGGTCCACACGTCCCTCCCCATGGATCTCCCACCCGGCACTTATCCCTGTAAGCGTAAGTGCTACACCTGTCCCTACACCTCATCTCTTGCAACCATTCAGGGCCCCAAACAGTCCTTCCAGGTGAGACAACACTTCACTTGTGAATCTGTTGGGGTCATCTATTGCATCCGGTGCGGCCTCTTCTACATCGGTGAAACCCGACGCAGATTGGGGGACCACTTCGTCGAGCACCTCCAGTCCGTCCGCCACAATAGACAGGATCTCCCGGTAGCCACCCGCTTCATCTCTGCTTCCCATTCAGATATGTCCATACATGGCCTCCTCTACTGCCATGATGAGGCCAAACTCAGGTTGGAGGAGCAACACCTCATATACCGTCCAGGTAGTCTCCAGCCCCTTGGTATGAACATAGAATTCTCCAACTTGTGGTAATTCCCTCCCCCTCCCTTCCTCTATCCCTATGTCACTCTACCCCCTCCCCCAGCCCCCTCATGGTTCCGCCTCCTTCTTCTACCACCCATTGTTTTCAGGGCTATGACATCAATGCTTCCCCTCCCCCACCCCTTTGTCTTTCAAATTACTGGTCTTTCAACTGAACCTACAAGCATTCTTCAAATCCTTCCCCATCTTTTATTCTTCAGTCCTGACGAAGGGTTCCAGCCCGAAATGTCGACTCATCGTTTCTGACTGATGCTGCCTGACCTGCTGAGTTCATCCAGCGAACTGGAAGTGTTGCTTTGATCTTTTACAGCATCTGCAGATTATTTTGTGTTTACAAAAAAAAGGAAGTGGCTGATGGAGTTCAACCCAGATAAGTATGAAGTGGTTCATTTTGGTAGATCAAATATGATGGCAGAATATAGTGTTAATGATAAGACTTTTGGCAGTGTGGAGTATCAGAGGGATCTTGGGGTCTGAGTCCATAGGACACTCAAAGCAGCTACACAGGTTGACTCTGTGGTTAAGAAGGCGTACGGTGTACTGGCCTTCATCAATCGCGGAATTGAATTTAGGAGCCAAGACGTAATGTTGCAGCTTTATAGGACCCTGATTAGACCCCACTTGGAGTACTGTGCTCAGTTCTGGTCACCTCGCTACAGGAAGTTTGTGAAAACCATAGAAAGGGTGCAGAGGAGATTTACAAGGATGTTGCCTGGATTGGGGAACAGTTAGAGTGAACTCGGCCTTTTCTTCTTGGAGAGACGGAGGATGAGAGGTGACCTGATAGAGGTGTATAAGATGATGAGAGGCATTGTTCGTGTGGATAGTCAGAGGCTTTTTCCCAGGGGTGAAATAGCTGCCACAAGAGGGCACAAGTTTAAGGTGCTGGGAAGTAGGTACAGAGGAGATGTCGGGGTAAAGTTTTTACGCAGAGAGTGGTGAGTACGTGGGATGGGCTGCTGGCAACGGTGGTGGAGGTGGATACGATAGGGTCTTTTAAGAGACTTTTGGATAAGTACATGTAGCTTAGAAAAATAGAGGGCTATGGGTAACTAGTAATTTCTAAGGTAGGGATATGTTCAGCACAGCATTGTGGGCTGAAGGGCCTGTATTGTGCTGTAAGTTTTCTAAATTTTGTTTGTGGAAACCTGAGTGGAAATGACTGCTGAATTTTACACTACAGCAGTGACCATATTTCAAAAACTCTTTAATACCCATTACCAATTTGAGATACAAAAAGAAACTTCACGTTTCCTCTGTTCTTCCTTTATCTCTTTCCTTCTTTCTTTCACACTGCAGAAATAGAGAAATACAAATAAATAAAATGTTATCAAAACTGAAAATCTTACAGCTGAGCGTCTTTTAAGGTGGAATAGTGAGAAGGAAAGAGAAGAAAACAAATACAGGTCGACCTTCGCTAATCCGGCACCGCTGGGACCTGAGGAGTGCTGGATTAGTGAAGTGCCGAATTACAGAAGGATCACATTAAGCAAAATCAGTGCCGGATTATCAAAGGAACCGGATTACAGGTAGTCGGATTAGTGAAGGTCGACCTGTACTCAGAAAGGGAATGAGTTGGAAGAGATAAGGAAGTTCATTGCCAGAAAATAAAATAATGAGTCACCGGAAAAGGAATTAGATAAATAAGAAATAGATTCTCATGAATGGGGAACTGAATCTCCCCAGAGGTCTTGAACACCGCTGTTTTGACCTTATTCCAGTTAGATTTTCTGTTAAATTCAGAGCTGCTGAAATCAGTTCTTGCAAGTTTCTGGTGGATATTCTGGCCAATAAAATGAATTACTCTTATTTTGAACAAGTTGAGTTAACTTAAACCTGATTCAAATAATTTAGTTAGGGATTATGTCTTTCATGCACTGTTTTAACTTTTTAAAGATTTGTCAGTAAATTTAAAATATTTGAAACTGTGCATCCTGCTGAAAGAATAATACAGATTTACAAACAGAAATCAGATATTTCTGGAAGCCAGTGGGCCTCGGGAGTTGGACTGAGGACCAAGCAGCGGGTGATAGATTACCATGAGTGAGAGCAGTTTGCCACACACTGACACAGACCAGGTAGAAGCAACAAGCTGGCTGGACACTGTGCACTACTGAGCTAAATTGGCAGGTTTGGCCAGCTTCCAGAACTTCCCAAAACTTCAAAGAATTTTCAAAGATTTGGTTGAGAAGTTGAAATCGAAGCAAATTGGGCACATCGAAAGCTGATATATTAATATTTATTCAATGGTTCGATGGTTCCATTTAATATCAGAGAACGTATACAGTAAACAATTTGAAGTGTTTCTCTTTGCAGGTATCCACGAAACAAAATAAACCCTCAAAGAATGAATGACAGAAAAACGTTAGCACCCCAAATCCCCTCACCCCCTCCCTTGCACAAACAGCAGCAAAACATCAACTCTCCCAACCCCTCCTCACCCCACTTGTTCCAGTGGAAAGCATCAGCACCCTCCCCCCACCACCAACCAAGCAAAGACCCCACAAAGAGACCAGGAAGTAGGTCCATCAAAAACTACAGTCCATAACCCAGCACTTCAACGTGCCACAGACTTTCATTCCCACTAATAAGGGAGAGAGAGGTGTCGCCCTGTCCACAGCGAGGGGGGAGACCAACAAACAGCTTGCTGTTTCAGCGTTACGGTCTGCACTGTCAAACTTATTCCGAGTTTCTCCGATTCGAGAATTGGCAGCAAATTCTCTCTCACCATCGAGAGACAGCATGATTGCCTGAGTGCAGAGGACTCCGAGAGGGGCACATTGTGCCTTGAGTTGCTATAATTACACTGTTACCACCACTTAGACTGAATTTGTCACCACTTAGAAAGCTTGTAGACAGATTGATCAGAATCAGGTTTAATATCACAGGCATATATGAACTTTGTTAATAGTGGCACCAGTACAATGCAATATATGACAAATATAGAAAACAAATACATTAATTACATTAATTATATTAGTTAAATTGAAAACAGTGCAAAACAGAAATACTAAGAAAAGTGAAGTAGTGTTCATGGGTTCAATGTTCATTTAGAAATCTGATGGCAGAGAGGAAGAAACTGCTCTTGATTCTTTGGGCATGTGCCTTCAGTCTTCTGTACCTCCTTCCTGATGGTAACAACGAAAAGAGGGCATGTCCTGGGTGATGGGCCTTCTTAATAATGGATGCCGCCTTTCTGCTCCCTGATACTACGGAGGCTAGCACCCATGATGGAGCTGACGAATTATACAACTTTCTACAGCTTTCTTCAGTCCTGTGCAGTAGCCCCCTCACCCCCCAATACCAGCCAGTGGCACAGCCTGTCAGAATGCTCTCCATGGTACAACTGGAGACAGTTTTGAGTTTCTTTAGGTGACAAATCAAATCTCCTCAAATTCCTAATGAAATATAGTTGCTAGCTTGCCTTCTTTATAGCTGCATCAATATGGTGGGACCAGATTAGATCCTCAGAGATCTTGACACCCAGGAACTTGAAACTGCTCACTCTCTCCACTTCTGATCCCTCTGTGAGGATTGGTTTGTGTTCACTCATCTTACCCTCCCTGAAGTCCACAATCAGCTCTTTGGTGATACTGATGTTACGTGCCAGGTTGTTGCTGCAACACCACTCAACTCGCTGGTACATCTCGCTCCTGCACGCCCTCTCGTCTCCATCTGAGATTCTGCCAACAATGGTTGTATCATCAGCAAATTTATAGATGGTATTTGAGCTGTGCCTAGCCACACAGTCATGGGTATAGAACGGGAAGAGCAGTGGACTAAGCACACACCCCTGAGGTGCGCCAGTGTTGGTCGTCAGCGAGGAGGAGATATTATTACCAATCCACACAGATTGTGGTCTTCCAGTTAGAAAGTCAAGGATCCAATTGCAGAGGGAGGTACAGAGGCCCAGGTTCTGTAGCTTTTCATTCAGGACTGCAGGAGTGATAGTGTTGAACTCTGAGCTATAGTCAATAGACAGCATCCTGACACAGGTGTGGGAAGTGATGGAATATTCTCAGTTTGCCTCGGTGAGTGTAATGCCAACAACCCTCAAAGGGTCAGAGAGGAAGGTAGTACTGACGAAGCAGGGAATCTGTAGAAGGACTTAGATAGGTTGGGAGAACGGGCAAATAAGTGGCAGATGGAATATAATGTAAAGAAGTGTATAGTCATACACTTTGGTATATGGAATAAAGGCATAAACTATTTTCTAAAAGGGAGAAATTTCAAAAATCGTAGGTGCAAATGGTTTTGGGAGTCCTTGTACAGGATTCCTGAAGGTTAATTTGCAGGTTGAGTTGGTGGTAAGGAAGGCAAATGCAATATTAGCATTCATTTCGAGATGACTAGAATATAACAGCAAGGATGTGATGCTGAAGCTTTATAAGGCATTGGTCAGATCAGACTTGGAGTAATATGAGCAGTTTTGGGCTACTTATCAAAGAAAAGATGTTCTAGCATTGGAGAGTCCAGAGGAAGTTCATGAGAATGATTCCAGGAATAAAAAAGGTAACGTATGAGGACCACTTGATGGCTCTGGGCGTGTACTCACTGAAGTTTAGAAGAATTGAGACTGGGAGGAGAAGATGGCGGTGTGACGCTGCTCGCAGTGGCCACTCTGGTGGTGATATCTGTTATCTGTCAAGTAGGGTGCCGTACACAATCCTGATTTGATGGAGACGGACGTGAGAGCACAGAGGAACATCTGGAGAAACTTCTGAAATAGTCATAGTCATAGTCATACTTTACTGATCACGAGGGAAATTGGTTTTCGTTACAGTTGCACCATAAATAATAAATAGTAATAGGACCATAAATAATTAAATAGTAATATGTAAATTATGCCAGGAAATAAGTCCAGGACCAGCCTATTGGCTCAGAGTATCTGACCCTCCAAGGGAGGAGTTGTAAAGTTTGATGGCCTCAGGCAGGAATGACTTCCTATGACGCTCGGTGTACTCCTGTGCCCAACTTCGATGCCGCTGCTACTGTGTGGTCCAGAATCTCTGGAGGGGAAGGCCCCGAGTCCTCGGCTTTGCTTGTTGCTCGGCGGCTGGGGCGGGGTCGAAGCGCTCGGCAGAAATGGTGCTCAGTATCGGAGGGCTGGTCGGAGGCTCGAAGTTTTCGGACGGACTCAGAGTCGGCTGCGGTCGGGTGCTTCCAGGGTGCCGCATCAGCAAGTTTGCGGCGCTGGAGGTTCATGGCGGGGAGAGTTTCTCCCTTCTGCCGTCTGCAAGAGATGATGAGGCTATCGGGTCTTGAGACCTTTTTTTTACCGTGCCCATGGTCTGCTCTTTAGCAAATTATGGTATTGCTTTGCACTGTTGTAACTATATGTTATAATTATGTGGTTTTGTAAGTTTTAGTCTCGGTTTGTCCTGTGTTTCTGTGATATCATACTGGAGGAACATTGTATCATTTTTTAATGCATGCATTTCTAAATGACAATAAACGAGGACTGAGCGTCCTCATAATCTAATCTAACCTAATCTATTGAAAGGCCTAGATAGAGTGGATGTGGAGATGGAGACACAGCTGGAGGGGTGGAGAAAAAAATTGAAAGCATCTATCTTTCTACATGTAATTGGCAAAGTTACTTTGGACATCAATATCTTTCAAATTGATGAGACCGCCTTTATATTGGACACTCTGATGACAAAACTTAAGGAGCATTTTATCCCAAGTGAAACATGATGTTTGAAAGATACAAGTTCTTTTCCTGTGACCAGAAACAAGGTGTTAGCTTTGACCAATACTCAGCTGAGCTTCACACACTGAGTAAGTCCTGTAAGTTTGGAGATTTGAGATACTCAGTAGTTAGAGACAAAATAGATTGCGGAACTACAAATAATAGGCTCAGAGCATGATTGCTTTGTGAAAAGTATTTAACACTGGAAATGCCTGTGAATCTGCGATCACAAGCTGAGGAGTTGCACGGGGTAAGAGCGACAGGGCATGCTGAGAAAGCAGAAGGGCAGAGCACAAGGATGTTTCTCAACGCAATAGGTAGGCTCAAACAGCAAATGTAGTAAGTGTGGAGGTAGGCAAACCCCAAAGACGTGTCCTGCTTATAGAAAGTCCAGTAATAATTGTGGGAAGAGGAATCATTTCATAAAGTGCTGCCAAGCTGGGGCTACCAAGAGAAAATGTTGCTGAGGAAATGGACGAGGTCTTTGTAGATTCTCTACAGACTGCTGGTGCTGGCAAAACAGAATGGATTGTTCCAGTGACTAAATGAGACAGCAATTCCATTCAACCTTGACACTGGAACCCAGGAGAATCTGTTATCCATGAATGATTACAATTCCCTCAAAGTTAAGAGCAAGATTTACCCAGTGCAATTAAAAGTGGCAGGCTATACTGAAGAGAACGTTCCAGTAAAAGGGGGCTGTATAGTGACCATCAAGCACAGGGGGCAGCACTCAAAGGCTCAGCTACTGATTGTTGAAAAGTGAGTACTGCCAATATTAAATGCAGGAGAAGAGCTCAACCTGGTGGCTTCACAGGCTAAAGATGACCACATTTCATGCTTGGAAGAGTATGCAGATGTTCAGGGTTGGGTTGCTTACCTGATGTAACTCGAGAAACTCGTAACAGCATCCATGACAACTCCAGAGAGGTTATGCAAGAGAGGTACAAGAACTTCACCTTCCATAGACGTCTGTACTAGCTACACCAGCATGAAAGTCAGGGTGCTGGTGCTGAACAGAGTGATCATGATGAAGAAGTCACCATTCTTGCCTCCACACCATGTAGCTTTGGATCAAAATCTGTCTCTCATCGACATCCGGTTAAAGACTGGAAATTAAAAATATCTCCACAATCCTCTCCAAGGCTGAAGAGGAAAAACGAAAAGGAAGATGGGGAGACCATACAGATCCCAAGGCCAGAACAACAGCAACAGCTCAACACAAACCAACTGGAGGAGTTGCTGTCTGTGATGCACAGTCAACAGAAGGAGCTCTGTGAATTGAATCAGTTGGGGGGGTCCAGTGATGTCATCGTTCAGAATGGCAGCTTAAATCAACAGCTCCTCCAGAAAAACGCATATTTTGCCCCATTAATCCATCAAATATAAGATCTTTCGAAAATATCTGAATTGATAAGGGGGGCAAGAATGGGGAGAAAGAATGGAGATAAAAAATGCATCACTGTGGAGCCTATGGAAGAGAGAGGTACAACGAGCGGCTCTCCTACACGTGCGCATGGCGGCGAGGCTGACGATGGGCCTCATTCAGGCGAAGTGGCAAATATGATAAAGATTCTGGAAGAGATAAGGGAAGTCCAAAAAGATATAAAACAGCAACTAAATGATATAAAGTCAGAGCTCGCCAATGTCAATCAGAAAATAGTGGTGGCAGAGACACGAATTGAGAAGGTGAAAGATCACGTGCAAAACGTGGAACAGATACTAAGAAAGACGATAAAAATATTAAATCAACATTTAACAACCTAAAAAGTTATATAAATACAATTGATAACCTATGGGTGAAATGGACTCTTAAAATACGGAAAACTATTATAAAAGAATATAAACTAGAGAGAGAGACATTGCAATTCTTAAAAATTCTTAAAAAATGTGCATATGACTCGGATTTTACACCGAATAAACTGGATGCTAGACTGGACAGCTAAATGAACAACAGCTATTTGCAATATAATGAAAGAAGGAACACTTCAGTTTTGAAATGCTCAAAGAGAAACACTTATCAGAAAAACAAGACTTTTATCGGTATTTACAGATGCGACAGTATGTTAATAGGACGGTTAAAAATGTAACCAAGGCAAGTACATGTTTGATAGAGCTATTTAGAAAAGCATATAATTCAGACAACAGTAGTAGAATAATTTCAAGCGTGTGTAAGGGTTTGTCAAATCTTAAAACACATTTGACTTCATACATTAAAACAAAATGAGAGAAGGAAGGAGGGATAATCATATCTGTGGAAGAATGGACAATAATATGGAGGTATCAATGAAAGTGTACCAGTTCACAGAAATGGAGGGAGTTTGGATGGAAAAACTTGATAAGATATTTTATTACACCCTCTCAGAAATCCCATTATGATAGTAACCTCCCTGTTTGCTGGAGAAATTGTGGAAATCAAAATGCAAACTATTATCATATTTTCTGGGAATTCCCTGTTATCAAAGACTATTGGAGTGGGATACATAATGTCTTACAAGACATCTTTAAATGTGAAATACCCTTAGAGAGTAAAACCATATATTTTGGGTATATACCTCAAGAATGGTTGAAAAGAGATAAATATTTAATGAATATACTGCTAATGGCTGGTAAAGAGACCCTTACCAGGAAATGGTTATCACAGGAGAGCCCAACTTTAAATGTATGGATGGAAATTACAATGGACATTTACAAAATGGAGGAGATAACAGCATCTTTAATCATAAGTTGGAACAATTTGATTCATACTGGGAAAAATGGTTTAACTACATAACACCTCATAGGCCTGATTTTATTCTCACAAGTCAATGAATATGTTGTAAAAAAAAAGATCACTCCCTACTTTGTACATAGCTTTCTTCTTTTGATTGTTCTTTCTTTCCTCTCTTTTCTATAAGTGTATACCTCAGATAAATATTATGTGGAGATTTGTGACAAATATGATTATATGATATATATGTACAGTATCTGAAATACATCTTATGGAAATGTTTGATGATGAACTTCAATAAAAAATAAATTACAAAAAAGATAGAATTAGTTGGAACTTATGCAAAGACTCACTAATCACATGGATGGAGTCCAGGGCTCCATTATGAGGCACAGGGAGTGAATTATGGTTACACAGCAAGAACAAGAATAGAGACGAACTGATAAAACCTAGGCAGAAGGATGTGAAAGAAGTGAACTTGTTCATCAATGTTCTCAGAAAGACATAAATGAAAGCAATACATCTGTGGAAACAAACAACAGATCCAAAGGGGATCAGCAACTCACCTCAGAGACGGATTGAGAGTTGCTGAGTGAATAAGGGATTGTATTTGCTCATTACAGTTGAAGTTAACATAATTATCTTTGTTGGAAAGGATGATTGTTTACTGTAGGTTTATTTAAGTGCATCCATTTAGAACAGAGATGACAAGAAATTCCTTTAGCCAGAGGGTGGTGAATCGGTGGAATTCATTGCCATAGACAGCTGTGGAGGCCAAGTAATTGGGTATATTTAAAGTGGAGGAGAACAGGTTCTTGATTAGTTGGGGTGTTATAGGTTATGGGCAGAAGGCAGGAGAGGGATAATAAATCGTCTCTGGCAATGAATTCCACAGATTCACCACCATCTGGCTAAAGAAATTCCTTGTCATCTACATTCTAAATAGACATCCCTCCATTCTGAGGCTCTGGTCCTAGACTCCTCAATATAGGAAACATCTTCCTCACAGCCAATCTATCTAAGCCTTTCAACTTTTGATATGTTTCAATGAGATCCCCCAGCATCCTTCAAAATTCCAACGAGTAAAGACCCAGAGTCATCAAAAGCTCCTTGCATGATAATCTTTTCATTCTATCTGCCACTTCTTTGCCCATTCTCCTGCCCTGTGTGTCCTTCTGCAGCCTCTCAGCTTCCTCAACACCACCTGCCCTTTGTATCATCTGCAAACTTGACCACAAAGCCATAAATTCCATCATCCAAATCATTGACAAAAACGTAAACAGAAGGGACCCTTGTGTAACACCACTAATCACCAGCTGCAGCTGGAAAAAGCTCCCTTTATTCCCACTCTTTGCCCTCTGCCATCATCCCTGCCAGTGTTCTTTTCCAATTAAATCTGGCCAACTGCTCTCTCATGCCTTTGTAACTCCCTTTACTCCACTGTAATACTAATACATCCAACTTTAGCTCCTCTTTCTCAAATTTCTGGGTGAATTCAATCATATTATGATCACTTGCCTCTTAGGGTTCTTTTACTTCAAGGTCTCTAATCAATTCTTGTTCATTACACAACACCCAATCTCGGAATAGCTGATCCCCTAGTGGGCTCAGCCACGAGCTGCTCTAAAATGCCATCTCATAGGCACTCTAGAAATTCACCCTTCTGGAATCCAGCACCAACCTGATTTTCCTAATCTACCTGCATATTGAAATCCACCATGACTATTGTAATATTGCCCCTTTGGCATGCAACTCAGAAGGCGCAAGATAGATGCATCCCAGAGCAGTAGTAGTATTCTACCGGCAGGATGACGCAACCATGGCTGACAAGGGAAGTCAAAAACAACATTAAAGTAAAAGAGAAGGCAAATAATAGAGCAAAAATTAGTGGCAAGTTAAAGGATGGGAAGCTTTTAAAAATCACCAGAAGGCAACTAAAAAAATCATTAAGGTAAAGATGGAATACTAAAGAAAGCAATAAAAAATATTAAAGAGAATATCAAAAGTTTCTTCAGATACATGAAGTGAGCATGGATATCCTTTCAGCCTCAGTCTCCTGCCTTCTCCCCGTATCCTTTCATGCCCTGACCGATCAAGAATCTGTCAACCTCTGCCTTAAAAATACATAAAGACTTGGCCTCCACAGCTGCCTGTGACAACAAATTCCACATGGGAAAATCTTGCCTGACAAATCTCTGGGAATTCTTTGAAGAAATAACAAGTAGAAGAGACAAAGAAGAATTGGTTGATGTTGTGTACTTGGATTTTCAGAAGGCCTTTAACAAGATGTCACACATGAGGCTGCTTGACAAGCTATGAGCTCATGGTATTAAGGAAAGATTCTAGTATGGATAAAACAGTGATTTATTAGTAGAAGGCAAAGAGTGGGAATAAAGCGAGCCTTTCCTGACTGGCTGCTAGTGACTAGTGGTGTTCCACAATAGTCTGTGTTAGGACTGATTCTTTTTACATTATATATCAATGATTGGGATGATGGAATTGATGCCTTTGTTGCAAAGTTTGTAGACCATATGAAGATAGGTGGAGGGGAAGGTAGTTGTGAGGAAATAGAGAGGCTACGAAAAACTTAGGAGAATGGGCAAAGAAATGGCAGATGGAATACGGTGTTGGGAAGTGTATGGTCCTGCACTTTGGTAGAAGAAATGGAAGGGTTGACTATTTTCTAAATGGAAAGATTCTCTAAAGGTCAATTTGCAGGTTGAGTCTGTGGTAAGGAAGGCAAATGAGACGTTAGCATTCATTTCAATTGGGCTAGAATATAAAAGCAAGGATGTAATGTTGAGACTTTATAAAGTACTGGTGAGGCCTCACTTGGAGTATTGTGAGCAGTTTTAGGCCCCTTATCTTAGAAAGGACGTGCTGAAACTGGAGAGGGTTCAAAGGAGGTTCACGAAAATGATTCCAGGATTGAATGGCTTGTCATATGAAGAGTGTTTGATGGATCTGGGCATGTATTCACTAGAATTCAGAAGAACGAGGGGTGACCTCATTGAAACCTATTGAATTGAAAGGCCTTAATAGAGTGGATGTAGAGAGGATGTTTCCTATAGTAGAAGAGTCTAAGACCAGAGGTCAGAGTCTCAGAATAGAGGGCAGTCCTGTTAAAATAGAGACAGGAGCAATTTCTTTAGCCAGAAAATGGTGGCTTTGTGGAATTCTTTGATGAAATGGCAGAGCAGATTCGATGGGCCAAATGTTTAATTCTACTCCTATATCTTATGGTCTAAGTTCCAGCCACTGCTATCCTGCTGTCATCTCTGCTGGTGTACCTTTGCAATCATCTTTAGCCAGCTCTTCTCTCATGCATCTATAATTTCCTTTACTCTACTGTAGTACTGATACATCTGACTTTAGCTTCTCCTTCTCCAACTGCA
Organism: Mobula hypostoma; assembly: GCF_963921235.1. Classification (NCBI taxonomy): domain Eukaryota; kingdom Metazoa; phylum Chordata; class Chondrichthyes; order Myliobatiformes; family Myliobatidae; genus Mobula; species Mobula hypostoma. The sequence goes on along the minus strand of NC_086118.1, from coordinate 3,543,218 downwards.
GGGTGAATTCTATCATATTATGATCACTGTTCCATAGGGTTCCTTTACCTTAAGCTCCCTAATCAAATCCTATTCATTATACAACACCCAATCCATAACAGCCTTTCCCCTCGAGGGCTCAGCCACAAGCCATTTCATAGGCAATCTACAAACTCTCTCTCTTGGGATCCAGCACCAACATGATTCTCCCAATTTACCGGCATATTGAAATCCCCCATGACTATCATAACATTGGCCTTTTGACATGCCTTTTCCACCTTCTGTTGTAATTTGTATCCCACATCCTGGCTAATGTTAAGAGACGTGTATATAACTCCCACCAAGGTCTTTTTACCCTTGCAGTTTCTTAACTTTTACATCTTCCAATCCTTTGTCACTTCTTTCTAAGAATTTGATTTCATTTTTTTTTAACCAACACAGCCATGCCATCCGCTCTGCCTACCTGCCTGTACTTTCAATACAACGAAAACCCTTGGACGTTAAGCTCCCAACTATAATTGTCTTTCAACCATGACTCAGTGATGCCCACAACACCATAACTGCTAATCTCTTAACTGTGCTATGAAACCATCTTCCTTATTCTGTATGTTGCGTGCATTCAAATATAACTCCATCAGTCCTGTATTTGTCACCCTTTTCTGTTTTGTCACCCTGTTACACTGCAACATCTAACTGCAATTTTGCCCTATCATCTGCCTGTCCTTCCTGACAGTCTTACTGTACACTACATCTGCTTGCATACCAACTGTCCCTTATCACTCCAATTTTTAACCCCATGTATATTTTACATGGAAAGATACCTGACACTAGTGGCCTCAGTAAGGCTAAGAAGTTAGCAGGACTTGAGGTAAAACTCAGAGATCAGTACTGCCCTTGTTGACAAAAAGAGAGCAGAATGAGCTGAACCACAGCAGATCTATGTTAACATATTTTGACAAACTGCCCAGCCTGAAAAGATGCAAGGGATGATAAAGGGCACAGGGAGTCCATCACTTGTGCCTTGCAAGACTTTATGTAGATGAAAAGTGCATTATTTTTCAAACAGATGTGGCATTTCCCCAGTTATCAGAAGGCATGGACACTCCCACTCAGCAAAAGGAATTTGGGAGAACACACACCAGTCCCTGTGGGGGGATCAGCAGCAGAAAAGGTGAGCAGTTTTAACTCCTGGGTGTCAACAACCCAGAGAACCTATGCTGTGCCCAACACATTTATGCAATCATGAAAACTGTACACCAATGGCTCTACTTCAATTGGAGTTTGAGGAAATTTAGTTTGTCACCAGAGACTCAAGTAAATTTCTACTGATGTGTGATGGAGAGCACTCTGACCGGTATAGAAGTTCCAATGCACAGGATTACAAAGGGCTGCAGAGACTTCCAGTCACTGCCACCTCCACCATGACCACACCCCTCCCCACCAACAAGGATACTTTCAAGGAGTAACACCTCAAGAAGGCAGCAAGCATCATGAAGGACCTCACCACCCAGGACACACCCTCTTCTCATTACTCCCACTGAGGGGGAGATATGATCACAAAGGAACCAAATTCTTTGTGCCCTGACTCTCAAACAGATCCTCCCAGGTTTCAGCTGCTGCTACCCAGGAACAGGCAATGACAAGAGCAGAGAGATGCAACCTGAGAAAGGGCAGATGTTCTGGTGGAGATGATAGTTGACAATTGAGAGCACATGGTTGCCACCAGGGAGATGGATGCTGCCAATGTGGGAATTGACCACCTCTGAATATATTGTGCCTTCCAAAATTGTAATACATTTCAGGTCATTGGGCTTTTAATGGGCTGAATATGTACTTTTAGCAAGTGAAAAATCAAAATTTAGCTTTCCTGTTCTTGTAGATCAGCAGCCCATTTGTTGTTTATCAGAACAGGCTTGATGATTCTTTAAACTACTGTATATCTCTACTTTGCATGAAACTCCAGTAACAGAGCCTCCATGATTGAGGTACATCAACACAGTGCACTGTCTACAGTGCATCAACACAACAGATGCAGAGGCACACAGGAAGCATGGTGAGGGCTTGAAGACAAATGGTTAAGTAAAAGCTACACGATTCAATGATAACTGTAAACAGAGAGCAAACTTTCCATATCCATTCCTAATCTAAGACAACATCACTTATTGCAGACAGGAATTTCCTATAAACCAGATGTAAATAACAGTCTAAATCATGGGTACAATTGATCCCTTTGCACTGATAAGGTGACTTTCTCAGCAACACCACCAGTTTCCCAAGCAAAGTATATCCCTGACTGGAATAATAATTTCTCCTGACAACAAAGTCTCCCCTTGTCTCCCATTGCTCTCAAGCACTTACTTGCCATTTTCATAGAAAAACTAAGGAATCTTCAGATGCTGGAAATCCAAAACAACACACACAAAATGCTGAAGGAACTCAGCAGGTCAGACAGCATCTATGGACCTTCTTCAGGACTGGAAAGGAAAGGGGAAGATGCCAGAATAAAAAAAGTGAGGGGAGAGAAAGGAGGACTAACTACAAGAAGGATCTAGGCCTGATATGACAACTATTTATTCATTTCCATAGATTCTGCCTGACCTGCTGAGTTCCTCCAGCATTTTGTGTGTGCTGACCAGGATTTACAGCATCTGCAGAATTTCTCATGTTTATAGATAGCTGGAAGGTGATAGGTGAAGCCAGGTGGGTGAGAAAGGAAAAGGACTGGGGAAGAAGCAATCTGATATGAGCGGAGAGCAGACCATGGGAGAAAGGGAAGAAGGAAGGGCACTAGGGGAAGGTGACATTCAGTTGAGAAGAGGTAAGAGCCCAGAGTGGGGAATAGAAGAGAGAAGGGGGAGGGAAAAAGTTAGTGCAAGGAGAAATCGATGTTCATGCCATCATGTTGGAGATAACCTAGATGGAATATAAGGTCCTTGGCACAAGAGGAGGCCATGGACCAATGTGTCAGAACAGGAATGGGAACTGGAATTAAAAAATTTGGCCACTGGGAAGTTCTGCCCTTGGTGGACAGAGCAGAGGAACTCAACGAAGCAGTCCCCAATTTACAACGAGTCTCACCAGTGTAGAGAAGGCCACGTTGGAACACAACAGACGACACCAGCAGATTCACAGGTGAAGTGTTACCTCACCTAGAAGGACTGTTTGAGGCTCTGAATGGAGGTAAGGAAGGAGGTAAATGGGCAGATGTAGCATTTCGGTTGCTTGCTAGGAGGGAGATTAGTGGGGAGGGACGAATAAACAAGTGAATCATGGAGAGCGATCCCTGCTGTAAGCGGAGAGTGGTGGGGGTGGAGGTACAGAAGTGTTTGATGATAGGATCCTGTTGAAGATGGCAACCCATTGAAGAGGGCCTAAGGAATGTCCTATAGTCTCTACTAGAAATAAATAGTCTCCAGAACACTACTGTAAGCAACTTGGGGGAACATCACTGCACTATAAAAGGTATGAAAAATTGTTTTGCTTAGGTTTCCTTAATTTTGAACAGATTTAGTTGTTATAAAAATATTGGCAATGCAGCCAACAAAATAACAGAATTAAGTTTTGGCCCAGTTGGTGAGAGGAAGTCTGTGTAGTGGAAGGGTAGTCCTGCTGTATGCCCAGTGAAGGATATGAGAATGCGGAAGGGTAGTCCTGCTGTATGCCCAGTGAAGGATGTGAGAATGCGGAAGGGTAGTCCTGCTGTACGCCCAGTGAAGGACCGTGAGAATGCGGAAGGGTAGTCCTGCTGTATGCCCAGTGAAGGAAGGTTAGTCCTGCTGTACGCCCAGTGAAGGATGTGAGAATGCGGAAGGGTAGTCCTGCTGTATGCCCAGTGAAGGACCGTGAGAATGCGGAAGGGTAGTCCTGCTGTATGCCCAGTGAAGGACCGTGAGAATGCGGAAGGGTAGTCCTGCTGTATGCCCAGTGAAGGATGTGAGAATGCGGAAGGGTAGTCCTGCTGTATGCCCAGTGAAGGAAGGTTAGTCCTGCTGTATGCCCAGTGAAGGACGTGAGAATGTGGAAGGGTGGTCCTGCTGTATGCCCAGTGAAGGACGTGAGAATGGAACGATTACTTTAGCTGCTTTGGTTTCCTCCCACACCCCGAAGTAATGTGGGATGGTCAGTAAATTGTCCCAAGTGTCTAAGTAGGAAAGTGTGGGGAGAGTGAAAAATGTAGCCAATGTAGGATTAACGTAAAATGGTGGTTGATGAACAGCATGAATTATGTGGGCCAAACTGTCTGTTTCCATGCTCCCCCTCTCTCTATAATTCCATAAAAGATCTATTGGATTAAAAAGGCACACTTCTCACGAGTCATTTAACAGATCGATCACAATGCTTTACTAATGTCAGGGAAGTTTCCAAAATAAAAAGACTTTTATTAGTTTTATTACTCGGGTAATGATGATTTTGAGTACAGAGAGGAAATTAAGAACCTGGTGGCATGGTGCGAAGACAATAACCTATCCCTCAACGTCAGCAAGACGAAGGAATTGGTTGTTGACTTCAGAAGGAGTAGCAGACCGCACGACCCAATTTACATCGGTGGTGTGCAAGTGGAACAGGTCAAAAGCTTTAAGTTCCTCGGGGCCAATATCACAAATGACCTGACTTGGTCCAACCAAGCAGAGCTCACTGCCAAGAAAGCCCACCAGCGCCTTTACTTCCTGAGAAAACTGAAGAAATTTGGCCTGTCCCCTTAAACCCTCACTAATTTTTATAGATGCACCGTAGAAAGCATTCTTCTAGGGTTCATCACAACCTGGTATGGAAGTTGTCCTGTCCAAGACCAAAAGAAGCTGCAGAAGATCGTGAACACAGCGCAGCACATCACACAAACCAATCTTCCGTCCGTGGACTCACTTTACACCGCACGCTGTCGGAGCAGTGCTGCCAGGATAATCAAGGACATGACCCACCCAGCCAACACACTTTTCACCCCTCTTCCCTCCGGGAGAAGGCTCAGGAGCTTAAAGACTCGTACGGCCAGATTTGGGAACAGCTTCTTTCCAACTGTGATAAGACTGCTGAACGGATCCTGACCCGGATCTGGGCCGTACCCTCCAAATATCCGGACCTGCGTTTTGGTTTTTTTTAATACTACCTTACTTTCCATTTTTCTATATTCTATTTATCATTTATAATTTAATTTTTTAGTATGTACTAATTGTTACTATTTTTAATATTTAATATTTGTAATCCAGGGAGTGGGAAGCGCAGAATCAAATATCGCTGTGATGATTGTACGTTCTAGTACCAATTGTTTGGCGACAATAAAGTATAAAGTATAACTTTCATTTAAGTAGTCCCTCTAACAATTGCGAGACATGGTAAAGCAGCAGAGCACTTTCGACATAGGATCACTGTTGAAGAGCAGAAAATATGATCACCAATTTGCTCATGTGAACAGCAGTATAACCAGAGAATATAGTTTTTAGTAACATTGATTCAAATTTATACATTGGCCAGAATAGGGAGAAACTCCTTATTCTTTCTCAAAATAGTGCCATGTACCTTTTGCATGAATAAATAGTAAATAACTAGTATTGGTGAAGAGGAGGTGTTCAGAAGTTTTTGGATGACTCTGCCATAGTTGGATGCATCAGCAAGGGAGATGAGGCTGAGTACACGGCTACGGTAGGAAACTTTGTCACATGGTGTGAGCAGAATTATCTGCAGCTTAATGTGAAAAAGACTAAGGAGCTGGTGGTAGACCTGAGGAGAGGTAAGGCACCGGTGACCCCTGTTTCCATCCAGGGGGTCAGTGTGGACGTGGTGGAGGATTACAAATACCTGCGGATACAAATTGACAATAAACTGGACTGGTCAAAGAACACTGAGGCTGTCTACAAGAAGGGTCAGAGCTGTCTCTATTTCCTGAGGAGACTGAGGTCCTTTATCATCTGCCGGACGATGCTGAGGATGTTCTACGACTCTGTGGTGGCCAGTGCCACCATGTTTGCTGTTGTGTGCTGGGGCAGCAGGCTGAGGGTGGCAGACACCAACAGAATCAACAAACTCATTCGTAAGGCCAGTGATGTTGTGGGGATGGAACTGGGCTCTCTCACGGTGGTGTCTGAAAAGAGAATGCTGTCCAAGTTGCATGCCATCTTGGGCAATGTCTCCCATCCACTACATAATGTACTGGGTGGGCACAGGAGTACATTCAGCCAGAGACTCATTCCACCGAGATGCAACACAGAGCATCATAGGAAGTCATTCCTGCCTGTGGCCATCAAACTTTACAACTCCTCCCTTGGAGGGTCAGACACCCTGAGCCAATAGGCTGGTCCTGGACTTATTTCATAATTTACTGGCTTAATTTACATATTACTATTTAACTATTTATGGTTTTATTACGATTTATTATTTATGGCGCAACTGTAATGTAAACCAATTTCCCCCGGGATCAATAAAGTATGACTATGACTATACAGATCAAATCATTACACGGTGCATTGAGGTAGCACAAGGTAAAATGGAAACAGAATGCAGAATAAAGTGTAACAGCTGCAGAGAAAATGCAGTGCAGGCAAATTGCAGGTGCAAGGTTATAAGGAAATAGATCGTGAGTTTAAGAGTCCATTGATTGTACTTGGAAACCATTAATAGTATTAAAACGGTGGGGGGTGGGTAGAAGGCTACATGCTTTCAGGCTTTTGTATCTTCAGCCTGATGGTAGAGGGGAGATGAGAGAATGTGGATTGGATCTTTGATTATGCTGGCTGCTTTAATGAGGTAGCGAGAAGTAGACAGAGTCTATAGAGTCTTACTATCTCTTCTTTCAGTTAGTCCTGACAAAGGGTCTCGGCTCGAAACGTCGACTGTACCTCTTCCTACAGCTGCTGCCTTCACCAGCATTTTGTGTGAGTTGCTTGAATTTCCAGCATCTGCAGACATCCTTGCGTTTGCGTCTATAGAGGGGAGGCTGGTTTCGATGATTTGCTGAGCTCTGTCCACAACTCCTGCAGTTTCTTGCAGTCACGAGCAAAGCAGTTGCCATATCAGCCCTGTATTCACCCGGCTAGGATGCTTTCTATGGTGCATCAATAAAAATTAGTAAGGGTTGACAGGGACATGCAAATTTGTTAAGCCTCCTGAGGAAGTAGAAGCATGGGTGCACTTTCTTGGTGGTGACAACCACTTGTTAGAACAGAACTTATGGGTAATGTTCACTACGGGAAACTTGAAGCTCTCATACTCAACATCACTGATGAAGACAGGAGCATATGCAGCATTCCCTTCCTGAGGTGAATAACCAGCTTTTGTTTTGCTGACATTGAGGAAAACATTGTTGTCATGACACTCTGCACTCAGTACAGGAATACTTCCTGTACTCTGACTCATCGTCATTTGAGATACAGCACAGTTTCATCTGCAAACTTGAAGATGGAGTTAGAGCAGAATCTGGCCACGCAATCGTGAGTGTACAGGGAGTAGAGTGGGGAGGGGCTGAGGATGCAATAATATGGTGCACCAGTGTTTAGAATAATTGTGGCAGAGGTGTTGCTGCCTATCCTTATTGATTGCAGTCAATTGATCAGGAAGTTGTGAGGGAGGTGCTGCTTCCCAGGTCTTGGCGTTCTGTGACAACTTTGCTCGGAATTTTATCATTCAGGATGGAGTTGTAGTCAATAAATAATTTAGGTGATTTTATTGGCCAGATGCTCAAGCAATGAGTGTAAGATTAGGGAGATGGTGTTCACTGTAGACTTGTTTCAGAGGTAAGCAAAGTTGTCTGGGAGGCTGGATGGAATGAAGGCATGCCAAGACCAGCCTCTTGAAGCACTTTATGATGGTAGATGTCAGAGCCTCTGGGGAGTAGTTGTTACTTCATTTTTCTTCCTATAAGTTACTTATTTACGGACAATTATGCTGCTGGAGTTTACAGCAGTAATGAAGGTCCTCCACTTCTGACAATGGTCGGGGCTTCCTTCATCGTATCAGTAGCTTCCTTTTGGTTATCACTACTGTTGGTTATGCAAGTCCCAGGCGGATGTTCAGAAATACCATTGCATTCAGATGTAGAAGGATCCTGCATTGCTGTTTCTGTAACAATTTTGTTCTACCAGTCAGGGTTGTTAGCCCTGAGCTGAACCTTCAAACCTGGAAGTCTGGCGCACCACTGCTGGTGTGCTGTCCTTGTGACTGCGTCAATGTGAGGCCTAGCACAGATCCTCCGAGGTGCTGACATCCAGGAACTTTAAGCTGCTGCCCTTTCTACTACTGGCCCCTCAATGAAGACTGGTGAATGTTCCCCTAACTTCTCCTTCTTAAAGTCTACAATCAATTTCTTGGTCTCGTTGATGTTATGTGAAGTTGTTGTTGAGACACCACTCAACTATCCAATCAATCCAACTCCTTATCCTCCTCGTCACTATCTGAGATTTTACAACTAACAACTTCAAGGGCAGCAACCTTTGGAATGCTGCCTGTGCCATGTACCAGTGAGAGCAAGAATAGAATAATTTGGCGGTGGAAAGCGTGGTTGAAGAATTGGTGCACGGGGCAGGTTTCAAGTTTCTTGATTATTGGGATCTCTTCTGGGGAAGGTATAATCTGTATAAAAACGACAGGAAACACCTGGACTTCAGGGGAAACAATATCCTTGCAGGCATATTAACTAGACTTGTTGGAAAAAGTTTAGAGTAGTTTTGCAGGGGAAGGAGATGAGAACCGAAGTGATACAGTAGGTGGGAGGATGTGGCAAATGGTGCACAGGTAGATGTAGCTGTGAGGAAGAATAGGCAGTTGACAGGGAAAAACTGCAGTCAGTGGGATGGGTTGAAGAGTGTCTATTTTAATAGAAGTATCAGGGACAAGGTGATAAACTTAGAGCATGGGTCAGTACATGGAACAACCACATTGTGGCCATTACAGAGACTTGGTTGTCATGAAGACAGTACTGGCTGCTGGATGTTCCAGGGTTTAAACATTTCTAAAGGAACAGAGAGAGAGTAAAAGAGATGGGTGAGTGGTATTGCTAATCTACAGAATCAATGGGGGTGGAAGTCAGGAACAGGAAGGGAGTATTCGCTCCATTGTGAGTATTCTATATATCCCCCAATATCAACAGAGAGATGGAGGAACAGATTGGGAGGCAGATTTTGGAATAGTGCAAAAATAACAGTGCTGTTGTCATCATAAACACAAAATAATCTGCAGATCCTGTGATCAAAGCAACACTTTCAGTACGCTGGACGAACTCAGTAGGTCGGGCAGCATCAGTTAGAAACGATGAGTCGACATTTCGGGCTGGAACCCTTCGTCAGGACTGAAGAATAAAAGATGGGGAAGGATTTGAAGAATGCTTGTAGCTTCAGTTGAAAGACCAGTAATGTGAAAGACAAAGGGGTGGGGGAGGGGAAGCATTGACATCATAGCCCTGAAAACAATGGGTGGTAGAAGAAGGAGGCGAAACCATGAGGGGGCTGGGGGAGGGGGCAGAGTGACATAGGGATAGGGGAGGGAATTACCGGAAGTTGGAGAATTCTATGTTCATATCAAGGGGCTGGAGACTACCTAGACGGTATATGAGGTGTTGCTCCTCCAACCTGAGTTTAGCCTCATCATGGCAGCAGAGTATGGACATATCTGAATGGGAATGGGAAGCAGAGTTGAAGTGGGTGGCTACCGGGAGATCCTGTCTGTTGTGACGGACGGAGTGGAGGTGCTCGGCGAAGCAGTCCCCCAATCTGCGTCGGGTTTCACCGATGTAGAGGAGGCCGCACCGGGAGCACCGGATGCAATAGATGACCCCAACAGATTCACAAGTGAAATGTTGTCTCACCTGGAAGGACTGCTTGGGGCCCTGAATGGTGGCAAGAGATGAGGTGTAGGGACAGGTGTAGCACTTGCGCTTACAGGGATAAGTGCTGGGTGGGAAATCCGTGGGGATGGACGTGCGGATGAGGGAGTCGCGGAGGGAGCGATCCCTGCGGAAAGCGGAGAGGGGTGGAGAGGGAAAGATGTGCTTAGTGGTGGGGTGCTGCTGAAGGTGGCGGAAGTTGCGGAGGATAATGTGCTGGATCCGGAGGCTGGTGGGGTGGTAGGTGAGGACAAGGGGAACTCTGTCCCTGTTGTGGTGGCGGGAGGACGGGGTGAGGGTCGAAGTGTGGGAAATGGAGGAGATGCAGGTGAGGGCATCATTGATGACAGCAGAAGGGAAACCACAATCCTTAAAGAAAGAGGGCATTTGAGATGTCCTGGAACAGAAAGCCTCATCCTCGGAGCAGATGTGGCGGAGACGGAGGAACTGGGAATAAGGAATGCCATTTTTGCATGTGGCGGGGTGGGAAGAGGTATAGTCGAGGTAGTTATGAGAGTCAGTGGGCTTGTAGAAGATGTCAGTGGACAGTCTGTCTCCAGAGATGGAGACCGAAACATCGAGAAAGGGGAGAGAAGTGTCCGAGGTGGACCACAGCAGGTTTGATGGTGAGGTTGGGCTTAGTGCGGAGAGAGTGGAGGGCAGTGCGTTCAGAAGGAGTGACGTTGGAACAGGAGAGAGGAGTGGTGAAGTTGAGACGGTTGATGTCTCGGCGACAGTTGGAGATAAAAAGATCGAGTGCAGGTAGAAGGCCTGGGCGGGATGTCCAGGAGGAGGAGGAGGGTTGAAGACAGGAGGAGGAGTCATCTGTAGCGGGAGGGGAATCCTTGCCAAAGAAGTAAGCTCGGAGACATAGGCGACGGAAGAAGAGTTCAGCATCATGGCGGGCACGGAACTCACTGAGGTGTGGACAGAGAGGGACAAAAGTGAGGCCCTTGCTAAGGACAGAACGTTCTGCCTCAGAGAGGGGAAGGTCAGAGGGGATGGTGAAGACACGGCAAGGGTTGGGGCTGGGGTCGGAGGATGGTGAAGAGTGGGAGGTATCAGGAGGGTGAGGGTGATGGGGATGTTTAGTGAGAGCGGGGTTAGGGAAGGATGAGGAATCAGAGGGATGGAGGGGCGATGGGGAGTAGATGGAAGTTTGGGAGTCGCTGAGTGGAAAGAGGGTAGTGGGGGAATAAGGTGGGCGGTGGGACCCAGTGGCAGTAGGCGCGGTTCCGGTTTGGAGAGTGTTGGGATCTCGGTCTGAGCTGGATCCGGAGCTGGGGGTGACGGAGCCTGTAGCCTGCAGGGCCTCAGAGCTGAGGTCGGAGTCGGAGGCGAGTGAGTCCATGGCTCGCCGGGAGCTGGTTCCCCTTTTCGGGAGGTGGTGGTTCCAGTTAGGGTCAGAATCAGAGGCAGAAGGGTCTCCGGCCTGCCGAAGGCCTCAGAAGTCGAGGTCCGAGTGGTCGTGGTCATAGGGTCTTCAACTTCCCTAATTTTATTTGGTACTTCCTAAGTGCAAAAGGTTTGGATGGGGTGGAATTTGTTAGGTGTGTCCGAGATTGATTCCTGACTCCATATGTAGACAAGCTGACTAGAGGAGAGGCCATATTGGATTTGGTGCTCGGCAATGAACCAGATCAGGTGTCAGATCTCCCAGTGGGAAAGCATTTCAGAGACAGTGACCACAACTCCCTGACTTTTACGATAGCCTTGGAGAGGGATAGGAGCAGATGCTATGGGAAGGAATTTAATTGGGGGAGGGGGAATTATAATGCTATAAGGCAGGAGCGGGGGAGCATAAACTGGGAACAGATGTACTTGGAAAAGCACAACAGAAATGTAGAGGTTGTTAAGGAGCAATTGCGTGGGGTTCTGATAGATTTGCCTCATTGAGAAGGGAAAGGTAGGGTGAAGGAGCCACGGTTGACCTGAGATGTAGGACATTCAGTCAAGAGGAAGAAAGAAGCTGACTTGAGGTCAGACAGGGCTCTAGAGTGTAACACGGAAGCCAGGAAGGAGCTGAAATATGGACGTAGGACGGTGAGAAGGGGGCATGAGAAGCCCTTGACAAATATGATTAAGGAGAACTCAAATGTGTTCATCTCATACGTGAAAAACAGGAAGATGGCCAGAACGAGGACAAGTCTATAGAACGTAGAACATAGAAATCTACAGCACATTACAGGCCCTTTGGCCCACAATGTTGTGCCGACCATGTAACCCACTCTAGAAACTGCCTAGAATTTCCCTACCGCACAGCCCTCTGTTTTTCTAAGATTCATGTACCTATCTAGGGGGCTTTTAAAAGACCCTATTGTATCTGCTTCCGCCGCCGGCAGTGCATTCCACGCACTCACCACTCTCTGTGTGAAAAACTTACCCCTGTCATCCTCTCAGTACCTGTTTCCAAGCACTTACAACTATGCCCCCTTGTGTTAACCATTTCAGCCCTGGGAAAAAGCCTCTGGCTATCCACACGATCAATGCCTCTCATCATCTTATACATCTCCGTCAGGTCACCTGTCATCCTCCGTCACTCCAAGGAGAAAAGGCCCAGTTCACTCAATCTATCCTCATAAGGTACACCAGACAACCCCAATAGGCGGACCGTGGGCCAGGTCCAGACCGCGAGAACCAAGTGTCTGCACAGCACTGATCCATTGGCACTTACGTGAACGCGCCTGTCATAACATGTAGATAAAGCGCACGCTCCTCTAATTTATTTTAACCTCATCCCACACTGTACGCTTGACCTACTCCCCTGTAGAGTGTGCGACCTATTGCGCGCACTCTATGGTCCTCGACTAGACAGTGGCACGCACCAGCTACCCGCCTGTCATCTAAGCAGCGAATCTGTCATCTAAGTGAATTGTTACCAGCAGTAAGTGACAGACCCTAAACCAAGAACAACATGGCCTGCGTGAAAAAGCGCAAAGTCGACCAGGAAAACCGTCAGTTCAAATCTGACTGGACTGATCAGCTTTGTTTTATTTTACTGGACCAGGCCAATGCTAAACCGACATGCTGAATATGCATGCAGTCCGTAGCTGTCTGCAGATCAGCAAATCTAAAGCAGCACCTCAACACTCTGCATGCTGCCCATTTTAATGCCAACTCCCCTGCAAAATCAGATCAATGCAAACAAAAAATTGCAAATATGATAAGATCATACAAGCGCTCCGTTTCTACTATCTGTAAGCCAACACCTGCACAAGAGAGCGCAACAGCTGCATCATAGCATGTGTCATGGAATCTTGCCAAAGCTAAGGAGCCATTTGCTGATGCCGAGTCGATTAAAACATGTGCAATTGATATGGTTGGCGAAGTTTTAAGTCATGATTAGAAAACCAAGAAAACGGATGTGGGGCTATTAAAGTCGGTGCCAGTGCCTCAGGATTGCCACAACAGAATACAGGCCCGACACCAGAAGGTTTGCCCCATCCCGTCGCTGTCACTTCCCTCACTGATCGGTGAGTGAATCAATTTATACTTGTCCATTTGTCAATCTTATTGTGGTATAATAACATTACAACAACAATAATACTGACAGTTTCATTTATAGCTACACTTCATACTTCAAATGCTACATAGCTTAATTAAAAAGAACAAATAGATTAAATGAGAGAACAGAAACAGTGGAAAAGGCAGTACTACTAAAACTCTTTGTGTGGAAGAGAAGTGGTGAAGACTACCATGTTTGCAGTGTGTGTGTGTGTGTGTGTGTGTGTGTGTGTGTGTGTCGGTTGCGCGCACACACGCTCATGTATTTTAAGTCCCAGTTGAGTTCTCAATGTGACAGCTGACAGTTGTGACAGCTAGAGTCATAATTAAATGGTTGGTTTTGGACTTATTTTGTTTCAGGAGTGCATTTTTTTTTCTTGTGTGACCCACAACACAGGCTTTGAGAATCCCAGGCCTAAATTATTACCACTACTACCACCACTACTATTACTACTACTACTACTAATAATAATGGTAATAATAGCAACAACAACATCTGCCCATAAAACAACTTACTGGTGCAATGAAAAAAAAACCCTGGACATTTTGGCCCTTGGCTTGGCATGCTTGACATAATTTGGCCCTTGTGGAAAACTAATTGGGGAACCCTGAGGTACACCCTCCAACCCAGGCAATATCCTTGTAAATCTCCTCTGCACTCTCTCTCGAGTATCCACATTGTTCCTGTAGTGAGGTGACCAGAACTGAACTCAGTACTCCAAGTAGGGGTCTGAGCAAGGTCTTATATAGCTGTAACATTACCTCACGGCTCTTGAATTCAATGTCATGGTTGGCGAATGCCAACACACTATACACCTTCTTAACAACCCTGTCAACCTGCGCAGCAGTTTTGAGTGTCCTATCAACACAGACTCAAACACCTCTCAGATCCTCCATACTGCCAAGAGTCTTATTATTATATTCTGTCTTCAAAATTGACCCACCAAAATGAACCACTTCATACTTATCTGGGTTGAAGTCCATCTGCCACTTCTCTGCCTAGTTCCGCATCCTATCGATGTCCCACTGTAACCTCTGACAACCCTCCAGACTATCCACAACACCCCCAACCTTTGTGTCATCAGCAAACTTACTAGCCCACCCTTCTACTTCCTCGTCCAGGTAATTTGTAAAAATCACAAAGAGGAGGGGTCCCAGTACAGATCCCTGCAGAACATCACTGGTCACCAACCTCCATGCAGAACAGGAACCATCTATAACCCCCTTTGCCTTCTTTGGTCAAGCCAATTCTGGATCCATAAAGCAAGGTCTCCTTGGACTCCATGCCTCCTTACTTTCGGAAGAAGCCTTGCATGGGGACCCTTATCAAATGCCTTACTGAAATCCATATACACTACATTCACTGCTCAACCTTCGTCAATGTGTTTTGTTACATCCTCAAAGAATTCAATCAAGCTCGAAAAGCACGACCCGCATTTGACAAAGCCATGCTGATTATCCCTAATCAGATTATGTCTCTTCAAATGCTCATAAATCCTGCCTCTTAGGATCTTCTCCAACAGCTTGCCCACTTTGAAGTCAGACTCACTGGCCTATAATTTCCTGGGTTATCTTTGCTCCCTTTCTTGAACAAGGGAACAACATTTGCAACCCTCCAATCCTCCGGTACTTCTCCCATCCCCATCGATGATGCAAAGGTCATCGCAGAGACTCAGCAATCTCCTCCCTCGCTTCCCACAGTAGCCTGGGGTATATCTCATTTGGTCCCAGCTTTTCAAAAGCTCCAGCACATCCTCTTTCTTAATGTCTATATGCTCAAGCATTTCAGTCCACTGTAAGTCATCCCCACAATTGCCAAGGTCTTTTTCCCTGGTGAATACTGAAGCAAAGTATTCATTGAGTACCCCTGCCTCCTCCTCCAACTCCTTGCACACATTTCCACTATTGCACTTGATTGGTCCTATACTCACACGGCTCATCCTCTTGCTCTTCACATGCCTTGGGGTTTTCCTTAATCCTGCTCAACAAGGCCTTCTCATGACCTCTTCTGGCTTTTCTAATTCCATTCTTAAGCTCCTTCCTAGCAACCTTGTAATTTTCACTTCACTAAAGGACTTGGTCTATTCTGTTCAGCCAATTGGGGGCACCCACAATTGTGCACACCGCAGCTAAATCCCACCCTCTATCTCCTTTGTTCAAAAGAAAACAAGCCACACCAGAAAAAAAAATTTTGAAACACTTAAATGGCTTAGGCATGGGTGCACAGATTGCAACTTGGCAGATAACACACCCATATGGTAAAGAGCAAGGAGAATAGAAAAATACTGTGGAATACTGGTTGAAGGGATAGACAATTGGCATTAATGGTAAATACAGGAAAATTTAAAATTGTATACTTTGACAGAAAGAATTAGGGTCAATATAGATTAATTGGCACAGTTTCTAAATTTAACATAGAACATTGATTAGTACAGCACAGTACAGGCCCTTCGGCCCACAATGTTGTGCCGACCCTTAAACCTTGCCTCCCACATAACCCCCCCAACTTAAATTCCTCCATATACCTGTCAAGTAGACTCTTAAATTTCACTAGTGCATCTGCCTCCACCACTGACTCAGGCAGTGCATTCCACACACCAACCACTCTCTGAGTAAAAAACCTTCCTCTAATATCCCCCTTGAACTTCCCATCCCTTACCTTAAAGCCATGTCCTCCTGTATTGAGCAGTGGTGCCCTGGGGAAGAGGGGCTGGCTGTCCACTCTATCTATTCCTCTTATTATCTTGTACACCTCTATCATGTCTCCTCTCATCCTCCTTCTCTCCAAAGAGTAAAGCCCTAGCTCCCTTAATCTCTGATCATAATCTATACTCTCTAAATCAGGCAGCATCCTGGTAAATCTCCTCTGTACCCTTTCCAATGCTTCCACATCCTTCCTATAGTGAGGCGACCAGAACTGGACACAGTACTACAAGTGTGGCCTAACCAGAGTTTTATAGAGCTGTATCATTACTTCGTGACTCTTAAACTCTATCCCTCGACTTATGAAAGCTAACACCCCATAAGCTTTCTTAACTACCCTATCTACCTGTGAGGCAACTTTCAGGGATCTGTGGACATGTACCCCCAGATCCCTCTGCTCCTCCACACTTCCAAATATCCTGCCATTTACTTTGTACTCTGCCTTGGAGTTTGTCCTTCCAAAGTGTACCACCTCACACTTCTCCGGGTTGAACGCCATCTGCCACTTCTCAGCCCACTTCTGCATCTTATCAATGTCTCTCTGCAATCTTCAACACTCCTCTACACTATCCACAACACCACCAACCTTTGTGTCGTCTGCAAACTTGCCAACCCGCCCTTCTACCCCCACATTCAGGTCGTTAATAAAAATCACAAAAAGTAGAGGTCCCAGAACTGATCCTTGTGGGGCACCACTAGTCACAATCCTCCAAACTGAATATACTCCCTCCACCACGACCCTTTGCCTTCTGCAGGCAAGCCAATTCTGAATCCACCTGGCTAAACTTCCCTGGATCCCATACCTTCTGACTTTCTGAATAAACCTACCATGTGGAACCTTGTCAAATGCCTTACTAAAATCCATATAGATCACATCCACTGCACTACCCTCATCTATATGCCTGGTCACCTCCTCAAAGTACTCCATCAGGCTTGTTAGACATGATCTGCCCTTCACAAAGCTATGCTGACTGTCCCTGATCAGACCATGATTCTCTAAATGCCCAGAGATCCTATCTCTAAGAATCTTTTCCAACAGCTTTCCCACCACAGACGTAAGGCTCACAGGTCTATAATTACCCGGACTATCCCTACTACCTTTTTTGAACAAAGGGACAACATTCGCCTCCCTCCAATCCACTGGTACCATTCCTGTGGACAATGAGGAATATAAAGATCCTAGCCAGAGGCTCAGCAAACTCTTCCCTCGCCTCATAGAGCAGCCTGGGGAATATTCTGTCCTAATGTATTTTAACAACTCCAACACCTCCTCTCCCTTAATATCAACATGCTCCAGAACATCAACCTCACTCATATTGTCCTCACCGTCATCAAGTTCCCTCTCATTGGTGAATACCGACGAGAAGTATTCATTGAGGACCTCGCTCACTTCCACAGCCTCCAGGCACATCTTCCCACCTTTATCTCTAATCCGTCCTACCTTCACTCCTGTCATCCTTTTGTTCTTCGCATAATTGAAGAATGCCTTGGGGTTTTTCTTTATCCTACTCACCCGAGGCCTTCTCATGCCCCCTTCTTGCTCTCCTCAGCCCCTTCTTAAGCTCCTTTCTTCCTACCCTATATTCCTCAATAGACCCATCTGATCCTTGCTTCCTAAACCTCATGTATGCTGTCTTCTTCCACCTGACTAGATTTTCCACCTCACTTGTCAGCCATGGTTCCTTCACCCTACCATTCTTTATCTTCCTCACCAGGACAAATTTATCTGTACCATTCTGCAAGAGATCCCTAAACATCCACCACATGTCCACAGTACATTTCCCTACAAAAACATCATCCCAATTCACACCCGCAAGTTCTAGCCTTATAGCCTCATAGTTTTCCCTTCCCCAATTAAACATTTTCCTGTCCTCTCTGATTCTATCCTTTTCCATGATAATGCTAAGGGCCAGGGAGCGGTGGTCACTGTCCCCCAGATGCTCACCCACTGAGAAATCTGTGACCTGACCCCGTTCGTTGCCTAATACTAGATCTAGTATGGCATTCCCCCTGATCCGCCTGTCCACACACTGTGACAGGAATCCATCCTGGACACACTTAACAAACTCTGCCCCATCTAAACCCTTGGGACTAATCAGGTGCCAATCAATATTAGGGAAATTAAAGTCACCCATGATCTCAACCCTGTTATTTTTGCACCTTTCCAAAATCTGCCTCCCAACCTGCTCCTCTGTATCTCTGCTGCTACCAGGGGGTCTATAGAATGCTCCCTTCCTGTTCCTGACTTCCACCCATACTGACTCAAAAGAGGATCCTGCTACATTACCCACCCTTTCTATAGCTGTAATAGTATCCCTAACCAGTAATGCCACCCCTCCTCCCATTTTTCCCCACTCCCTATCCCTTTTGAAGCACTGAAATCCAGGAATATGGAGAATCCCTTCCTGCCCTGGTGCCAGCCAAGTCTCTGTAATGGCCACTACATCATAATTCCATGTGTGTATCCAAGCTCTCAGTTCATCACCTTTGTTCCTGATGCTTCTTGCATTGAAGTACATGCACTTTAGCCCTTCTACCTTCCTACCTTTACACCCTTTATTCCTCTTCCCTTTCCTCAAAGCCTCTCTGTATGTTAGATCTGGCTTTACTCCATGCACTTCTTCCACTGCTCTATCGCTCCGGGTCCCATCCCCCTTGCAAGTTAGTTTAAACCCTCCCGAACCATGCTAGCAAACCTACCTGCAAGGATATTGTTCCCCCTGAAGTTCAGGAAGAGTTTAGTGCAGTAAGAGAGAAAACTGGACATATAGATGCATAGATCTCTATATGTGACAGATTATCTTGAGAGTGTGGTTAATAAACCTCAAGAAGGTGGAATCCATCCTTAAAGACTCCCACCTTTTAGAACATGCTCTCTTCTTATTACCACCATCAGGGAGGGAAAGCCTGAAGACGTACACTCGATGTTTTAGGAATAGCTTCTTCCCCTCAGCCACCAGATTTCTAAATTATCCGTGAATCCTACCTTACAACTGTGCCAAGATGAGCCACCCTCAGGGTGGAGCAGGAACACTTTATATCCCACTTACATAGCCTCTGACCTGATGGCTTGAAGATTGATTTCCCCTTTGAGAAGCAAACTCCCCAACCCCCTCTATTCCCCATTCTGACCTTTTACCTATTCTCACCTGCCTATTACTTACCCCGGATCCCCTCCTGCTTTCCTTTCTCCTTTGGTCTACCCTCCTCGCCTATTAGATTCCTTCTTCTCTAGCCATTGATGTTTCCCATCCACTTGGCTTCACCTATCGCCTTCTAGCAAGCCTCCTTCCCCCTCCCCCACCAGCCCCACTTTTTATTCTGGTATCTATTCCCTTTGTTCTCAGCCCTGAAGAAACGTCTTGGCTCGAAATGTTGACTATCTATTCATTTCCATAGATGCTGCCTGATCCTGCCGAGCTCCACCAGCATTTTGCCTGTGTTGCTTTGGATTTCCAGCTTCCGTGGACTTTCTCATGTTCGCAATTTCACTCTCTTTCTGCACTTTTTTTAATACTTATTATTGTTATTTGTATATTTTTATGTATTGCACTGTTGCAAAACATCAAATTTCATGACATAGGTCAGTGATAATAAACCTGTTTCTGATATGGGACACTGGAATTCATAAATAGAGACATAGAGTGCAAAAGGTTGTTATTCGAATGTCTGTAAAACATTAGACCATTACTGGAGTATTGTATCCAGCTGCCGTCACCTTTCCTGAAAAGGGATTCAAAGGTCCTGGACAAGCTGTAGAACAGATTTACTGGAAAGGTTCCATGGATGAGAGATTTCAACTGTAAGGTTTGGCTGATGAACCAAAGGCACTTGGAAGTTGAAAGTTGATACTACTGTGCAAGTTAGTTAATGTAAATGATGGGAAGTTGTTCCCATTACTGATGATTCAAGGACAAGCAGGCTGTGAGGACATTTTTGTGCTCTGGAAGTCACTACATATGAGAATAGTGTAAGCAGAATCAATCATTGCTTTCGAACAAAGCACTGGATAGGTACGAGAGAGAACAGGGGAAAATGGGGCGGACTGGATTGACATGCCAGCAGGACTGAATGACTTCATCTCCACCATAGTAATTCTATCATTTCCCATCTTAACTAATGTCTTTAAATTAACTGTAGAGCCCTCAATGAGGATCTCTGGCCTTGAGATTTCCAGCAAGAGTGTTGAATCATTGGACTAAAATAGTAATATTGTGGAAGCAAAACTACCCTATCTCAGGTTCCAATCAAATCCTCACGTCTAAACATTCAAAACAAATGAAACACTATTCCAACACATTTAATCACGTGTGTATCTTCATGTGTGGGGATAGACCTAACTACACCAGAAATTATTTCTGATTTGCCTCATACTATTCTGCATGTTACTTCATTGTAGACAAATAACTCAGAGGCATTATCTGTTAAACTACTGTCAAGGATTGTACAGAAAAGAATTGAAACTTATTGAGGTACAGTGCCATTAAAAGCAAAGAACAACTGGATTCTTATGGTGATCGTAATGTCAATATGCATGTTTGAAGAAATGGGATATAAGATATTGGGAAGAGGAGAAAAAGTAGGCCAGTCACCGTACAAGTCTGCTCCCCATACTCTATGAAGTGACAGTTCTGATCTCCATTTCAGTTCCTCTTTCCTGCCTGACCCTCTTAATCTTCGACCACATTCGTCGCCTCTCCAGACCCCTTCCTCACCCATGATCAAAGTTCTGTTTTTCCAGCCAAGGAGCAATTGATGAATCAGTAAACACAGCTTTCTAGAACAGACAATTCATAAAATCCTTTCTCCTGTCTTAAACAGATGGCCCTGACTTTGATATTCTGCCTTCAAGTTCTAGGTATCCCCATGCGAGGAAACATCTTACATAAGAACGTAAGAAATAGGAGCAGGAGTCGGCCATCCGGCCCATCGAGCCTGCTCCACCATTCAATAAGATCATGGCTGATCTGTCTGTAAGCTCAGCTCCATCTACCTGCCTTTTCCCCATAGCCCTTAATTCCCCTACTATGTAAAAATCTATCTAACTGTATCTTAAATATATTTAGTGAAGAAGCCTCAACTGCTTCCCTAGAAGCATTTGAGGCTTCTTCACTGAATATATTTTCTCAGAATCCACCCTGTCAAATCTTGCAGGTTTCAAAACTTCCATTTCTTCTAAACCTGATAAAGTAGCAAATATGCACAATCTTTCCTTATTAACCAATCCCTTCTTATTGGGAAGGAATCTAATGAGCCTTCTCCAAATTACCGAGTATACTGTACATGTGCGCATTCCACAATCAATAAGGAGATCAAGACTGTAGACAGTACTCTTAATGTAACAAAACCTTCCTACTTTAATACAATAAAGCTAACATTCCAGTTGCTACTTTTATTACCTGCAGATTCTGCATGCTAATTTTCTGTGTTTCATATATGAAGTACAAGGGAGAGTACCTGATTTTCTCTGTCCTGCAGTATTAGGTAGCCAAATTCAGACTCAGCCTAAGTCTGAGCATAACAAAAATCAGGAGCACTGCACGCAGAACATTGCACATAAGTCACATAATTGTGAAAGGGAATGGTTACGATGACAGGACAAACCCATTTTAAATGGAGACTCTTGGTATTTACGTATCTTCAAGTACACAGGCTCTTCATTTCTTTTTCACCTTCCTTCAAGGCAAGCACCATCACAGAAACTGAGGGCAAGGACGAAAGTGTGCCTGCACAAAAAAAAAACATGTGAGTTAAGAAAGCAATCTCACTAATAGAGGGTCAACTATGCATGCCACTCTGAGACCTTGTGCAACAAAAGATGTTTCATTGTTGGAGTGACAGATTAGTCTGCAGTTTGCCAGATTGCTGAGTGACAAGTCTGGAACCAGATAGCAAAGTTCAAATAAATGAGCCAAAATGTACATGCGCCAAAAAAAATCTGTCTCACATGTTTTTGAATCAGGCACTGCAAGTAAAGTTCATATGTATGTGGTTTAACTGACAAGCAAATTGAATGTAAATTATTCACTCAACCATTTTCTATTTGTAAGTGCATGTAAAATAGCCATATTGATGGAGCAGTCTTCCAAAAACACAAAAGGATTTCTTCAGTTAATGCTTAAGTGTTAACAGCGTATGGGTAAGTGGCAGCAGCAGATGCATGAGCTCCAATATTAAGTTCTATAGACGCACAGTGGCGAGTATCCTGAATGGTTATATGTATCATGGCCTGGAGTGGAAACATTAATGGCCAAGAATTGAAAAGCCTACAATAAGTAGTGGATACAGCCCAGTCCATCACAAGAAAAGCCCTCCCCACCATTGAGCCCATCTACAGGCAGCAGTGTTGAAAGAAAGGGGCATAGATCATCAAAGACCACTCCCCCCCCCCCGCCATCATCCAAGTCATACTCTCTTCTCCCTGCTACCATCAGGAAGGAGATGCAGGAGCCTTAGGATCCACACCACCAGGTTCAGGAAGAGTTATTATTCCTTCTACCACCAGGTTCACAAATCAGCATGGACAACTTCACTCACCTCAACACAACTGATTCCACAACCTATGGACTCACCCTCAAGTACTCTGCAACTCATGTTCTCAATATTATACAGTTATTATTTTTTTTTCTTCTTGTCAGTTCATGTTGGTTGGTTGTCAGTCTTTGTGTAGTTTTTCAGCAACTCTATTGCTCTTTGGCCACAGTAAGGAAGAGGAAGGTAAGATGGAATGGCCACATATCAAAATCAAGTGGACTCTCAAAGATCATTCTTCAAGGAACGCCGCAGAGGAAAAGAAATAGGGTCAGACAGAGGAAGAAATGGGCAGACAACATCACAGAGTGGATCGAAAGAGCTTTGCTGCAGCCTCGGCACTCACCCATAACCATGAGAGATGGAGGTAACTGGTGCAGCGCTCTTCCAACAACACCCCTACCACCCAGACGGGTTGTGTAATCCATAACCATACCCATATTGCTCTTCCTTTTTGTTCTACTGTGAATGTCCACAAGAAAATGAATCTCAAAGTAGTGTATGGTGACATATTATGATTATGAAGACACGCAGTCCTCTTTTATTGTCATTTACTAATGCATGCATTAAGAAATGATACATTATTTCCTCCGGTGTGATATCACAAAACACAGGACAAACCAAGACCGAAAAAACTAATAAAACCACATAATTATAACATATAGTTACAAACAGTGTAACAATACTATAACTTGATGAAGAAAGTGCATGAGCACAGTAAAGTTCAAAGTTTCTCAAATGTCCCACATCTCACACAGATGGGAGAAGGAAGAAAAACTCTCCCTGACATGCTGACCACAATCCGACTCTAGAGTCATCCGAAAACTTCGAGCTCTGATCAGCTCTCCAACACCGAGTACTGAGCGCCATCTCTGTCTTAAAGATTTGACCTCCTCCTCGGTCGCCAAAAGCAGGCAAGGCTGGGGATTTTGAGGCCTACCCTCCGAAAGATTCACGGCCATGCAGTAACCACAGCAGCGAATGGGTGTTTCAGAAATTTCTCCAGATGTTCCTCTGTGCTTTCACGTCCATCTCCATCAAATCAGAATTGTCCACGACCCCTATTTAACAGAAACCACTTTCACCAGAGAGCTGTGCACGCACGGCGCGCTGCCATCTTCTCCTCCCGTATTACGCGCTTTATTAATGAATCTACTTTGAACTTTGAGTGGGTTATGAATATGAGAGGTGGGACTGGTGGGAAAAGCTGTGCAGCTGTAGTGGAGATAACCCATCAGATGCCTGTTTGTGAAAGGTTGGAATTGTACAAAGAAAGTGTGACACGATCTTACATTGAAACATATAAGATTGATGCACCACGACATCACTTGTGGCACCTTCCACTAAAGATTTAGAGCAATTAGAAGTCTTATTACACACATTGGTCATGAAATATCTATTGCTTTTGTTTGCACACACTAAAAGTGAAACTGACTGCACTCAAACAGGAAAAAAATATTATGGACTGAGGCCATAATATTAAAAAGCATAAATCATTAGAGTACAACAACCTTGCTCAGAGCATTCAGCCATGTTAAAATGCCATTACAGACCATCTCTGAATGGAATATGAAAAATGCCGCACATCTTTGCAATACATATTCTGTCCAAGTCTATTTTGAATAATAAACTTCAATTTCAACCATTTAAATCTGAACAATTCATGAAATTAAATGGATTAAACTTTGCTTCACATTTTCTTGTCAACCAGTTTTTTTCTCTCCCAGTTTATTTACTTTTTCCTTCTTTTTATTTGTAGTTAGAGTAGTAGAGATGCCAGGCAGGCTAACTGAACGTTCCTCTTGCGAGATATGGGAAGGCAGGGAGACCTCCAGTGCCCCTCATGACTTCATCTCCAAGAAGTGCATCCAGCTGCAAGTTCTAACATTCTACGTCAAGGAGCTGGAGCTGGAACTGGATGAACTCCATTCGGGAGGCTGAGGGGGGCAATAAATAGAACATATAGAGAGGTGGTGCCCAAGATGCAGGACACGAGAAACTGGGAAAAGGGGTTAAACAGCCAGTGCGGAGTATTCCAATGGCCATCCCCCTCGACAACAGGTGTACCAGTCTGGAAACTGTTGGGGGGGGGGATCGCGGGATGACCTAGCAGAGAAAAGTCACAGCAGTCACATCTCCGGCACTGAGTCTGGCTCTATGGCACAGAAGGAAACAGGGGAGAAGAGGTGAGCTGTGGTGATAGGGGATGTGTTAGTTAGGGGAACAGAAAGGAGGTTCTGTGGATGAGAACAGGATTCCCAGATGCTTTGTTGCCACCCGGGTTCCAGGGTCTGAGACATCTCGGATCAAGTCCACATTATTCTTAAATAGGAGAGGGAGCGGCCAAGGTTGTAGTCCATGTAGGAACCAATAACATAGGTAGGAAGAGTGACGAGGTTCTGCAAAGTGAGTTCAGGGAGTTAGGTAAACACAAGGAATTCTGCAGATGCTGGAAATTCAAGCAACACACATCAAAGTTGCTGGTGAACGCAGCAGGCCAGGCAGCATCTCTAGGAAGAGGTACAGTCGACATTTCCAGCCGAAACCCTTCGTCAGGACTAACTGAAGGAAGAGCTAGTAAGAGATTTGAAAGTGGGAGGGGGAGGGGGAGATCCAAAATGATAGGAGAAGACAGGAGGGGGAGGGATGGAGCCAAGAGCTGGACAGGTGATTGGCAAAGGGATCCTTTGCTACTTGCTAGGGAGGGCAGAAGTAAGACGATCATATTCCAGGGTTCCATTGTTTTAGATGCAATAGAGTGGGAGGGATTAAAGGAGGAGGGGTGGTGATATAAGTCAGGGAAAACGTCACGGCAATGCTTGGTCAAGACAGACTGGAGAATATGTCTAGTGAGTCTTCACAGGTGGAACTGAGGAATAAGAATAATGGGTCTATATTATAGACTACCCAACAGTCCGCAGGATCTTAAGTGGGAGGGTGAACAGCTGGAGGTCGTGGTCCATATAGATACCAATGACATAGATAGGAGGAGTGACAAGGTTTTGCCAAGGGAGTTAGGTGCTTAGTGCCATTGCTAGAGAGACCAGAAATAGGAAGATTATACAATTTAACACATGGCTAAGGAGTTGGTGTAGGAGGGAGGGTCTCAGGTTTTTGGATCATTGGGCTCTCTTCCAGGAAAGATGGACCTGTACAGAAGAAATAGTTTGCACCTGAACTGGAAGGACACTAACATCCTTGTGGAAGGTTTACTAATGCCGCACGGGGTAGCTTAAACTAGAATTGCAAGGGGATGGGAACCAGAATGGATAGTGGAGAGGTTGTGGAGACGGATGTTAAGACTTCAAAGTCAGGAATCAAAAATTTGAGCATGGTGTGACTAATGTTCTCAACTCAAACACGAGGAATTCTGCAGATGCTGGAAATTCAAGCAACACACATCAAGGTTGCTGGTGAATGCAGCAGGCCAGGCAGCATCTCTAGGAGGAGGTACAGTCGACGTTTCAGGCCGAGACCCTTCGTCAGGACTAACTGAAGGAAGAGCTAGTAAGAGATGTTCTCAGCTGTGTATTTTCAATGCAAGAAGTATTTTAGGAAAGGCAGATGAGCTCAGGACATGTATCAACACATGGAATTATGATATTGTAGCAATCGATGAGACTTAGTTGCAGGAAGGACAAGACCGGCAGCTCAATATCGCAGGCTTCCATTGTTGTAGGCGCGACACAGGGGGAGGGGTAAAGAAGGTACATTCAACTATTTCCGACATATTGCAACCAATTCCTCAACCGAGGAACTTTAGGAAAATCAAATTCAATCCATCAAATTTTCTCACTCGCCACTGCGTCAAAGTCTATCTGAAAGTCCACAACTTTTTTTCAAGACCACACGAGTAACTCGTGTGAACCAGGACTGAGACAGTAACAAGAGTTAAAAAGATAACTTTGTTAAGCAGGGGTCCAACTCCTTTCCCCTTGGAGAAGGTTAAAATTCAATCTGACGGACTGCAGCATCAGGGCACATCCAGTGTGTCAGGCTGGAATAAAACAGACGCGTCCAGAGTTACACTACCCCGGAGAGGCCAGCCACCGCACTCACGTACCGGAGCTGGAGCTGGGGCTGCGGCAGCCAGCGAGCGAGCGGACCCGCTCCCCCTGCCCGCACAAACTGCGCACACAGCAGCTACAGGGACCACGCCTGGCTTCAGGGCGGCCCCGGCCGCTTCCGGTGACTGCGCTGCGCCCGGCCGGCCGGGCTCCCGCCCTGATTGGTGCGGAGCGCGCATGCGCAGAGGCTGGTTCCGCCCAGCTGCAGTGCGCAGGCGCGGCGACTGAGGCCGAGCGGAGAGCGGGCGAGGCGGACACCGCTACACGCTGGCGAGCGATAGGCCGGCGGAGGCACAGGCACCCGAACCACACATTAAGTATGGAAGCCATCGCCAAGTACGATTTTAAGGCCACGGCCGACGATGAGCTGAGTTTTAAGCGCGAAGACATCCTGAAGGTAAGACCCGAATATGAGGAGGCGAGTGGGCCTGGCACCGAAACTGGGCTCTGCCTCGGCGTTCGCCATCCGGGCCGATGCCTTTGGTTTCTTATCAGCTATCAATGCAGATGCCGAACTGAACGAGTAACTTGCATCGCGTTAAAGCGGTTGTAAAGGGCAGTGGTTAGAGATGGGAGATGCCGGCCGGGAGGACGGGAAAGGGGGGCACCAGCAAAGAAGAGCAGATGGAGGGAATTTTATTGGGGAGATGATGGTCGGTCGAGAAATCACCAGCCATGGAGTGCGATGCTGAATTGTACCAACCGGGTGAGATTGGAGGTGAGCAGTCAGGGCTTGGGATGTGAGTGTTCAAGAGAAAAACTAGTGAAGTAGAGGTATTATATTCGGTTATAGATGGGGTGTGAGGAAGAAAGAGCCTAGCAACAAGGGGCAGAATTGATAGCTTGAGGGTTTGGGAATGTTGTAACTGGAGGTTTTGAAACTTGATTGTGTTGATGTTGCTGGAAATAACGTAGAAGCTCAGGTCACTTAAAACCCGCAGGATAGAAAAGCTGTGAATGGAGTGTTGTTGATCTGAGAGAATTGATTTTTGACATGTGAGGACAATACGTGTGTCTTCTAGGTGCAGTCTACCTTTACTTGCCCTTTTAGGTAGTCTAATTTAAAGCAGCAACAAGGTTTCTAATGATATTTTTCCTTGTTAATTGGAGCATTCCTGTAAGTTTCTTCCTGATAGCCCTGATTTTTATTGGGGGTATACCTTCCTTTGTTCCGATACTATTACATTTGCAATATTATAGATGAAGACTGTTATTGAGTATGGGGATGGATGCATTGCCGTTGCTGAGTGGTAAGGATATAACATAGAGCTTGTCAGAATCTTCCAATCTTTCCAGATTCAAAAGACAATAGTGGTAACTGGTAACAATTTATAAATGTCTTGGATAATGAGGTCCAAGTGTGGGTTAGTAAATTTGAAGTTGTCACTATGTTGGGGATGTTGAGTCGTGTAAAAGGTTGGAGGTTACAATGGGATATTGATAGGATGTGAAGCTGGGCTGAGAAGTGGCAGACGAAGTTCAATCTGGAAAGTGTGAAGTGTTTCATTTTGGAATGCCAAACTTGAAGGGTTAATTGCAGGATTCTTAGCAGTGTGGAGGAACAGGGACCTTAGGGTTCGCATCCGTAGATCCCTCAAAGTTACAGTGCAGATTGATAGTGGTTAAGAAGGTGTATCGTGTTTTGGCCTTCATTGGTAGGGGGATTGAGATTAAGAGCTGCAAGGTGCTGTTGCAGCTCTATAAAACTCCAGTTAGACCACACTTTGTATTCGGTTGTTGCCTCATTATAGGAAAGATGTGGGAGCTTTAAAGAGGGTGCAGAGGATGCTGCCTAGATTAAAAAGCATATCTTATGAGGTCAAGTTAGTAATATAGGGTTTTCTTTTTGAAGAGAAGGATAAGAGGTCACTTAATAAAGTGTACAAGATTAGAGATAAAGAGGCACAGATAGAGTAGAGTCTGACACTTTAACAGGGTGGAAATGGCTAATACAAGGGAGCAGATTTTTGCGTAGTAAGGGAATTAAGTGTTATGGGGAAAAGGTAGGTGTAGATGAGTCCATGGCCAGATCAGCCATGATCTTATTGAATGGCAGAGCAGGCTTGACGGGCCAGATGGCCTACTCTTGCTCCTCCTTCGTATGAACTGTAAGGCATTTGGAGGAAAGTGCATGGGTATGTCAGAGATAGGGTTTTTGCATAGAGAGTAGTAGGCTGGTGGAACATGCTGCCAGAGAAGTTGGTAGTGGCAGATGCATAAGGGACGTAATTAAGATCACACACACTAAATAAAAGACTGGGTTGGAGTTAATTCAAGGGAGCCAGTTTGTCTTTGATAAAGGTATATATTTAACTAAACTGACAGATTTTTAAAAATATAGTAGTGGAGATAAAGGGAATGAGGTACAAGTTTACAATGATTTTCAGAATGCAATTGAAAAGTTTCTCAGAGATGTTTGGGATCAAAGTTGAGAGCCATAAAGTGGAACTGCCAGTAACAGTATGGATGAAAAAACTGGCTTAGAATGCAGAGCATGGTGATTATGGCTGCCTTTTTGGAAGGTCTTGTCACCCGTGGAAGAAAATCCATGCCAGTTTACCTTTCAGATTGCAGTTGCCTATAGTTTTGTTTATGGGGGGAAAAAGCTACTGGTCCTTCATAATAAAAATAGAATTTTCGCAAAATATTCAGTGGGTCAAGAAACATCGGAAGAGAGTCAGTTGATGACCCTTTTGTCAGAATGTTAACTTTCAGTATTTGACAGTACTAACCTTGTATGTCTCTGGAACTCTCACTTGGATTGTGCCTTATATAAACCATTTGACTACAGCAGTGTTAACCTAAGCATAAGGTCAAGCAAAACACCCTGACAAGAAATATGCAAATGATAGTGACAGACAAAATCCAGTGAATTGGTTTTCAGAGCTGTCTTGATGAAGCTGCTTCCCTCACCCTGCCTGTGCTTTTCTTCTTTTTACTAATTGTATACTTGCAGTTTTTTACTACATAAAGTTATTATGGCTTTATTTGTGACTATTGTACTGCAGACTGTGAAAGTGTATGAGACAGTGCTGTGGAACTTCAGGGTAGTATTAACTGGAGTGCACTTCCTCTATTAAACAGTGAAAGCTGTTTCTTTAAGTAAAGCAAGCTGTTCAGGCTAAAATGGAGGTTGTTTAAGGAATTCTCAATTGATGTGCCGATTTATGTATATTGTGTCTGGTAGAACAGGTTATGGGGTTGGACAGTCACCATAGTAGCTAAAAATGGCAAAGGAACTACTAAGTGGGTTTCTGTAGTGGTAGTAAGCTTATTAAACTTCTGATTTTGAACTGCTGTGTAACTTCCTTTAACCAGTTTCCTGTAAATGCTTCTTGGAAGAAGGGGAGCTTTTGCTCTGCCTCTGCCTCATGTTTCAATTGGAGTTGAATTTGCTTTGGTTCAAAGTAGCTGACTGGCTGAGTGAATTGTTTCAAATCCTAAAAAGACTCTTCATTGACAAAAAAACTTAAGATGTGATGGGAATCATTGGACCTTTTTGGTTGAAGCTGATATCATTAAACCTATTCACCTTTGAATTTTAATTGTTGTGGTTTGGTGGTATGATAATTACAAATGTACTGTTGCTTCAGCTTTCTTTTCTCACTCTCCTAACTGGTCAGTGTATGGTTGCTTGGCACCATGACTTTTGTTAGGAAAGATGGGAAAGTGGAATTAGGATATGGAGCATGGATTGTGGAAACCCTCTCTGGGCTGAAATATTTACAGTTTTCTTGTTTATCTAGAATGTGTTGTATGGCACAGAAGCAATCCCATTTGCCCATATTTGGCACATATATCTCTGAACCTTTCCTATCCATGTACATGTCTAATGCCTTGTCGTGTTTTAATTCTATTCTTTGTAATATTTGTTCTGGCAGCTTCTTCCTCATTCACCCCCCCCCCCAACCAAAATCTTGCCCCTCGGGTTGCCTTAAATATATTCAGTTTAGTTTTTAGACTCCCTTCTTAGCCCATCACTCCTGCTCCACTGACAGCAGCTTGTCAGAGTCCTCTGTTCTGGGCCAGTCTTTCAAACTGGGGTGGAAACTGACAATTCATCTTAACTATGTCCCTTGTATTTTTATAAGGTCTCTCCTCAGTCTCCTGCACTCCAGAAGGGAGAAAAGGCCCTATCATATCCTCTGGCGATGATCTTTGCATCATCAGTGGAGACGGAAGAGGTTTCGGAGGGTTGCGGATGTTGTTTAAGAAAGGGAGTAGAGATAACCCTGGAAATTACAGACCAGTGAGTCTTATTCAGTGGTTGGTAAGTTGATGGAGAAGATCCTGTGAGGCAGGATTTATGAATATTAGGACAGGCATAATATGATTAGGAATGGCATTGTCAAAGGCAGGTCGTGCCTTATGAGCCTGATTAAATTTTTTGAGGATGTGACTAAACACATTGATGAAGGTAGAGCAGTAGTTGTAGTGTATATGGATTTCAGCCATGAAGGTACCCCATGCAAGGCTTATTGAGAAAGCATGGGATCCAAGGGGACATTGCTTTATGGATCCAGAACTGGATTGCCCACGGAAGGCAAAGAGTAGTTGTAGATGGGTCATCGGTAACCAGTGGTGTGCCTCAGGGATCTGTTCTGGGACCCCTGCTCTTTGTGATTTTTATAAATGAATTGGATGAGGAAGTGGAGGGATAGGTTAGTAAATTTGCTGATGACACAAAGGTTGGGCGTGTTGTGGATAGTGTGGAGGACTGTCAGAGGTTATAGCGGGTTATTGATAGAATGCAAAACTGGGCTGAGAAGTAGCAGATGGAGTTCAACCCAGATAAGAGTGAGGTGGTTCATTTTGGTGGGTCAAATATGATGGCAGAATATAGCATTAATGGTAAGTGTCTTGGCAGTGTGGCGGATTAGAGAGATCTTGGGGTCCGAGTCCACAGGATACTCAAAGCTGCTGCAGAGGTTGATTCTGTGGTTAAGAAGGCAAATGGTGCATTGGCCTTCATCAACTGTGGGATTGAGTTTAGGAGCCGAGAGGTAATGTTGCAGCTTTATAGGACCCCACTTGGAGTTCTGTGCTCAATTCTGGTCGCTTCACTACGGAAAGGACATGGAAACCATAGAAAGGGTGCAGAGGAGATTTACAAGGATGTTGCCTGGATTGGGGAGCATGCCTTATGAGAATAGGTGAGTGAACTCGGCCTTTTCTCCTTGGAGAGACAGATGATGAGAGGTGACCTGATAGAGGTGTTTAAGATGATGAGAGGCATTGATTGTGTGGATAGTCAGAGGCTTTTTCCCAGGACTGAAATGGCTAACACGAGAGGGCATAGTTTTAATGTGCCAGGAAGTACGTACAGAGGAGATGTCAGAGGTAAGTTTTTTACGCGGAGAGTGGTGTGTGTGTGGAGTGGGCTGCCGGCAACGGTGGTTGAGGCAGATATGATAGGGTCTTTTTAAGAGACTACTGGATAGGTACATGGAGCTTAGAAAAATAGAGGGCTATGGGTAACCCTAGCTAATTTCTAAGGTAAAGACATGTTTGGCACAGTTTTGTGGGCCGAAGGGCCTGTATTGTGCTGCAGGTTTTCTATGATTCTATATCCAACTCCCCCTATAACTCAAGTATTCAGTATGGGTAATATCCTTATGAATTTCTTCCATATCCTTTCCAGCTAAATTAATCCTTCTTACCTATAGCTTAGTGACCAGAACTGCACACACTACTCCGAGAGGTCTGAACAATATCTTGTACAGTTGTAACGTAACATTGCCCATCTTGTACTCAGTGCCCTGACTGATAAAGGCAAACCCACCCTCTCACTCCTACCATCGAGCTCCTTTTGTATCCAATTGGCTAGCTTACTGTAGATCCAATGTGATCTAACCCTGGATTCCATGAACTTGTTTTTTTTTCAATTTTTCACAATTCTTATGAAATTTTAGTGCCATGTAAGAATGGTGTAAAGAATATACTCTGAGTTTGTATTATGACGCAGAAATCAAATCTAAAATGTAATGAGTTTCAAGGTTGTCCACTGAGAATCTGCTGACATTGAATCCGGTTTGACTGTGAAAGCCATGTTGGAACTGGGCCAGGTATTGGAATCTTCAGACCATCTTTGAGTTTAATTTTAATTTGGTTTTTATGTTGAACTAATTCTCAAATAAGTTACTTTACTTATTAACACAACAGATTAATTTGTATTTATTCAATGTCTGGCATGACTGCAATACATGTCAAAACACTTTACTCTCAATTAACTATTTTTGAATAGCAGTCATTGAAATGTAGGAGCTGCAGTAGCCATTTTGTGCATAGCATGAATCCTGCACAACAAAAATGAATGCTTTGTTGATCTGTTTTCAGATGTTACATGATAAGTATTGACTAAGGTTTCTGAGGTAAATTATTTGTAATTAACCCAGGAAGTCAGTATGTTTTGACATATTTGAAAGACACTCTTTCTGAAATTGCAGTACATTTTGTGTGGCATGAGGATGTCACCTGGATTTTTATGGTTCTCTAGAGTAGGAGTTGCACAGATGAAATAGTTGTGGGTCAAAGCACCATCATCTTAGTTACAACTGTCGTGTCCATGCGTGCAGAGGACGTGATTGGCAGAAGAATTGTTGTTTTGCCTTTAAACTGGAGTTGATTTGGGCTAAAGCTGGGCCAGGCGCCAAAGTACTGCAGAAAATCACTTTGTTAGTAGAATCATAGGGTCAAACCCACCGGCAGTTGGCAGACTGCGTGCTTGATTATTGTAGCTGTTAGTTTGGTTTTGTATTTGTGCTTCACTTGTTGCTATTTGTGTTCAAATTCTGCACTAAAGTGCTTGCTTGAATATGGTTGACTGGAGAGCTTTCGTAAAATTGCATTTGTGAAACATTTGTGTAGAAAGCAGTTAGTGTAGTTTTGATCTGGATCCGGCATATCCACCTAATAGTTCAGTGCGATGTCACTATCTGTCAGCTAGAGGATGGCTGTTTGTTTTAAATATAATCTCTTAAGAACTCTTCTACAGGAAACACTGATCACAGGATATGTCTTCCTGGCTTGAGGCCGAAGTTACCTGATAGTTTGGATGAATGTGTGAATTGTTTATGATTAGTAACTTGGTGCCTTAAAGGGAATGAAAATCAGTAAAAAAAAATACAGGTCTGACAGCATCTGTGAAAAGACCTGAAATAGTTTGTCATAGGTCCAAAACCTTATGCCATACTGAAGTGCACTTTATTGTTATGTTTTTAAAGAAGTTATCAGTTTTCATTCTTTCAATTATATGTTTGAACAATGGCAGTTGTTCTGTTTATGCTGCAACTGACCCATGTCTCTGCCAAGCACATTGCTACAAACCAATACATTTATCTTGCATCCCTGTGCTGACTGACCAGCATTGGCTCTTAGTCTGATGAAGGCTTTGTTTGAGGATTTGCATCTTTTTTGCAAATCCCACAAGCCTTGCACTTCAGCTATTGAGAGTGTATTGACTGGTTGCATCACTGCCCTGGTATGGAAACACCAATGCCCTTGAATGGAAAATCCTACAAAAAGTAGTGAATATGTCCCAGTCCATCACTGGTAAAGCCCTCCCCATCGTTAAGCACATCTACATAGAGCACTGCTGCAGGAGAGCAGCATCCGTTGTCAGGGACCCCCATCATCAGCCTCAAGCTCTCTTTTCACTGCTGCCATGAAGAAGGTGGTGCAGGAGCCTCAGGACTCACACCACCAGGTTCAGGAACGGCTATTACCCCTCAGCCATCAGGCTCGTGAACCAGAGGGGGATAACTTCGCTCAATTTCACTTAACTGTTCCTCCAACCTGTGGACTCACTTTTGAGGACTCCTCATCTCATGTTCTCAATTTTTTTTTGCTTGTTTATTTATTATTTCTTTTTGTATCAACACAGTTTGCTGTCCTTTGTACACTGGTTGGCATAGTCTTTCATTGATTCTGTTATGGTTACTGGATTTTTTTGAGTATGCCTTCAAGGAAATGAATCCCAGGGTTGTATATGGTGATATGTACTTTATTATTACATTTACTTTTAACTTTGAGTCATATATCAAATAGTGACATGACAAGCCTGTGCCTTGAGTGGACATTCAAAATATTTTATGAACCACAATTGTATAAGTTATCATAGTGATAATTCAACCAAATGAACAGTTTTTGGTTTCTGTTTGTTTCCTGTGCTGCAGCTGGATATTGGATGCAAGAGTTGAAAACTAAGTTTGATCTTTGGTTAAAGAAGAAGCTGTCACCAGGAAACGGGCGGTAGTAGGGGAAGGAGTGATCTGTCCCTATAAAAAGCAGCCTGTTCAAAATTTAGTCTTGATAAATAGTTAATGTGAAAACATCGATAGATTTGTTGGTCTGTTCTATGTACTGCAGTGCACTGTAAAGGATTTTGTTCATTTCATATGGACAGTATTGATTTTATCACTAACTGATGTTCTCCTTCACAGCTGACCTTTAGTATTTTCATTTTAACAAATGCAAAAGTCAATCTTTGCTAACTATTTCTTGTACCAACTTCTGTTGCTTT
This sequence comes from Mobula hypostoma, assembly GCF_963921235.1. NCBI lineage: Eukaryota > Metazoa > Chordata > Chondrichthyes > Myliobatiformes > Myliobatidae > Mobula > Mobula hypostoma. The sequence continues at coordinate 3,508,105 of NC_086118.1, read as the reverse complement.
ATGCCCTCCTGGCTACTGCTCTTCGATAACTGTCTAGCTGCCATTCAGATTTGCAGCACTTGTCTTACCTTTGTCAAATATCACCTGTACTGTCACCAACACCCCCTCCCATTGTCTTTTTCTGGGTAACTACTTTTAACGTAGAGTGCAACAGCTATTTCCTATTTTGATATTGTTTCATATCTCCTATTTTCTTTAACATTTCTTATAAGTGAGAGTAAAGCCAGTTGGTCCATTGAATCTCTGGCTGTGAGAATATTGTAATTTACCCATTTATGCCCTGCAGCCTGTTCTCTCACATTCTCATCAGTTCTCCCTAATTAAGATCCACTACCTGTAGTCAAAGTAAATCACGACCCAATTAGCCTACCAGCCAGCATGTCTTTGGGATGAGGGGAAATGTGAGCACCCATGGGAGTAACCCATGCAGGCACAGTGAGACAGGGCAGACTTAGGCTACGTCGACACTACGCCGGGTAATTTTGAAAACAAAGCCTTTTCTCTTCGTTTTGACCCTCTGTCCACATTGAAACGGCGTTTTCATCCCCCAAAAACGGAGCTTTTCTAAAACACTCTCCAGAGTGTGTAAATTTGAAAACGATTGTTGCGCGTTGTAGTGTGGACGGGGTAAACAGAGATGTTTAAAAACACTGTCATGACAACACCACAACAACAATGCTTTTTCTGCTTCTGCTTGGTGCTGCGCAAGCACTGCCGTACGGCTGTTATAACGTGCAGTCGGTGTGAACGGTGTGAGAGTTAAATTGTGAAGTGAGCTTTTTTGACTATTTAAAAATGCTGTCATGATGTGCTGGAACAGGTGGCCACAGCGCAGCATTTCGTTGTTTTATTGAACGCAACCCCCCACATAACCTAACAATTTCAGAACAGACGGCAACGAGACTGAAGACAGAAGGGTTAGAAATGTACTCACCAAATACTTTGACCCATAGCTTACTGAATAAATACTCACTTTGCCCAGTTTTCTGTCCTTGCTTGTATGAAGGTGGTTTACCTATTTATGCAAGTACTTCTCTGACAATAGATGTGTAACAGCCTAATGTAACATTGTATGGAAATACAAGATAACATTGATGCAGACATGTTTTATACATTTAACAAGGTGCTTTATTAATGTAACAGAGTTAGTCAGTTTTTCAATGTTCGTCATCAGCCGGTCGTACGGTCGGTGAACTCCCTGTCGGTTGCCTCCATGTGCTCCAGTATTTGTTTTTTTTAGTTTTAAGTCCTCCTGCGCGAGAGCCAAGAGCAATTCCTTTAAAGTTTTTCTAGTCTGTAACTGGACAAACACGCTCCAAGTATACCGTTTCCTCTTCGCTTGTTTTCTGTGTGTCCTGCGCATGCCCACTAGGAGGAGATTCGCCCAAATATCCGTTCTAATGTGGACGGAGATATTTTGAAAAATGCTTGGTGTGGACGCCTGTCGTTTTTACTTGAAACCGGCGTTTTCAAAATTATCCGGTCTAGTGTGGACGTAGTCTTAATATCTGAGTTGAGGAGCTGGATAGCAACAAAACGAGCTGATAGCAACTGTGTTTAAGAACTCTGTAGGGAGTTATTTACTATATTTTAAAAAAAAACAAAGCAGTTCGTGCTTTAAACAGATGCTTCATTGGACATTTGGTTGTGCCCAGTGGTTGCATTCTCATTTGTTAATTCAGATAAAGATTTTACTTTCAGGACTTTGGCACATTGTTAAAAATCATAATTTAGTGCATTATTGCAGAGGTGTCTTTTTTGATTGAATAAAGGTGGTCTTGTCTAGTAGTATAGATATGAAGACCCACTATATGATTTAGAGAAGAGGCGAGTTCACCTGGGGAGCCAGTGCATAGTTATCCCGTAGTCAGTATCAAAAGCACAGCATATTGTTGAGATTTGAATTCAATTCATAGTAAATTTGTGGGTGTTCAGTTAAACCAGGTTAGGATGTTACAGAATTGCGCATAACCTTATCAAAAGTGCTGCACAACCACTCTGCATCTATTATTTTCTGCCTTCATTGAGGAAGTTGTTCCCTTACCTCAGCACGTGAAGTGGTAGACTGCTCTTCACTGCAGTTATGATAAGTTAATTATCTTTTGCATCACCAAATTCCCCTCCTTACACTTCTTCACTCCTTGTGTCTTACTGCTTGCGCAGAGGTCAGCACAATTTGAATGCATAGCTTTGTTCCCTCAGCTTCTCATTCTATTTAGGTAGGTCTTGCACAGCATAATGAATTAAATGGAGCGAAATAAATAGTTACTGTGATAGTGGGATGAATAGCACGTAGTCAAGTCTGCTTGAGGAGCAAACAAATGCAGGAATAGATTTTTATTAAAGGAGTGGAGGTGAAAGAAAATCTCATGAGCCTGGGTGAGGGGATTGGTTTAGTGCCATAGTGGTTAGCGTAACCCTTCACAACACCAGCTATAAGATCAGGGTTCATTTCTCGCTATTGTTTGTAAGAAGTTTGTACGTTCACCTGGTAATCACATGGGTTTCCTCTGGGTGCTCAGGTTTCCTCCTACATTCCAAAGACATGTAGGTTAGAGTGTGGGCATGGCCCTATATCAGTGTCTGCAGATGGTTTGGTTGTTAAAGCAAGTGACAGATGCTACTGTTTCGATGTATATGTGATAAATCTAATCCTTATTTGTAAAAATGGATGCAGATCAGTGGCCACTTAGAGACACCTGTGCCCCTGCTTAGTAATGCAAATCTAATCAGCCAATTATGTGACAGCAACTTGGTGCATAAAAACATGCAGATATGGTCGAGGTTCAGTTGAACGTCAGAACCTGGGGAGGAAATGTAATCTAGATGACTTTGACCATGGAGTGATTGTTGGTCCCAGGTGGGGCGTTTTGAGTATCTCAGAAACTGCTGACCTAGGAATTTCATGCACAAGTCTGTAGAGCTGGAGTCCACAGACCCCTTGCTTAATGGTATTGGTTCATGGCATAAAAAGGTTGGGAAGCCCTGCTCTAGAGTGGTGCAAAGAAACAATAAAAAAACACCGTGATGAGCCGTAGCTTCATGGGTGGCAGTTTTATGCTTTGTTATTGAGAGGTCAGAAAAGAATGGACAGACAGGGTCAAGTGCATTATTGCAGAAGTGGTGACTTTTTTTGATTGAATAAAGGTTTTCTCTCTCTGTTGGTATAGATATGAAGACCCATTATATAATTTAGAGTGAGATGAGTTCACCTGGGGAGCCAGCGTATAGTTATACCGTAGTTAGTATCAAAAGCACAGCACGTTGTTGAGATTTGAATTCAATTCGTAGTAAAAATTTGTGGGTGTTCAATAGTAACTCAGATAATCATGTGTTACAACAGTGGTGGGCAGTAGAAGACCACGAACATACAAGCAGTGCCTACTTTATTAGGCACAGTGTGCTACTGGCTACTGTTCCATATATTTGTTTAACTCTTGGAAAATTCTCCCTAGTTATAGACGAGGAAGTAGAAGGGGAGTGTTCACAGGGCAAGATAATCAGTGTTGAAATTTGCATGCCATGTTGTGTAATATCACACCTTTGAGCCTTGTTGTTGGACACTTATGGGAAATATGCAAGTTAGTAACCAGACCTCCCCACCCTTGGTCACCTGTTGGATGGTGTGGTTTGCATAGAATATGTTTCTCACAGCTAATCTAAGCAGATTTCTTGCAAACTAATACCAGTGACATGTATTTGATTTGCATAGAAACGCCAAAAATATTTCCCTGAGGCATACATAGGTACCTGTATCTTAAATACTTTTGACCAACTGCAGACCAAAACACACAATGCTGGAAGAATTCAGCAGGTCAAGCAGCATCCCTGGAGGTAAACGATGTGGGATGGTGCTTGATCTGCTGAATTCTTTCAGCATTTTGTTTGTCTTCCTGCATCTTTGCTCCATTTGCCTTTTACTTTCTTTTATAGAGAGAGCTAGTTGGTTACGTGTATTGTAACTTTTAAGCTGAAATGCAATGTATTTTGGTAAATACATTGCATTTTCTATGTTGCAAGATGAAACAAATGAGTTTTTTTTCTCAATTCCTTGATCAAACACAAATTAAGCTCTACTTTTCAAAGCTTTGTTCTTGGAGCTCCTGTTTAGCAGAATAAAGTATTCACCATTATACATAATAACTAAACACTGCAGGTCGGCTAGTCATCTTGAATAATGTTAGATAGCATGTGTTACAGTAACTGGTCCCAAGAATCGCTAGGACATGCTAACGTGTCTTCTTTTAAGCTGAACATGTTCTCGTATATGGTATAATTTCAGAATAAAGGGTTGGCCAGTTAGGAGTGATGTGCACGCGTAGTTACTCAAGTTTGTACATCATTGGTTGTTTCCTTCTCCCTGCGAATGTAGACCATTTTACAGGTTTCTACATTAAATGTAGTTTACCATTTTGGCTGAGTGTATTCCTTGAAATGTACTTTTATCTTCCTTGCCGTTTATTGCACTTCCAAGCTTTATTTTATCCACGGAATTTGATCTTGCATATTATTTTCCAAGTCATTAATGCAAGCTTTAAAAAAAAGTGTTCTTGATTGATCCTTTCAGCGCTAACCTCCGTTCAGTGTTAGCAACCATTGACGCTTACTCCTGAGCCAATTTCTGATCTATGTTTCTACTAATATTTTTAATATTTCATAATTTGTTTTCTAACTATTTTATGTAGGTCTTTGTAAAATGTCTTCTGAAAATTGTTAGATGCAAGACCTGAACTATCCTTAGTCCACACTTGGGCTTCATCGAAAACTTCACTTGGGTTATTAATTTATTTAAATTAAATTAAAATTAATTTATCAATTTAGGTTTTTAATTAAATTTTCATTTATGTAACATTAATTGCCTTTATGTTCAGACAGTCTGTCCTTTCTTAATTTGTTCTTCTATGAGGTTATTTTATCCGCCAATAATCAATTCCAAGAGCTATCTCACTGGTGCTTAAAACTGTTTTGCTGGATTTGTCCTTGCTAGTCTTTTTGATCATGCTTGCTAGTCCTCTGGTGCCTCCAATGCGTCTGGGAAGGCTAGGAGGTTACAAACCCTTCTGCGCTTTCTGGTGACATTTTTCTTGGACTGTATTCTATCTGAATCAGATAAACTATTATAGTCGTTCTGTAATGATATTTGAGATTAGTTTTGTATTGTTCTCATCCTCTGTATTTCTGGTTCTCCCAGTGTCTCGATCAACACTGTCCCCTCAATTTAAATTACAAAAGCAAGTTACCCATCTCTTTTATATGGTATCACACACTGTTTTCCAGCATGAATCACTGCAAACTCATTATCTAAAATTTGCTTTGGGTTGTTAGGTAGCTGTTACAAAGTATTTAGTAAATGTAAATCCATTCAATTGTATTGATTGCTGAACTTTCAGGAACAATTCAGATGTATGTTTATTGTTTCATGTGGATTCACTTAGGTATATCAAAACAGGTTCAGATCTGAAATGGATACAAATTCCTGATTCAATATGTGGAGCAAATCGAGTTAATTTCTGAGACATTATTAGCAGATAGCATTATATTCAACCCAAGTTATGTAATGACATGCTTGACCATCGTGGCTGAAATTTTACTCCATCTCTGCAGTTACTGAAAATAGCTATCTGTTCTGAACTAATGTTCCTCATTGTAAATGGGGCTGGGGGGGAGGAGTTAAGCAGTGAGATTATGTTGGTGCCATGATTTCTTTCCCATCCAATTCCAGATGGTGGGAACAAACAATCTCCAACAGGTAGCCTGGACATTTTGAACATTTATATTTAAAGTACCATGTGCTATGTATTCAAGGGTTTTTAAAAAGTGATTTTAATCTAATAGTGGTGATTTATACAGTAAGTGTTGTGTTAATTTGTCTCCGATTTCAGATTGTACCCTGAAGAAATCCATGTGAATCTTGTGTAAGGGTTAACTTGCATGCTTAGTCCTTATCAGGAAGAAAATAATACAGGTTGACCACCTTAAATCCGGAATGATTGGGACCTGTGCGGTGCTGGATTAATGATTTTTGCCAAATCACAAGTGGTTGGGTTAGGATTAAATAAATGAACATCTAACCCACTTGATGATAGCCTCACCCTTGGATAATTTTTTTAAAAAGACAAATGAAAAGCAATTCTTTCACAAATTCCTGTACTGGTATGCCAGATTCAACTGCGCTCACTAGCCGCTTCATAAACAGGGAACGATATTTACCCTTCAAAGAGTGTCATATGCCATTGTCCAGGGGTTGAATTAATGACGTACAGCTAGGTAGCAGGAAGATACCATAAACATTGTTCCTTACTTTTGGATGTGCAGAGCAGTTATCTAAAATCAGTGTTTTCTTACAATTTTTGTCCAGATCAACAGTCACAGTGAGCTCTTGCTTCTGGAACAGCGTAATGCTCAACCTATTCCAATGTAACGTCAGTTGTAATACATGCTTTTTTTTTGTTGTTAGCATGGTAAATTACTGCTTCATACCTTTGAAAGCTCTGGGACGTAAACTTTTGCCGATGACTAGCAGCTTACACCTGTGGGTTCTTGCAACGTTAGAGCAGCCCAACATTGTGACGCAATCTTTAGATGCTTTATAACCTGTTGTTGATTCTGTATCCTTTATAGTCAGTATTCTTGGAGTACAACACCAACATAAAGTGGTTTTATCCACAATGCAGACTTTTTCGGGACTTAAATTTTCATCACAAACTAACTTAGCAAACCCATCAACAAACTTGGCATCTGCTTCCTTGTCTGCTGACTGTTTTTCACCAACTGCACAAAATACTGTGCCATGTCACTGCTTGAAAGCTGAAGCCACCCTTCACTGTAATTGCACCCATAATCCAGTCTTAATTCTTCATGAAATAATTTCGTTTGTTGCTTTATCTCTTCTGACAGTTTTGCACCCTCATTGACATGCGGTGTATACCACTGAGAACTTTATCTAGTTGTGAACATCTTCCATCGTTCATTGTTTTCCTTATGCACATCTGTTGTTTTGACTTGCTGTCAGCAAAGAACTGGAGCAGCTTTTCTTTTTTGTTTCTTTATAACATAATCCATGAAAGTACCAATGTTATACAAGTTACATATGCTTTTCACAGACACAGCATTGTCAAGTTTTTTCAACTTGCACCATATCTTATATGGATAACGGATGGTGTTTGTGCTTTACACCACAAGAAGCACTTCCTTTATTCAATGAAGACATGACTGGGGCTAGATAAGCACAGGTTATAAAAATAAATGCAGAATAACACAGAGGAACAGTATGCTTCTTTTAAAGACCATGCCAACAGCTGATTCTACTAATGGTGCCACCAAAACAGTGGTGACAGGTTGTTGTGGCGATGCGGGAGATTTGAAATTAGGCTGGTGAAAATTATGTCCGAATCAGCGGTGGAATTAAATTACTGATTGCTGCATTCGAGGTGGTCGACCTGTACTACCTTTTGTATTGTTGATCCTAGAATAGATGATAGAAACCAGATTTTAGTAAATAGTTTTTTAATTATCCAGACACGTTAATTAAAAAAAACTAACAACATTTTATCAGCCTTCAGTATTTCAAAGGGATGAAGCCTTTTTATTTTTTCTACTGCTTCTGGTCATGGAATATATCTTGTCTCAGCTAAGACTTAATGGCAGACTGCTTGTCCCAGAATAAGGATCAAGAACTATTGTAAGTAGCTGTGCAAGTAATTGGTACTGTAAATTATTGCTGAAGTGTTGTTTCAGTGGGGTGGTGTTGCGGGGGTGGGGAGCCAACATGAGTGTGTGGATTACATAGTCATGGAGCCAAATCTATATAACTGTGCTTATTTATGGGATAAATAATGCAAGGCTACGATGGAATACATTTGCGAAGAACTGATTTTGTTTAAAATAATGCTTTAATTTTGGTAGCAATTTGCATGATTTTTGAGAATCTGTTGGCCCTTGATACAACAAGCCAAATATTGTCAAAGGTTTGAAAGCTAGTCTGTTGGTCAAATTTTCTCAATTGTAAAAAGTGTAGGAAATAATAATTTATGGACAGAATTGAATCAGCATGAAAGATCCTTCATTCTTGAAAGCTAATTTAGTACCTTTCTTTACTCACATGAGGGATGGGTCTGAGCTATTCTTTAGACAACCGAAGGATTCCAGAAGTTACAATTAGACAATTACATGTCGCAGTCAGCAAGAACCAGCAAAATCAGGATCAGCAAAAATCAAAATGAAGCTCTTTTAAAAAGAGCTTTAGGTCAATTCTGAAAGGAAATTAATCAGACGATATTTAATAGTTATGCTGTTTAAGATGAGCACTTATTACAAATAAGACTTCGAACAAATGAATGTAAAATGTGATTATTTAAATGGTGATTTTTTTTTCCTCTCAAAAAGTGGACTGAGGTGGTTTTAATGCTAATTTGAAATAGTTTTTCACAGACAAAAGCAATTGTTTGACTCTCAACATAATATAGAAGTATTTTACACTGACCTTCGAATGTCCTTTGCTATCTCTGTGGTGGGGGTAGGTAGAAGGAGAAAGATGAGGTGTTTTGTTTAGCAAGATATTTTTCTGCATAAGATCTGCAAAAATTAGTCTGAAATAAGTGATTGTTGAAATCCACCTTGCTTGAATCATTTAACCCACGATATACATATTTTGATTTATTTTTTGATTGCGGAGTTTAATCCATAATTACTGATCTGACCTGATTCTGTCCTGATGTTTTTGCCATCTAGGTTCACCCTTTGTTCAAATAAATGAGTATTACAATCAGGGATTTTGTTAAATTTAACTGAAAATTTTTATTTGTGAATCACATGATCCTTTTTTCACAGTGGAGCCCCAAAACAGAAAATTACAAAGCATGAAAAGCTAAAAGTTCAAAAGCTATGACAGCAATCCTAAAATACTCATCCCTGTATGCTCAGTCCTTAGTTCAACCACTTCTTGCAGCTATTACTGCCAGCAATCTTTGGCTAAGTCTATTAGCTTTGCACATTGTGGTGGAGCAAGATGTGCTCATTCCTCCTTGCAAAATTGCTCGAGGTGTGCCAGGTTAGTTGAGGGGGGGCAGTGGACAGCAATCTTGAGGTCTTGCCAGAGATGTTCAATTGAGTTAACATCATACTCCAACTGGGCATTCAGGGACATCAGTTTTCTTCATCTGGAGCCTCTCCATGGCTGCTCTGGCAGTGTGCTTTGGGTCATTGTCCTGCTGAAAGACCAACTTCCTCCCAGTTTAAGCTTTCTGGTGGAGGCTAGCAGATTTTACCCAGAATCTCTCTGTATTCAGCATTCATCGTCCCATCAATCCTGACCAGATTTCCAGTACCTGCTGCTGAAAAGCAACCCAATAGCCTGATACTGCCTCCATCGTATTTTACAGTAGGGATGGTGTTACCTGGCAGAGCAGTATTAGATTTATGCCACACACATCAAAGTTGCTGGTGAACACAGCAGGCCAGGCAGCATCTCTAGGAAGAGGTACAGTCGATGTTTCGGGCCGAGACCCTTCGTCAGGACTAACTGAAGGAAGAGCTAGTAAGAAATCTGGCCTGCTGCGTTCACCAGCAACTTTGATGTGTGTTGCTTGAATTTCCAGCATCTGCAGAATTCCTCGTGTTTAGATTTATGCCATATGTGACGCTAAACAAAAGCATATCCTCGCTCATAAAGACTTTGCAAATAACAGGAATTCTGCAGATGCTGGAAATTCAAGCAACACACATCAAAGTTGCTGGTGAACACAGCAGGCCAGGCAGCATCTCTAGGAAGAGGTACAGAAGATGTTTCCGGCCGAGACCCTTCGTCAGGACTAACTGATTAGTATCCTTAGTCTCTCCTGAATACAGAGAGATTCTGGGTAAAAACAGGTTAGTCTTGATGAAGGGTCTCGGCCTGAAACGTTGACTGTACCTCTTCCTAGAGATGCTGCCTGGCCTGCTGCGTTCACCAGCAACTTTGAAGACTTTGCAAATCGTCACTTAGACGATGCTATAGAGATTTGGAAGAAATTCTTGTGGTTGATGAGACTAAAGTGAAACTTATTGGCCTCAACACTAAATGTGAATTTAATACTGGGCATCAGTACAGTTCTTACTGTAAAAAGCAGGACAACAACAGAGAGCACACTGCCAGAGCAACCGTTGGAGTGGCTTCAAATGAAAGTTTATGTCCTTGAGTGACCCAGCCAGAGTCCTGACCTTAACCCAATCAAGCATCTTTGGCAAGACCTCAAGATTGCTGTCTGCTCCCCAACTGACCTGACACCTTGAACAATTTTGCAAGGAGGGATGGCATATGCCCCATCACATTGTGCAAAGCTCATATAGACTTATTCCAAAATACTACCAGCTGTATAGCTGTGAGACATGGTTCAATTAACTACTGAGCAAAGAGGAATGAATAATCTTGGACCGCTGACATTTCAATTTTGAAATTTTAGTTTTTCATACTTTACACTTTTCTGGTTTTTTATATAGCTGTACTATGAAAAAAAGAGCATGTGATTCACAAATAAAAATTCTCAGTTAAAATGATCAAAATCCCTGGTTGTAATATTGAACAAATTGTTGAGGACAGAATGCTTTAAGGCACTGTACTTACAATATTCTACTCTTAAGTCCGAGTTATAAGGCATTCTACAAGTACATATGAAATGTACTTTAAAGTAAAATACTCCTACATGAACAACTCTCCCCACTGTGCTGGAAGATATTGTTACGTACCCCGTAACTGGGTTCCAAAACCAACAGAAATGGACCGCTTAGTTGGAGTCTGGTTAACAGAAACTAATAAAGTTTTATTACAGAAATAAGCAACACAGTACTCTAATTGTAGGGATATAAATGCAACAGGTTAGCAATGATAAAACACACATGTACACAGAACTAGGGTAAGAAGAATCAATCAAGCTCTCGCAGTCTAGGGGTAAAATGATCAGTCTCAAGTGACACAGAGTTCAGTTCAGCTTAGTACAGTTCGCGGTAATCGCTGTTGTGCCGTTGGGGGGAGAGAGAGAGATAATATGCAAATCTGATTCAGACAGACCTTTGATGTTCTTCGCAGTTAGCTTTCGGGCGAACCCTTTTAATGTCTTCTGTGGTCACCGACTGTGACCGCTCCATTCCGGATACGACCGTTCTTCCACGGTGAGCCCGGCACCCAGGCAAGGGCGGACACACACACCAGGTTCCCGCCGATCGTACCTTTTCACCCTGTGCATCTATGGTGCATCTAAACACCCATCAACTTGTGGGGGCACACCGCTCTTCCAGGGTCTCGTTATCTTGTGATCTCGTAGTGTGTCGTGCCTTAGCGAACCTGTTCTTTTTATTCCCCTGCTGGGGTATCACCTGTCCATCAAACTTCAAACAGTTCAGGTTCAAAGCAACCGGTCTGTCAATACTCTGAAATGTGTTTCTTTCTCGGTAAACTCTCTCTTCTCTCTTATTAGCGTTTTGAATGTTTCTCCATTGTCTCCCTTATCTCTCTCATCAGCATCAATCTTCTGATAACTTGGTTTGTCGTCACAATATACTTGCATCTTGCTCAAATCTATAATGGTGCAGCATGAGAAATCACACGTGTGTCTATGTAGAGAAAAACAATGGCTCTCAGCTCCTCCCACTTCTCTGCCCAGTCAGTAAACTGCTTGTTTCTATTTACATTTCTGATGGTTGGCATAAGGAAGGAAACCCAAGACAGAACTTCCTTATTGCTATGGCATTTGTTGACAATTTATTCAAAATGCTGTGAAATGTATCCACCCCATCATTAAAAACCACCCATAATGTATTTAGAGTTGCTTTGGTTCTGTTCCGAAGTACGATAGTGATAGCATTAAATGCAGAACTCAACCATGCAAATCAGAAAGTCACTTCAGTTGGCCTGGGAAAGTGATGATGGGGAATAACATCTTCATCCTAAAACTCAGTGTTGTGAGCTTATCTATACATCTTTCATCTTTTTTGTAATGATTCCATATGATTCCTGTGATACTAGCTACATCCTCAAAGTATCCTTGAAAATTTGTCAAATGTGATTGCTATGTTATGATTTAAGTGGCCAGTTATTTCTTAATTCCAACATTTTTCCAGTGAGAAATGTTAAGCTAGGTGACCTATTGTATCCTGATTTTCATCTTTCAAATTGAAGGATAGAAATCAGGGGCTGCATGATAATGTATTTGACATAATGTTTTGCAGCGCCAGTTGGTGGGAGTTTAATTCCTTCCACTGTCTGTAAGGAATTTTTGTGTTCTGCTCATGACCACATGGGTTTCCTCTGGGTGCTGTGGTTTCCTCCCACATTCCAAAGACATACAGGATATAGTTTGTATGTTGTGGACATGCTAAGTCGGTGCTTGAAGTGTGACGCTTGCACATTCAGACTGTGGTTGTTGACACAAAACTTTGTGCATTTATGCTGCATTTCACTATCTGCCACACGTATATCAAAACACAGAAAGCCAATCTTTAATGTGAATGTAGATGCTACATTTGCAGTTTTCCAGATAACTAGGAATTTACTAATTAATTTATCCATTCCATATGAAAATTGAAATGGATTTGTGTATTAAACATCTTGCTGACAGTCAATTGTTAAGCCAGTGGATTGCTCCCACCAATGATTTCTTTCACACAAAGTTTATTTCTCTGTTTTTATTGTAATATCATTTCTTTATTGACTAAATTGCGCCTATCTCCTTTTCTGTACCAGCTTTTGAAATGTCAGATGGACAGAGAGGCACAGCTAGTAGAACTGCTTCAGTGCAAGAGGCCGGCCCAGATTCAGTCCTGCCTGTGGGTGCAGCCTGGGTGAAGTTCCCGCCCCCCCCCCCGGGTGACTGTGGGCTTCATCTTCTTCCCAATTCCTAAATAGGTTTGAGTTGGTAGGTTGTTACTGTAAATTGGTAATAGGTACTATTGTAGGTGTATGGTAGAATTTGATGTAGGGAGAATTAATACATGGAATTAATGTTAATGTTGTCTGTAATCCTAGTGATAGCAGCATTGTTTAAGTATATTTATTTCACAGCTGCTCACTTTGCTAATTCTTCCTGTCCCTATCTTGTCCAGTTGAAACAATGCTGGGCTTCCGTTGGTCAGCTGTTTTGAAGTAAGCACTCAAACCTGTATGAATTAGTATGTTCCAAGCATGGAATAACTGTCACTTTGACTTGATAATGTGTAGTTGGTGACCCGTTCTTCTGAAAACTAAATCAGTGGCAGTGTTAAAGTTGAATCTGAATAAAACTCGGGAGATCAGCTTCTTATAGTTACAACAGTTTATTGCGCACCCTCCTGAAGGAGTTTGAGACCCAGTTGTCAAAGGGAAGGCACGTAAGTACGACCACCATCCGACAAGTTGACCTCTTAGTCAGGTTACAGCCGTATATTTATACATAGTAAGTCCCGTACATTACTTTTGCAGATGTTATTAGTACTGGTACTCCCACCAAGTCTGTTGGTTCAAAACTTAGTTACAGATAAGAGAGTTTGTTAAATCAAGGTTTTAATTACAGATGGATGTACTGTCCAGTCCTTACCAGTTATTCCCTTTACAAGGCCCTGACCTAATTACAGATGGATGTTCATTCCTGTCCTTATTGGTGAGTCCTCCTCCCCTTACTCAAATGAGGGTGCAATGTATAATGTTATCAATTGTCAATGTCTCTCTCTGCATTCCAAAGGAGAGCTAGTATAAGCCGTTTTTTTTTAGCTAACTGCTGAAGACAGATTTTACTTCAATTCAAAAAATTCCTATTCAACAGCAGCACAGGAATGCTGTCACTGAGGTGTGTCCAGTTGGCCAGATGTGAATTAAGTTAGATACTAAATCATGCTAATTTGTGTTTAGCTAGAAACATTAGCCAAGCTGTGGATTTAGTTAATGCAGCTGCCACACCCAAACTTCTAATTGAGGTTAGAAAAAAGGCAGCTGAAGTCGTATTTAAATATGGTAGGTATGTTGTGTGGTATTGAGTCCTCAACTTTGATAATTCTGACCAATAATGTGTTTGATGCAACTGCATTGGGCTTTACATTAGAGAGAATGTAAGGTGGGAGACCACCATTGTTCTTGGTGTTGTCTTTCTTTGGCTGCAACGTTGTCCTTGTTTGCACCCAACCTAGTCTGAATAACAGCCTATTATTTATTTAAGTTCACAAAAAATATAGTCTTTTGGCAAGCTTCGAGATGGCTGTTGGTCCCCGAAAGAGGATGCCCTCACCTCATCCTCCTGCCGTCCCACCAGGGATAGGGTTTCTCTTGTTCACACCTACCACCCTGCCAGCCTCCGAGTCCAGCGAATAATTCTCTAACTTCCGCCATCTCCTATGGGATCCTACCACCAAGCACACTTCCCCACCCCCAACTTTTTCTTTCTGCAGAGAATGCTCCCTAAATGACTCCCTTGTTCATTCGTCCCTCCCTACTGATCTCTCTCCTGGCACTTATTCTTGTAAGCAGAACAAGTACCACACCTGCCCCTACAATACCTCCCTCACTATCATTCAGGGCCCCAAACAGTCCTTCCAGGTGTCACCTCACCTGTGAGTCAGTTGGGGTAATCTGTATCCAGTGCTCCTGATGTAGCTTCCTGTATATTGGTGACACCGGACATAGATTGGGAGACTGCTTCACTGAGCACCTACCAGTGCCAGCGGCCACCCATTTTAACCCTGCTTCCCATTCCTATTCTGACATGGCAGTCTATGGCTCCCTCTACTGTTGCACCAAGAAGCCATATTCAGGTTGGAGGAGCAACACCTTTTATTCTGTCTGGCTAGCCAGATTTCTTGAACTTCTGGTAAAGCCCCCCCCCCCCCCCCCCGCCCCACTTGACTCCTTCACCATTCCCCATTCTCATTTCCCTCTCAGCTTATCTCCTTACCTGCCCATCACCTCCCTCTGGTGCTCCTCCCCATTCCATTCCTTCTATTGCCTTCTGTCCTTCCCTGTCAATCAGAATCAGGTTTATTATCACTGGCATGTGTCATGAAATTTGTTAACTTAGCAGCAGTTCAGTGCAATACATAATATAGAAAAGAAATCAATTGCAGTATACGTATATTGAATAGATTAAAAATCATGCCAAAAAACAGAAATAATATGTATTAAATAAGTGAGGTAGTGTCCAAGGGTTCAATGTCCATTTAGGAATCGGATGGCAGAGGGAAAGAAGCTGTTCCTGAATTGCTGAGTGTGCCTTCAGGCTTCTGTACCTTCTACCTGATGGCAACAGCGAGAAAAGGGCATGCCCTGGGTGCTAGAGGTTCTTAATAATGGATGCTGCCTTTCTGAGACACTGCTCCTTGAAGATATTGTGAGTACTTTGTAGGCTAGTACCCAAGATGGAGCTAACTAGATGTACAGCCCTCTGCAGCTTTTTTTCAATCTTGTGCAGTAGCCCCACCCCACCAGACAGTGATGCAGCCTGTCAGAATGCTCTCCACAGTACAACTATAGAAGTTTTTGAGTGTATTTGTTGACATGCCAAATCTCTTCAAACTCCTAATGAAGTATAGCCGCTGTCTTGCCTTATTTATAACTACATTGATATGTTGGGACCAGGTTAGATCCTCAGAGATCTTGACACCCTGAAACTTGAAACTGCTCACTCTCTCCACTTCTGATTCCTCTGAGGATTGGTATGTGTTCTTTCATCTTACCCTTCCTGAAGTCCACAATCAGCTCTTGTCTTATTGACGTTGAGTGCCAGGTTGTTGCTGCGGCACCACTCCACTAGTTGGCATATCTCACTTCTGTACGCCCCCTCGTCACCACCTGAGATTCTACCAACAATGGTTATATTGTCAGCAAATGTATAGATGGTATTTGAGCTATGCCTAGCCACACAGTCATGTGTATATAGAGTAGAGCAGTGGGCTAAACACACACCCCTGATGTGCGCCGGTGTTGATCGTCAGTGAGGTGTGTATTTTATCACCAATCCGCACAGATTGTGGTCTTCTGGTTAGGAAGTCGAGGATCCAGTTGCAGAGGGAGGTACAGAGGCCCAGGTTCTGCAACTTCTCAATCAGGATTGCGGGAATGATGATATTAAATGCTGAGCTATAGTCGATGAATAGCATCCTGACACGGTTGTTTGTGTTGTCTAGGTGCTCTAAGATGTGTTGAGAGCCATTGAGATTGCATCTGCCATTGACCTATTCTGATAGGCAAATTGCAGTGGGTTCATGTCCTTGCTGAGCCAGGAGTTCAGTCTAGTCATGACCAACCTCTCAGAGCACTTCATCACTGTTGATAGTCATAATCTTACTTTATTGATCCCGGGGGAAATTGGTTTTCGTTACAGTTGCACCATAAATAATTAAATAGTAATAAACCATAAATAATTAAATAGTAGTATGTAAATTATGCCAGGAAATAAGTCCAGGATCAGCCTATTGGCTCAAGGTGTCTGACCCTCCAAGGGAGGAGTTGTAAAGTTTGATGGCCACAGGCAGGAATGACTTCCTATGACGCTCAGTGTTGCACCTTGGTGGAATGAGTCTCTGACTGAATGTACTCCTGTGCCCAACCAATGCATTATGTAGTGGATGGGAGACATTGTCCAAGATGGCTTGCAACTTGGACAGCATTCTCTTTTCAGACACCACCGTCAGAGAGTCCAGTTCCATCCCCACAACATCACTGGCCTTACGAATGAGTTTGTTGATTCTGTTGGTGTCTGCTACCCTCAGCCTGCTGCCCCAGCACACAACAGAAAACATGATCGCACTGGCCACCACAGACTCGTAGAACATCCTCAGGACCTCAGTCTCCTCAGGAAATAAAGACGGCTCTGACCCTTCTTGTAGACAGCCTCAGTGTTCTTTGACCAGTCCAGTTTATTGTCAATTCGTATCCCCAGGTATTTGTAATCCTCCACCATGTTCACCCTGACCCCCTGGATGGAAACAGAGGTCACTGGTACCTTAGCTCTCCTCAGGTCTACCACCAGTCTTTTTCACATTAAGCTGCAGATAATTCTGCTCACACCATGTGACAAAGTTTCCTACCGTAGCCCTGTACTCAGCCTCATCTCCCTTGCTGATGCGTCCAACTATGATATAAGTGTTACTGGGTGACAATCATTAAGGCAGCTTACATTATTCTTCTTAGGCACTGGTATAATTGTTGCCTTTTTGAAGCAAGTGGAAACTTCTGCCCGTAGCAGTGAGAAGTTGAAAATGTCATTTTGCTTGTGTTGGGGGTTCTGTCATTACAAATTCCCATTCAAAGAAACAGTTTGCACTTCAATTTCTAGGTCTTTCTTACCCTCATTTGAATCCGCTTAGATATCTTGGGTTGTTCTTGTACATGTGCCTCTGCACTCCCAATATGAGAGTTTCCTGAGTAGTCTAAGCACCTGCAGAGGCTTTTGAAAGCACGTTTATGATAGCTGTAGACCTGTTAACACTAGTATCTTGAGACATTCAGAATTTACAGCACAAGCATCATTTAACCTGTAAAAGGAAAACTCTGAGGATTACTCTGGGGCTACAACAGACTGACAATGCTTTCCAAGTAGTTCACAGTAATTAAAACAATTCAGTTGATTTGAAGACACCAGTGCTATTTTTAGTTATTAAAATTTGGTGTACCTAAAACATGTAGATTTGATTGTTCTGGACAAACTGAACACCCCTTAAGTAATTTTCAGTTGTAAAGATGCCGACATGAACACATTGATGTGAAATATTAAGTCTGGCTGGCTGGTCCAGTTTGTTTCCTCTAATCCTGAAGGCAATACTAAAATTTCCTCGCACATACAAAATACTGGAACTCAGCAGGTGAGGCAGCATCTATGGAAAAGGGTAAATAGTCAACATTTTGGGCCGAGACCCTTCATAAGAACTGGAGAAAAAAAGATGAGAAGCTACACTTATTTAAGGACTCTTATGTTATTATTTTATGCTTGTTATTTATTGCTATTTATCTACATTTGCGCAGTTTACAGTTAATTGTTCCTGATGTTTACAGTTTACAGTTACCGTTCCATAGATTTGTTAAGTATGCCCGCAAAAAAAAATCTCAGAATTGTATGTGGTGACATGCATGTACTCTGGTGATAAATTTTACTTTAAAGTCAGTAAGAAGGTGGGGGAAGGGAGGAAGAAATACAAGATAGTAGGTGATAGGTGAAACCGGGGTGGGTTGGGGGGGGAAGAGAAGTAAAGAGCTTGGAAGTCGATTGGTGAAAGAGATAAAGAGCTGGAGAAGGGGGAGGAAATCTGCTCACCAGACCTACAATATCTAGCGGTTAATTGCTGTCCTTATTACCTACCACAGAAGTTCTCTGGGGTCATTTTGGTAGCAGTATAATTCCACCTCAGGCCAACGTAATTCAGGCTTTAGATGATCTGAGCAATGGGATCAACATGCATGAAACAGCACACCCTAACGCCTTCACCATCGTTTAGGGGGATTTTAACCAGGCCAGTCTGAAAAAAATCACTAAGCAATTGCCATCAATAGATCACTTGCAGTACCAGAGGAAACAACACGCTGGACCATTGTTACATCACCATCAGGAATGCCTACCATGCTATTCCTCACCCTCACTCGTGAAGTCTGATCACCTGGCTGTACTTCTACTCCCCGAGTATAGACAGAAACTGAAGACTTCAGCACCAGTAGTGAGGACCAAGAAGGTTTGGACAAGGGAAACACAGGAGCACCTACAGGACTGCTTTGAATTGGTGGACTGGACTGTATTCAGGGATTCATCTTCAAATCTGGATGAGTGTGCTGCAGTTGTTACTGACTTCATTCAAACCTATATGGATGAGTGTGTGCCTACAAAGACTTACTGTACATTCCCAAACCGAAAGCTGTGGGTGAACCAGGAGGTATGTCGTGTGCGGAAGGCTAGATCTGTGGCATTCAAGTCTGGTGACTCAGGCCTGTACCACTAAACCAGGTTTGATTTGCAGAGGGCTATTTCAAGGGGGGAAAAACAATTTCGAATGAGGTTGAAGGCGACATCAGATGCAGAACAACTCTGGGAGGGTTTGCAAGACATTACTTTCTACAAAGCGAACCCAATAGCATGACTGGCAGTGATGCTTCACTACCAGATGAACTCAACACCTTCTATGCCCGCTTTGAAAGGGAGAATATAACTACAGCTGTGAAGATCCCTCCTGCACCTGATGACCCTGTGATCTCTGTCTGAGGCCAATGTTAGGCTGTCTTTAAAAAAAGAGTGAACCCTCAGAAGGCAGAGGGTCCTGATGGAGTACCTGGTAAGGCTCTGAAAACTTGTGCCAACCAACTGCCAGGAGTATTCAAGGACGTTTTCAACCTCTCACTGCATAATTATACTAGTGCCTAAGAAGAATAATGTGAACTGCCTTAATTATCTATCACCTGGTAGCACTCACATCGACAGTGATGAAATGCTTTTGAGAGGTTGGTCATGACTAGACTGAACTCCTGCCTCAGCAAGGACCTGGACCCATTGCAATTTGTCTACCACCACAATAGGTCAACGACAGATGCAATCTCAATGGCTCTCCACAAGGCTTTAGACCACCTGGACAACACAAACACCCATGTCAGAATGTTGTTCACCAACTATAGCTCAGCATTTAATACCATCATTCCCACAATCCTGATTGAGAAGTTGCAGAACCTGTGCCTTTGTACCTCCGTCTGCATTTGGATCCTCAACTTCCTAACCAGAAGATCATAATCTGTGCAGATTGGTAATAACATATCCTCTCGCTGACGATCAACACTGGTGCACCACATGGGTGTGTGCTTAGCCCACTGTCTACTCTCTATATCCAAATGCTTGCATGGCTAGGCATAGCTCAAATACCATCTATCAATTTGCTGACGATACAGCCATTGTAGGTAGAATCTCAGGTGGTGGTGAGAGGGTGTACAGGAGTGAGATATGCCAACTGGTGGAGTGGTTCCACAGCAACAACCTGGCACTCAATGTCAGTAAGACAAAAGAGCTGATTGTGGACTTCAGGAAGGGTAAGACGAAGGAACACATACCAATCCTCATAGAGGGATCAGAAGTGGAGAGAGTGAGCAGTTTCAAGTTTCTAGGCGTCAAGATCTCTGAGGATCTAACCTGGTCCCAACATATTGATGTAGTTATAAATAAGGCAAGAAGTTTGAAGAGATTTGACATGTCAACAAATATGCACTCAAAAACTTCTATAGTTGTACTGTGGAGAGCATTCAGACAGGCTGCATCACTGTCTGGTGGGGTGGAGGAGGGGCTACTGCACAGGACCGAAAGAAGCTGCAGAATGTCGTAAATGTAGCTCCATCTTGGCTACTAGTCTACAAAGTACCCAGGACGTCTTTAAGGAGCGGTGTCTCAGAAAGGCAGCATCCATTATTAAGGACCTCCAGCATGCAGGGCATGCAGAAGCCTGAAGGCACACTCAGTGATTCAGGAACAGCTTCTTCCACTCTGCCATCTGATTCCTAAATGGACATTGAAATCTTGCACGCTGCCTCACTTTTTTTAATATACAGTATTTCTGTTTTTTTGCATTTTTTAAAATCTATTCAGTATACGTATACTGTAATTGATCTCATTTATTATTATTATTTTTATTTTATTTGTTTTTTGCTCTTCTATATTATGTATTGCATTGAACTGCTGCTGCAAATTAACAAATTTCACGTCACATGCCAGTGATAATAAACCTGATTCTGATTTTGAGAATGAACAACTTCTCAACTCAATGAACACTCTGACAAGATTGCATAACATGAAAAACCACCTAATCTGCCCTTGGGATTTCTGTTTGACCTCAAGGTGAACTCTTGTTCCCATATGTTCTTCATCAAGATCATCTGCTTCCTTCATGGCACATTGTCTCATGCAGAAACTCTCATGCATGTCTGGTTAGTTGCTTTCGGATTCAGCTATTCCAATCGTAAGCTCAGTGTTCGAATTTAAATAATAGGAATGTTTTCATTCAATTATTTTAAACATGGACAATGCTTACAGTGCCAGCTTTTCTTTTTCATCTGTCCTTGAGTGAACAATTTAATTATGTCCATGCCTGTACCACAAACAATAAATGTATTATTGTGATTTGTTGCCAGTTCTCCAGCATCTTAATTGTTATTCAGATCTGCTAAGGCCCTTAGGCCTTTTCAGCTGGATTATTGAAGCATTTCTCTAACTCTCACTTCATACACATCTCATACTCCTTTTGCTCACTTTTAGCAGTACTCTAACATCCGTGTAATGTCAACTTTGGGACTTGATGAAAATATTTTCCAAATTAAATGTTACTTCTATTTATACCCAAACACTTCAGTTTTATTGGCACATTAAATAAGTTGCCCAGAGTTGCCTTGGCTTTGGCCTCACTTATCTTGTACTCTGGATCTCTCCTCAAGTTCTGAGCTCATGAGTAAGCCAGACGTTTTATCATCAGGATTTCCAAACAAGCAGATTGTAGTCACCCATTTCAATTCAACTTCCCTTTCTAACATGGCTGTCAATCACCTACTTTACTGTCATGATGAGCCCAGTCTTGGGTTGGAGGAGTAACACACCTTGTTTTTCATCTGGATGGCCTCCAATGTGATGGCCTGAACATTGATTTTTCTATCTTCTGGTAATCTGTCCTCCTCTCCTCCTGTCTTTTACTATTCCCCCTTCTTGCTACCCTGTCATGTCTTCTCTTCTCACCTGCCCATCAACTATGTCTGGTTCCTCCCCAACCCCCAGCTCTTTCATGGTCCACTGTCCTATCAGATTTCTTCAACTCTGTCTTTCACCATTCCCTCCCAGCTTCTTATTTCATCCACCTCACCCGGTTCCACCTTTCACCTTCCAGCTTGTACTCCTTCCCCTCCCAACCCCCACTTTATTCTGGCATCTACCTTTCTTCCCAGTACTAATGAAGGGTGTCAGCCTGAAACATCGACTGACTCCATAGAGGCTGCCTTACTTGCTGAGTTCTGGAAATAAAATGTTGTACATCAACAGATACAACATTGTTAGAACCTTTAAGGTGATGTTTTAAATTCAGATTTTCATAAATATATACATAATCAACTAAAAGACTTGAGCATAATTAGTACAATAAAATCTGCAATTCTACAATCACTGTTCAAATGAACTGCCCTTACCTAATTTCTCTGGGTAAGTGCAAGCACCTCTTCCGCTGTTGGATTCCATGCAGCATCCAGCGAAGAGCAGTTGATAAATCATAAAATTGCCACATCTTGTTAACGTTAACTATTCCTTGCAGAACAGGATGAAGTCTGGACTGTGGAATCTTAACCACATCCACAAATTCTGATGCGCGCAAGAATTTTGCATTGTAACAAGTTCATTTCTCCCTGGGAAAGGGGATAAAGGGCTAGTTAGCAAATTGGTAATGTGCAACCGAAGATGGGCAGGATACCTTTCCCATCCTAGGTTTCCGATAATGGTAAAGAACCAGCTGTCATATTTGTTCTTCCAATGTACAGTACCTTTTTTTTCATTCAGTTTCTCTGCACGGCCTTCAGTTTAATTTCTGTACATATCCGAGTTTCTTTTCTCCTTGTTTCAGTATACTCTAGTAACTTAGCATTTGCTTTGCCCTTACTAACTTTATGTTCTTTCTCTTCTATTTTCCATCTACAACTAATCTTCCATCTTGTCCTCTATTCCCCTTACCCCTTTGCATTATCACACTACCAAAATATGGAGGAATGTAAGGTGGGGGTTATATGAGAGGCAGGGTTTGAGGGTTGGCACAACATTGTGGGCTGAGGGGTCTGTCCTGTGCTGTACTATTCTGTGTTTTAAAATATTAAATGCTACTACCAAACCTGGTGGCTATTACCAACACTTCTGGTTTCCGATTTCCATCACTTGGAGCATATTGCTTTAGTACGTGTCTTCCTGTCAGGTTAGACAAACATGCCTGTTCCTTTGTGCTTTGGAAAGTGGATCCTTGAAATCACTTGCTTTTCCAGCTCCAAATTTTGACCTTAATCTCAGTGTTGAGAGTGCATGTTCAATATGGGGTATCTCTGAAGCTATCTATAATTTGTTAGTGACACCAATACAGGGGATCTCCCCCCCACCCCTTCCCATGCCATAGGTTTTTGGGTTATGAAAATCCACCCTCATAGAATTCACAAGTCTGTACTCAGAAATCTGATGTAACTTAAAATTCTCTTTCTCAAAATTTATTTGGAAGGAAAGCAAAAACAACTTCTCTTTCAACTCTTGTGCTCATGTTTCTTGATGCATGTGCATTGGCGCAATACGGACTACTTTCTTGGAACCCACCACACTCCCCCCCCCCCACCCCTCCACTACAGCTTGGGAATCGCTCATACTGTGCACAGACCCATGCTAAGTCTTCTAATGTTAGTTCGGAATTTCATGTGTGGGGTGAGTTAGCTGCCCTCTTCAGATGCCCATTTCTTCCACACTTAAGGTATTTGCATATCTGGAAAGAATTTCCTGGATGAAACATCCCTGTCCAATATAGCACCAAAGTGATGTATGCGTGGGTAGACTAAAGAAAGCTTCATCCATGAAACTTATGAGAAAACCATGGTTTGGGGGATGGGGGGGGGGAGCTGGGACAGGAGAGAAGACAGCAAATCCAAGGTCTGCCTTTTTTCCCATTGTAAAAATTATAAATTATGATTTTTTAAATAATTACCAACTTTAAGGTCTACTCTTGAACACTTCTAAAGTATTAAGTTACCTGGGTATTTAAAACAACATTTTATTCTAACTACAGAGCTGAATGAAGTCTAGTAACTGGCAGTATCTATCAATATTTTTTAGGATTTTTCTGTATCTGTTAATATGCAGTGCCAAACATGCTGGCATTTACACTGTTAAATACAGTTTAGCTAGCTGGGCCTTCTAAATCTTGGTCAATGCTTTACCCGTGAACTGGAAACCTGGGGTCCCTCATTTTCTAATATTAAATGGCCTTTATTTATAATGCTAGAAAGCATTTGATTTCGTCTTCCAAAGGTGCAAGTTGATAGCAGCTGTGCATACTTGCCATACAATCCAGAAAGCCTGTATTTATGCAATAAAATTGGATCAGGGGTTACAGTGCAAAGACTAGGTTTAGGCTGATATAATTCCTCATGAAGAACTTGTGTTGCACCACTTGTGTTGCTCTTTTGACGGGGACTGTGGTGCCAATTGTCAACCATTCCTCATGAGCACGGATTGAATGTTATGTAGCATATAATTTCTTTTTGATAACAAATATAGCTTTCACTCTTTTCTTTTACTTTGCAATGTGGATGAGCAGATCATGGACTGGGATCTTATTTCCAATATATTCAGATTTGACAGACCTTATGATCCTGTATAAATTTTCTTCTGACCCTGTTTACCAGAAATAATGTCGGCATTCTGTTTGTGAAGCAACACATATAAAATGCTGGAGGATCTTAGCACATCGGACATATCTGTGGGAATGAATAAACAGTCGACAATTTGAGCCAAGAATCTTCATCAAGACTGGAACAAAAGGGGGAAGAAGCCAAAATAAGTTGGGGGGAATGGAAGGAGTACTAGCTGCTAGGTGATGGGTGAAGCCAGGTGTAGGGGGAGGAGGGATGAAGTGTGAAGCTGGGAGGTAATGGGTAGAAAAGGTAAAGGGCAGGAGAAGAAGGAATCTGATAAGAAAGGAGAGTGGACCTTGGGAGAAAGTGAAGGAGGAGAGGTACCGGGGGAGATGATGGGCAGGTGAGAAGAGGTAAGAGGCAAGTCAGAGTTGGGGAATTGAAGGGGCGGGGACTTTGAGAAATCGATGATCATACCCTCAGGTTGGAGGCCACCTAGATGGAATATGGGGTGTTGCTCCTCCAACCTGAGGGGACTCGTTGTGGTAGTAGAGAAAGACTTGGGATTGGAACAGGGATTGGAATTGAAATGACTGACCACAAGGGAATTCCTTTTTTGCACATCGAGCGGTCCCCCAATTTCCATTGGGTCACACCAATGTGGAGGGGACCACATCGGGTGCACTGGGAATAGTAGACAACCCCAACAGGTTTGTAGGTGAAGTGTTGCCTCACCTGAATGAGGTTCTGAATGGAAGTGAGAGAGGAGATGAATGGGCAGGTGTAGCACTTTCGCTTGTAAGGATATTAGATAGGTGAGTGATGAATGGACAAGGGAATCATGGAGGGGAACAATCTGTGTGGGAAGGGGTAGGTAAAGATGTTTGGGAGCATCCCATTGAAGATGGTAGAAGTTGTGGAGGCTTATGAGGTGGTAGATGGGAAAACTTTAACTCTGTTAATGTGGTGGCAAGATGAGGTGAGGTCAGGGAAAACCCATTCATTGAAGGAGAAGGACATCTCTGATGTTCTAGAAAGGAAAGCCTCTTCCTGGGACCAGATGCTGTGGAGATAAAGGAAATGAGAAAAGAGAAATGGCATTTTTACAGGAGATAGTGGGAAAAGATAGAGGTGGTGGGAGTTTTATGTTAATATAAGATATCGGTAGACAGCTTGTTTCCAGAGATGGAGACAGATCAAAAAAGGGAAGAGGAGAATGGACCAAGTGTATTTTAGGGCAGAGTGGAAGTTAGTTGTAAAGTTGATGAAATCGACAAGCTCAGCATGGATGCATGAAACAGCACCAAAGCAGTGGCCAACGTAGCACAGAGTTGGGGAGCATTACCAGGGAAGGCTTGGCACGTGGACTGTTCCATTTAGCCACTGAAAAGGCAATCATAACTAGGGTTCCTGCAGGTGCCCATAGCTGCATTTTGTGATTGGATAAAGTGGGAGAAATTGAGGGTGAGGACCAGTTCTGCCAGATGGACGATGCCAGATGGAGGGGAACTGGTTGGGTCTTCTGTCAAGAAAGGAGCAGAGCTTTAAGGCGTTATTGATGAGGGATGGAATTGTGTAGCAACTGGACCTCAATGGTGAAAATGAGGTGGTCAGAGCCATGGAATTGAAAATTGTTGAGATTGAAACCATGTAGAAACATCACGGATGTGGAAGGGACAGAACCGAGGTATGCAGACACAAATTCAGTGGGGCTGGGGCAGGCAGAAACAATGGGCCTATCCAGACAGTCAGGTTTGGGGATCTTAGGTAGAGCGTAGAAAGGAGAAGTGTGGGGTAAGGAACTATGAGGTTAGTAATTGTGCAGGAGACAATGTCCTGATGGTCCTGAGTGGGGTCCTTTCAATGGGTAAGAAAGAGTAGTTATTTTAGAGTTGCTGCCTGGCCTCAGTAAGGTCCAGCAGACTCCAACAGCACCCCCTTTGTCTGCGGGTTTGATGGTAAGGTTGGGATTCTGTATGTGAACTTAGAAGCACTGAAAGTTTCTTCTCTGTTTAACTTGTTGACATTAACTTTGTACAATCAGTTTTGGTCATGTTATATTCTGTGCCAATAAACAAATTAGCATTTTTTTAAAACTTCCTCTCTATGCCGTTAGAAGTTTAAATGGTAATTTGCAGCAGCAAAAGGGTTATCCCTTGGGGTTTGGAATGAGTTAACATTGGGGATTTAATCATAATTTCATCAATTATTTTGATACTATCTGGTGAATCTATCCTTTGGTTCCAAGGACAATTTAAACATCAAATTGTTGAGACAGCAAGTCAAAAGATCTTGCGTGGCAGTAGAAGTTGCATCAGGATGTCTTGATATTCTTAAATAGTCTTATCTTTTATGATCTTATAAATTAAGAGCAGAATTCAGCCATTCAGCCCATCTAGTCTAGTCTGTTCTGTCATTCAGTCATGGCTGATTTATTATCCTGTTGAACCCCATTCTCCTGCTTTCTCCCTGTAATCTTCGATACACAGATTAATCAAGAACCTGTCAATCTCCACTTTAAAAATACCCAGTGCTTGGCCTCCACACCACAGCCTTTGTGGTAATAAATTCCGCAGATGGCTAATGAAATTCTTCCTCACTCCTTTAAAAGGACATCCTTCTGTTCAGAGGTTGTGCCCCTAATTCCAGACTCTCCCTCAATTGGAAACATCTTCTCCGTGTCCACTCTATCCAGTCCTTCCAATATTTTTTAGGTTTCATTGACATCTTCTCCTCCCCCCCCCCCCCCCCCAACCACCACCACCACCATTCATTTGAACTTATGGTAGCAATTATGCTAAAAGCCAGTTGGCTTGATTTTTGGTAGTACTAGGTAGGATAAGTGATTGGCAGGTGACCTTACCCCACCTTGGAGATTTTACTGGTGTTTCAGTTTAGTATAAACAGTTCCACATTTTCCATCAATGCCCTCTGCTCAACATTGCTTCAGCTCTATTTGACATTCTGAAATAGAACCACATTTTCAGATTTGCCAGGGTGTACAACCAACTTGGCCATTGTTTGTATTTGCTTAAAAATGCTTTAATGTGGCTTGTGTATAAGACCTGCACGGTTCATTTATCTTGTTTTGGTCTAGACCTCAGTAGTTTCCACTACTGAAAATCATTTTCTGTACAGGAAAAGATCTGATAATTTGTAAATTCCTTTCCCTGCATTCACTTAATTCTGCTGCTCTTTTTGTTCCAAACACAGCTACCACATCCAGACTTGGCCAATTTATCTCCTGATTATTCAGCATCCACAAGCTCTGTTTCTGCTTTTATTCCCATTGTTTAATCAG
The DNA here is from genome assembly GCF_963921235.1 of Mobula hypostoma. NCBI lineage: Eukaryota > Metazoa > Chordata > Chondrichthyes > Myliobatiformes > Myliobatidae > Mobula > Mobula hypostoma. The sequence continues at coordinate 3,480,494 of NC_086118.1, read as the reverse complement.
TGCCTTGGAAGATTTATTTAATGACATAACTTCCAGGAGTGCTCTCAATTCTGTACACTGGATTTGAATTGTTGCTGTTGGTACTTGTCATTTGCCAGATATCTTATTCCTCTTCAGACATGTCCCCAAAGCATTTACTTCTGGTAACCTCCTGAAATTTTCTGTTTCTTGGCACTGCCTGATTGCCTGCCACATGTAAAAGGGCTTCTTTTCCTGTAAGTAGTGGTATGAGCAACTAGATTTTTAACCCTGCTGAACTGTATTCTGTGGTAACACACATCAAAGTTGCTGGTGAACGCAGCAAGCCAGGCAGCATCTCCAGGAAGAGGTACAGTCGACGTTTCAGGCCGAGCCCCTTCGTCAGGGCTAACTGAAGGAAGAGTTAGTAAGAGATTTGAAAGTGGGAGGCGGAGGGGGAGATCCAAAATGATAGGAGAAGACAGGAGGGGGAGGGATGGAGCCAAGGGCTGGACAGGTGATTGGCAAAGGGGATACGAGAGGATCATGGGACAGGAGGTCCGGGAAGAAAGACAAGGGAGGGGGGACCCAGAGGATGGGCAAGGGGTATAGTCAGAGGGACAGAGGGAGAAAAAGGAGAGTGAGAGAAAGAATGTGTGTATAAAAATAAATAACAGATGGGGTACGAGGGGGAGATGGGGCATTAGTGGAAGTTAGAGAAGTCAATGTTCATGCCATCAGGTTGGAGGCTACCCAGACGGAATATAAGGTGTTGTTCCTCCAACCTGAGTGTGGCTTCATCTTTACAGTAGAGGAGGCCGTGGATAGACATGTTGGAATGGGATGTGGAATTAAAATGTGTGGCCACTGGGAGATCCTGCTTTCTCTGGCGGACAGAGCATAGGTGTTCAGCAAAACAGTCTCCCAGTCTGCGTTGGGTCTCGCCAATATATGGAAGACCACATCGGGAGCACCGGATGCAGTATATCACCCCAGCCGACTCACAGGTGAAGTGTCGCCTCACCTGGAAGGACTGTCTGGGGCCCAGTCGGCTCCCCTCCCCCTCCCACTTTCAAATCTCTTACTAGCTCTTCCTTCAGTTAGTCCTGACGAAGGGCCTCGGCCTGAAACGTCGACTGTACCTCTTCCTAGAGATGCTGCCTGGCCTGCTGCGTTCACCAGCAACTTTGATGTGTGTTGATTGATTTCCAGCATCTGCAGAATTCCTCTTGTTTGTGTATTCTGTGGTGTCTGGTCTTTATATCTCTCCAATGTTGAATTTCTACTAGTTTGGGCAGTCCATAGATGTTTGGGTCATGCTCAAATTCTTATTTTGTTTTTCAGAAGTTCTTATAAAATAACGCTCTTGCTTAGTGCTTGACAAAAATCAAAACTTCACTGAGGATCTAGCAAATAATTTTCTACGGCAAAATATTCATTCCCGCAAACCTCATTGAGAAGTTACAGAACCTGGGCCTCTGTACCTCCCTCTGCAATTGGATCCTTGACTTTCTAATTGGAAGACCACGATCTGTACAGATTGGTGACAATATCTCTTCCTCGCTGACAGTCAACACTGGTGCACCTCAGGGGTATGTGCTTAGCCCACTGCTCTGCTCTACTCTACAGCCATGAATGGGTGGCTAAGCATAGCTCAAATACCATCTATACATTTGCTGCTGATACAACCATTGTTGGTAGAATCTTAGATGGAGACGAGAGGGCGTACAGGAGCGATATATGCCAACTAGTGGAGTGGTGTCACAGCAACCTTGCACTCAACATCAGTAAGACGAAAGAGCTGATTGTGGACTTCAGGAAGGATAAGATAAAGGAACACAATCAATCCTCAGAAGGATCAGAAGTGGAGAGAGTGAGCAGTTTCAAGTAAAAGGGCTTCTTTTCCTGTAAGTAGTGGTATGAGCAACTAGATTTTTAACCCTGCTGAACTGTATTCTGTGGTAACACACATCAAAGTTGCTGGTGAACGCAGCAAGCCAGGCAGCATCTCCAGGAAGAGGTACAGTCGACGTTTCAGGCCGAGCCCCTTCGTCAGGGCTAACTGAAGGAAGAGTTAGTAAGAGATTTGAAAGTGGGAGGCGGAGGGGGAGATCCAAAATGATAGGAGAAGACAGGAGGGGGAGGGATGGAGCCAAGGGCTGGACAGGTGATTGGCAAAGGGGATACGAGAGGATCATGGGACAGGAGGTCCGGGAAGAAAGACAAGGGAGGGGGGACCCAGAGGATGGGCAAGGGGTATAGTCAGAGGGACAGAGGGAGAAAAAGGAGAGTGAGAGAAAGAATGTGTGTATAAAAATAAATAACAGATGGGGTACGAGGGGGAGATGGGGCATTAGTGGAAGTTAGAGAAGTCAATGTTCATGCCATCAGGTTGGAGGCTACCCAGACGGAATATAAGGTGTTGTTCCTCCAACCTGAGTGTGGCTTCATCTTTACAGTAGAGGAGGCCGTGGATAGACATGTTGGAATGGGATGTGGAATTAAAATGTGTGGCCACTGGGAGATCCTGCTTTCTCTGGCGGACAGAGCATAGGTGTTCAGCAAAACAGTCTCCCAGTCTGCGTTGGGTCTCGCCAATATATGGAAGACCACATCGGGAGCACCGGATGCAGTATATCACCCCAGCCGACTCACAGGTGAAGTGTCGCCTCACCTGGAAGGACTGTCTGGGGCCCAGTCGGCTCCCCTCCCCCTCCCACTTTCAAATCTCTTACTAGCTCTTCCTTCAGTTAGTCCTGACGAAGGGCCTCGGCCTGAAACGTCGACTGTACCTCTTCCTAGAGATGCTGCCTGGCCTGCTGCGTTCACCAGCAACTTTGATGTGTGTTGATTGATTTCCAGCATCTGCAGAATTCCTCTTGTTTGTGTATTCTGTGGTGTCTGGTCTTTATATCTCTCCAATGTTGAATTTCTACTAGTTTGGGCAGTCCATAGATGTTTGGGTCATGCTCAAATTCTTATTTTGTTTTTCAGAAGTTCTTATAAAATAACGCTCTTGCTTAGTGCTTGACAAAAATCAAAACTTCACTGAGGATCTAGCAAATAATTTTCTACGGCAAAATATTCATTCCCGCAAACCTCATTGAGAAGTTACAGAACCTGGGCCTCTGTACCTCCCTCTGCAATTGGATCCTTGACTTTCTAATTGGAAGACCACGATCTGTACAGATTGGTGACAATATCTCTTCCTCGCTGACAGTCAACACTGGTGCACCTCAGGGGTATGTGCTTAGCCCACTGCTCTGCTCTACTCTACAGCCATGAATGGGTGGCTAAGCATAGCTCAAATACCATCTATACATTTGCTGCTGATACAACCATTGTTGGTAGAATCTTAGATGGAGACGAGAGGGCGTACAGGAGCGATATATGCCAACTAGTGGAGTGGTGTCACAGCAACCTTGCACTCAACATCAGTAAGACGAAAGAGCTGATTGTGGACTTCAGGAAGGATAAGATAAAGGAACACAATCAATCCTCAGAAGGATCAGAAGTGGAGAGAGTGAGCAGTTTCAGGTTCCTGGGTGTCAAGACCTCTGAGGATCCAACCTGGTTCTAACATATCGAAGCAGTTATAAAGAAGGCAAGACAGCGACTATAGTTTATTAGGAGCGTGAAGAGATTTAGTATGTCAACAAATACACTCAGTCTTTTATAGGTGGAAAGCATCTGATAGGCTGCATCATTGTCTGGTATGGGGGAGGGGGCTACTGCACAGGACCGAAAGAAGCTGCAGAGGGTTGTAAATTTAGTTGGCTCCATCTTGGGGACTAGCCTACAAAGTACCAGGTGCGGTGTCTCAGAAAGGCAGTGTCCATTATTAAGGACCTCCAGCACCCAGGGCAATCCCTTTTCTCACTGTTACCATCAGGTAGGAGGTACAGAAGCCTGAAGGCACACACTCAGTGATTCAGGAATAGCTTCTTCCCCTCTGCCACCTGATTCCTAAATGAGCATTAAACTCGTGAACATATATTTTAGTATATATTTGTTTTTTTATGATTTTTAATCTAGTCAATATACATATACTGTAATTGATTTGCTTATTTGTTTGGTATTATTATTACTATTTTCTACTCCGGGGCCTGGGGAGACAGATAAGTGGGTAACAGTCAGGAGAGGGAAGGGCAAGAAGCAGGTGCTAGAGAATACCCCAGTGGCTGTCCCCCTTAACAATAAATACTCCTGTTTTAGTACTGTTGGGGGAGATAGCCTACCTGGGGGAAGCAGCAGTGGTCATGCCTCTGGCACAGAGTCTGGCCCTGTGGCTCAGAAGGGTAGGGAAAGGAAGAGGATGGTAGCAGTGATGGGGGACCCTATAGTTAGGGGGTCAGATAGGTGATTCTGTGGTCACAGAAATGAAATGCGGATGGTAGTTTGCCTCCCAGATGCCAGGGTCTGGGATGCTTCTGATCGCATCCACGACATCCGGAGGTCTTGGTACATATTGGTACCAACAATGTAGGTAGGAAAAGGGAGGAGGACCTTAAAGCAGACTACAGGGAGTTAGGAAGGAAGTTGAGAAGCAGGACCTCAAAGGTAGTAATCTCAAGATTACTGCCTGTATCACGTGACAGTGAGTATAGGAATAGAATGAGGTGGAGGATAAATGCGTGGCTGAGGGATTGGAGCAGGGGGCAGGATTCAGATTTCTGGATCATTGGGACCTCTTCTGGGGCAGGTGTGACCTGTACAAAAAGGAGGGGTTGCACTTGAATCTGAGGGGGACCAATATCCTGGCGGGGAGGTTTGCCAAGGCTATTGGGGAGAGTTTAAACTAGAATTGCTGGGGGGTGGGAACCGAACTGAAGTGATGGAGGAAAGGGTGGTTGGCTCACAAATGGAGAAAGCTTGGAGACAGTGCGAAAGGGAAGATAGGCAGGTGACAGGGAGGGGATGTGCTCAGACCGATGGTTTGAGATGTGTGTATTTTAATGCGAGGAGTATAATGAATAAAGCGTATGAGCTTAGAGCTTGGATCAGCACTTGGAGCTATAATGTTGTGGCCATTACAGAGACTTGGATCGTGCAGGGGCAGGAATGGCTACTTCAAGTGCCAGGCTTTAGATGTTTCAGAAAGGACAGGGAGGGAGACGTAAGAGGTGGGGGCGTGGCACTGTTGATCAGAGATAGTGTCACAGCTGCAGAAAAGGAGGGAGTCATGGAGGGGTTGTCTGCGGAGTCTGTGGGTGGAAGTTAGGAATAGGAAGTGGTTGATAACTCTACTGGGTGTTTTTTTTTATATAGACCACCCAACAGTAACAAGGACATCGAGGAGCAGATCGGGAGGCAGATTCTGGAAGGATGCAATAATAACAGGGTTGTTGTGGTGGGAGATTTTAATTTCCCAAGTATCGATTGGCATGTTCCTGGAGTGAGGGGTTTACATGGGGTGAAGTTTGTTAGGTGTGTTCAGGAAGGTTTCTTGACACAATATGTTGTTGTTTATCCATCGTTGATGTCGATGAAGACCTCAACACCATGGTTATGGTGTTGAGACTAGCACTTGATTGGGATTTAAGTGAGGAAGAGTTGCGCAGTGTCGGCCTCACTGTCTTCCCAATTCCCATTTGGATCCAGTGGCAAGACAAAAGTTGAGAGGGCTGGAGATGGGACTAGGTGCAGTGGACACAATATGTAGATAAGCCTACAAGATGAGAGGCTGTACTTGATCTGGTATTGGGAAGTGAACTTGGATCAGGTGTCAGATCTCTCAGTGGGAGAGCATTTTGGATATAATGATCACAATTCTATCTCCTTTGCCGTAGCATTGGAGAAGGATAGGAACAGACAAGTTAGGGAAACGTTTAATTGGAGTAAGGAGAAATATGAGGCTATCAGGCAGGAACTTGGAAGCATAAATTGGAAACAGATGGTCTCAGGGAAACATACGGAAGAAATGTGGCAAATATTCAGGGGATATTTTTGTGGGGCACTGCGTAGATATGTTCCAATGAGACAAAGAAAGGATGGTAGAGTACAGGAACTGTGGTGCACAAAGGCTGTTGTACATCTAGTCAAGAAGAAAAGAGCCTACAGAAGGTTAAAAAAAAACTAGGTAATGATAGAAATCTGGAAGATTATAAGGTGAGCAGGAAGGAAATTAAGAATTAAATTAGGAGAGCCAGAAGGGGCCATAAGAACGCCTTGGCGGGTAGGATTAAGGAAAACCCCAAGGCATTCCAGAAGTATGTGAAGAGCAAGAGGATAAGATGTGAGAGAATAGGACCAATCAAGTGTGACAGTGGAAAAATGTGTGTGGAACTGGAAGAGATGGCAGAGGTACTTAATGAATACTTTGCTTCAGTATTCACTACGGAAAAGGACCGTGGCGATTGTAAGATAACTTACAGTGGACTGAAAAGCTTGAGCGTGTAGATATTAAGGAAGAGGATGTGCTGGAGCAGTTGGAAAGCATAAGGTTGGATAAGTTACCGGGACCGGATGGGTTGTACCCTAGGCTACTGTGGGAAGCAAGGGAGGAGATTGCTGAGCCTCTGGCGATAATCTTCACATCATCAATGAGGATGGGAGAGGTTCTGGAGGATTGGAGGGTTGCGGGTGTTGTTCCCTTATTCAAGAAAGGGAGTAGGGGTAGCCCAGGTAATCATAGACCAGTGAGTCTTACTTCAGTGGTTGGTAAGTTGATGGTGAAGATCCTGAGAGGCAGGATTTATGAACATTTGGAGAGGGATAATATAATTATGAATAGTCAGCATGGCTTTGTCAAAGGCAGTTTGTGCCTTACAAGCCTGATTGAATTTTTTGAGGATGTGACTAAGCACATTGATGAAGGTAGAGCTGTAGATGTAGTGTATATGGATTTTAGCAAAACATTTGATGAGTTACCCCATGCAAGACTAATTGAGAAAGTAAGGAGGCATGGGATCCAAGGAGATGTTGCTTTATGGATCCAGAACTGGCTTGCCTACAAGAAGGCAAAGAGTGGTTGTAGGCAAGTCATATTCTGCATGGAGGCTGGTGACCAGTGATGTACCTCAGGTATCTGTTCTGGGACCCCTACTCTTGGTGATTTTTTAAAATGACCGAGATGAAGAAATGGAGGGATGGGTTGGTAAATTTGCTGATGACACGAAGGTTGGGGGTGTTGTGGATAGTGTCGAGGGCTGTCAGAGGTTACAGCAGGACATTGATAGGATGCATAACTGGGCTGAGAAGTGGCAGATGGAGTTCAACCTGGATAAGTGTTTATCGGCATCCGTTAGTCTCGTGGGACCATGGATTTGCGCCTTGGAATGTTTCCAGGCACAGGCCTGGGCAAGGTTGTATGGAAGACCGGCAGTTGCCCATCTGCAAGTCTCCGCTCTCCACGCCACCGATGTTGTCCAAGGGAAGAGCACTAGGGCCAATGCAGCTTGGCACAGGTGTTGTCACAGAGCAATGTGTGGTTAAGCTGAGGCTCGAACTAGCGACCTTCAGATCACCAGACTGACGCCTTAACCACTTGGCCACGTGCCAACACAGTGTGAGGTAGTTCATTTTGGTAGGTCAAATATGATGGCAGAATATAGCATTAATGACAAGACCCTTGGCAGTGTTGGAGGATCAGAGGGATCTTGGGGTCCGAGTCCATAGGACATCAAAGGTGCAGAGGAGATTTACAAGGATGTTGCCTGGATTGGGGAGCATGCCTTATGAGATTAGGTTGAGTGAACTTGGCCTTTTCTCCTTGGAGCGACGGAGGATGAGAGGCATTGATCGTGTGGATAGTCAGAGGCTTTTTCCCCAGGGGTGAAATGGCTAGCCCGAGAGGGCATAGTTTTAAGGTGCTTGGAAGTACAGAGGAGATGTCAGGGGTAAGTTTTTTATGCAGAGAGTGGTGAGTACGTGGGATGGGCTGCTGGCGGAGGCAGAAACTATAGGGTCTTTTAAGAAACTCCTGGATGGATACATGGAGCTTAGAAAAATAGAGGGCTCTTGGGAAGCCTAGGTAGTTCTAAGGTAAGGACAGGTTCGGCTCAGCTTTTTGGGCTGAAGGGCCTGTATTGTGCTATAAGTTTTCTATGTTTTACTATAGGAGGAGGAGAAGATGGCGGCGCAATGCAGCGCGCACGGCCTCTCCGGTGAATGATATCTGTAATCTGTTAAGTAGGGTACTGTACACAATTCCGATTTGATGGAGACAGACGTGAGAGTACGGAGGAACATCTGGAGAAACTTCTGAAATGCCCGCTTCGCTGCCGCTGTTACTGTGTGGTCCAGAATCTCCGGAGGAGAAGGCCCCAAATCCTCGGCTTTGCTTGTTTTGGCGGCTGGGACGAGGTTGAAGGTGCTCGGCAGAGGATGGCACTCGGGAGGCTGTATCGGAGGGGCTGGTCGGAGGCTCCAAGTTTTCGGATGGTTGGACTCAGTGTTGGTTGTTGTCGGTGCTTGGAGGTTTATGGCAGGGAGTTTCTCCCCTTGCAGCCTGCTATTGGGAACTCGGGAATCAATCGACAAAGTGAGTTTGGCTTGTGGAAGTTGACGAAGATGATGTTGAAGAGGTTTTGGCATCCCGTGACCAAGAACTGATAGATGAAGAGCTGATGCAATTGGAAGAGGAAAGGATAACAATCGAAACCGAATGCAGTAGCGAATGGACCGAAAGTGAAGTTGTCCAGGAACTGAACGTGAAGCAACCGCGTGAGATTTTCGCTGCAATGATTGCAGAAAAGTGCGACTTTAATTTTGAAAGGGTACGTAGGTTTAGGGCATATTTGCAGGATGGTTTGAGTGCTTACAAAGAACTGTATGGTAGAAAAATGCGTGAGGCTAAGCAGTCAAGCAAGCCTTCCACATCAGCCACAGCAGACGACGAACCTCGACCTTCGACATCGAGGCAGGCAGACATAGAAGAAGCTGACCTGCCTGCCCTAATGGAAACAGACAGCGATGAGATGACACCCCACTGTCCCACCACCCCAACCTCCGGGCCGCAGACCAATATATTGCTGCGAAGAATGCAGTGCTAGCCGTGACGCACCCAGCACATCGGCAATCGCCTCTGATCTAGGCTGACATTTACGTGCACCTAATTAATTAGCTTGTTTATTTCGGCTTTTTTCTTGAAGATGTGCTGGGTGCATCCCGGCTACCACTGCACCCCTACATGTTTTGCGGATCAGTATCAGTCGGCGGCCTGGAGGTTGGGGACCACTGCACCATCCCACCACCCCAACCTCCGACGACTCAGCCTAACACACCATTATCAGTGTGCTCGGCGCTGTCTTCCCGATTCCGGTAAGTGAAACTACACTGTACATACATTATTTCTACTTTATATAGGCTGTGTATTTTTTATGTGTTATTTGGTATGATTTGGCAGCTTCATAGCTTAAAGGTTACTGGAGAGAGTGCTTCTGCTGAGAGCGCTTGCGTGAGATTTTCGCTACAGAGAACAGTGTGATAATGATTGTAGAAAAGTATTTCTACTTTATATTGGCTGTGTATTTATCATATCATTCCTGCTTTTACTATATGTTACTGTTCTTTTAGGTTTTATGTGTTATTTGGCATGATTCGATAGGTTATTTTTTGGGTCTGTGAACGCTCAGAAATTTTTCCCATATAAATAAATGGTAATTACTACTTTACGACGTTCCGGCTTACGAACCGTTTCACAGGAACGCTCTACCTTCGGATGGTGGGGGAAACCTGTAGTTAGAAAATGAAAATGCCTGCCCCATGCAGTAGGTGAAATGAATAGCAAAGTAACATCAATTGAAAACTGGTGAGAATAAAACTTTATGCCAATAGATGAAATAAAATAATCTGAAAGCCTCACTTTCAGAGATCAGTGATTCAGTGATCAACTGTTAGCTATATACATTTACGTGTACACTGGATTTTGGTTAATTGGGACACTGCGACCAGTGCATTTTGGCTCAATTAAGAGGCTATCCCAATAAGTTGAAGTATCATAGAAATAGTTAAGAATTAAGGAAAACTGCTGTTTAACTGAGTAACAAATGATGCATTTAAATGAAAAACAGAACAAATTAGAACATTACCAATACTACTACAGTACTAAAACTGCATTAGTTTCTAACGGTTATCAGAGGAATTCATGCAGTGTACACTGCCTCATCCTTTTGACTGTAATTGAACAAAATCAGCACAGACACCTAGAGCAGATTGACTGCATTGAAATACTGCACTATCTTGAAATAAACAAAGGGAATCCTGGCTATTTTCTTGAAGAGTTTCTCTTAGTTCTTTAAGAGTTGCCTCAAATAAGCATCTGTCCTGATGAACTGATTGCTCAATTAACTGGAATCCACTGTATTAGGAATTTGGGTACAAGTGCAGAGCTCACAGCTCTGGTTCTGTGCTGCACGTTCTTTGTAATTTTGATTTAGCATGGGAAGCTCAGATTCCTTCAAAGGATCATTATTTAGCTATTCCTTCTAATACTTAATTCCGTCATGTTTTAAATTTACTTCTGCAGTGTTGTAAAACAGAGATACCTAGATACAAGAATATAGTTCCCTGAAAGTGGCAACACTGGTAGGGTGGTGAAGAACACGTATGGTGCGCTTGTCTTCATTGAGTCAAGAGTATGGCCTGTCATCTTACAATAGTACAATATGTGTCTTAGACTGCACTTGCAGTATTGCATGCAGTTCTGGTTGCCATGCTGTAGGAGAGCGAGAGTGCAGAGAAGATTCACTAGGATATTGCTTGGACTGGAGAGATGAGATAGACTTGGACTGTTTTCCTTGAAGCCAAAGTCGCTGAGGGGTGATCTTGCAAGGGTTGATAAAATTACGAGAGGCATAGATATGGTTGATAATTGCAGATTTTTCCCAGGGTAGAAGTCTAAAATTAGAGGACCTTTCACTGTGAGGGTCTATGGAATGAGGATGCAGTAGAGGAAGCTTCAATTGCAACATTTAAAAGAAAACATTTGGGCAAGAACATGTATATGAAAGGAAGGATGTAAGGCTAGTGCAGGAAAATGGGATTAGTTTAGATTAGCATTTTGGTTGGCATGGACAAATTGGACTGAAAAGCCTTTTGCTGTATGGTAAAACTAATCTACAGAAAATAACTTAAATTTATATTATCTGCTCTATTTTAATTATCTTAGAACCGTACCTTACATACTTGTTGCCAAAGTAACTCAAATCTTTTATTTTCATGTGTATAAGACCTGAATTTTCATTTTGCTATTGGCTCACGGATATTTCTCGCTTTAATTAGAATTAATGTCCTTACAAAGTGCAACTAGATTGAAATCAGTAGATTTCAATTGTACATTCAAAGTCATGATTAAAATTTACTCGTAAATTTTATCATACCATTCACCAGTGCTTTCAACAAGTAAATGAGATTGATCAGCTGTCAATTGAAAAGGCACTTAAGGTAATTTCAAAACAATAGAATAGTTATGTAAATATTTTGCATGGTTGATATTTTCTCTAAAAATTCAGTCTAGTGATAGCAAATTTCTTGGTAGTAATTGTGTCAATGGAAAGCTGATATTTCTGAGTCAGTGGCTGAGCAAGAGGAAGTGGTGTGTACACCAGAGCCTATGTGGCAGTACATGGATTGCATCAGTTCTTATGACTACCAAGTAACTGAATGCTGTTGTGATACTAAAAAGTAGAATACTGCCGTGGTATTGGCACAATATTAGCACCATGGTAATTAGCGTGACGTTATTACAGCTCGGTATTGGACATCAATCCCGACAACCTCTGAAAGGAGCCTCTGTGCATACTCCCGTGGAATGCATTGGTTTTCTCCGAGTGCTCTGGTTTCTTTCCTCGGTCCAAAGGCATACTGCGTCGTCAATTGGTCATTGTCCTGAGATTAGGTTAGGATTGGGTTGTCAGGAATTGCTGGCCAACATGGCTCGGAGAGCCAAAATGGCCCATCTGTATCTCTAAATAAAATGTATGAATCCAGGTGATCCCATCTGCAAACCACTTCCTATTGCACAATGATTGACTTGATCATATCAACTTTCCCTGTCTACACAATTACTTGAAAGCAGGGGTTCCCAACCAGGGGTCTACCTACCTCAGTGATGGTAGGGGTCCATGACATTTAAAAAAAAGTTGGGAATCCCTGCTCTAAAGTTATCCGTTCTTGGGCTCAGATTTAGAGAAATGCCAGCAATTCTGTGCATGTTTGCTGATTGTGACTCATTTTACCCACCAGCAAGTTTTCACATGTGCAATCATAAATGTAGGAGTTCCATATTGTGTTAGCTGCTTATGCTATTTTACATCATTGTAGTCTGCCACTCTATTCACTTGATCCAATAGCGAAGAGTTGTGACAAGTCTCAAACACGTACATGAAAATGTTTCAAACAGCTTGCACTGGGTTGTTCCATTTATTTCAATGAAGGAGAAAAGCTGTGAGAGACTAAGTGCAGATATTTAAAATCCTTATTCTTATTGGCTTCAGAAAGTTTTTAAGTGTCCCAGTATCAGAAGCTCTGTTTCTGACAGTTTTGAATGGGTAGCGCTGTTTTCCTAACTGTTTCCCAAGTAGTGTGCTCTGAACTGGTCTCTGTATTCAACCTCATAAGATCTGACAATCTTAGAAACATCTCACTATAGGAAGGATGTGGAAGCACTGGAAAGGGTACAGAGGAGATTTACCAGGATGCTGCCTGGTTTAGAGAGTATGCATTATGATTAGAGATTAAGGGAGCTAGGGCTTTACTCTCTGGAGAGAAGGGGGATGAGAGGAGACATGATAGAGGTATACAAGATATTAAGAGGAACAGATAGAGTGGACAGCCAGTGCCTCTTCCCCAGGGCACCACTGCTCGATACAAGAGGACGTGGCTTTAAGGTAAGGGGTGGGAAGTTCAAGGGGATATTAGAGGAAGGTTTTTTACTCAGAGTGGTTGGTGTGTGGAATACACTGCCCGAGTCAGTGGTGGAGGCAGATACATTAGTGAAATTTAAGAGACTAGACCCGTATATGGAGGAATTTAAGGTGGGGGGTTATATGGGAGGCAGGGTTTAAGGGTTGGCATAACATTGTGGGCCGAAGGGCCTGTACTATGCTGTACTATTACCTACAGCACCATACAGGCCCTTCGTCCCAAAAAGTTGTGCCGAACATGTCCCTACCTTCGAAATTACTAGGCTTACCTATAGCCATCTATTTTTCTAAGCTCCATGTACCTATCCAAAAGTCTCTTAAAAGACCCTATCGTATCTGCCTCCACCACCATTTCTGGCAGCCCATTCCACACACTCACCACTCTGAGTAAAAGACTTACCCCTGACATCTCTTCTGTACCTACTCCCCAGCACCTTAAACCTGTGTCCTCTTGTAGCAACTATTTCAGCCCTAGGAAAAAGCCTCTGACTATCCACACGATCAATGCCTCTCATCATCTTATACACCTCTATCAGGTCACCTCTCATCCTCCGTCGCTCCAAGGAGAAAAGGCCGAGTTCACTCAACCTATTCTCATAAGGCATGCTCCCCAATCCAAGCAGCATCCTTGTAAATCTCCTCTGCACCCTTTCTATGGCTTCCACATCCTTCCTGTAGTGAGGCGACCAGAACTGAGCACAGTACTCCAAGTATGGTCTGACCAGGGTCCTATACAGCTGCAACAATACCTCTCGGCTCCTAAATTCAATTCCACGATTAATGAAGGCCATACACCGTATGCCTTCTTAACCACAGAGTCAACCTGCGCAGCTGCTTTGAGCGTCCTGTGGACTTGGACCCCAAGATCCCTCTGATCCTCCACACTGCCAAGAATCTTACCATTAATACTATATTCTGCCATCATATTTGACCTACCAAAATGAACCACTTCACACTTATCTGGGTTGAACTCCATCTGCCACTTCTCGGCCCAGTTTTGCGTCTTGTCAATGTCCCGCTGTAACCTCTGACAGCCCTCCACACTATCCACAACACCTCCAACCTTTGTGTCATCAGGAAACTTACTAACCCATCCCTCGACTTCCTCATCCAGGTCATTTATAAAAATAACGAAGAGTAAGGTTCCAGAACAGATCCCTGAGGCACTCCACTGGTGACCGACCTCCATGCAGAATATGACTTGTCTACAACCATTCTTTGCCTTCTGTTGGCAAGCCAGTTCTGGATCCACAAAGCAATGTCCCCTTGGATCCCATGCCTCCTTACTTTCTCAATAAGCCTTGCATGGGGTATCTTATCAAATGCCTTGCTGAAATCCATATACACTACATCTACTGCTCTTCCCTCATCAATGTGTTTAGTCACATCCTCAAAAAATTCAATCAGGCTCGTAAATCATGACCTCCCCTTGACAAAGCTGTGCTGACTATTCCTAATCATATTATACCTCTCCAAATGTTCATAAGTCCTGCCTCTCAGGATCTTCTCCATCAGCTTACCAACCACTGAAGTAAGACTCACTGGTCTATAATTTCCTGGGCTATCTCTACTCCCTTTCTTGAATGAAGGAACAAAATCCGCAACCCTCCAATTCTCCGGAACCTCCGGATGCAAACATCATCGCCAGAGACTCAGCAATCTCCTCCCTCACCTCCCACAGTAGCCTGGGGTACATCTCGTCCAGTCCAGGTGATTTCAAAAGCTCCAGCACATCCTCTTTCTTAATATGTACATGCTCAAACTTTTCACTGTGCTGTGAGTCATCACTACAATCACCAAGATCCTCTTCCATAGTGAATACTGAATTAAAGTATTCATTAAGTACCTCTGCTATTTCCTCCTGTTCCATACATACTTTCCCAGTGTCACACTTGATAGGTCCTATTCTTTCACGTCTTATCCTCTTGCTCTTCACATACTTGTAGAATGCCTTGGGGTTTTCCATAATCCTGCCAGCCAAGGCCTTCTCATGGCCCCTTCTGGCTCTCCTAATTTCCTTCTTAAGCTCCTTTCTATTGACCTTATAATCTTCTAAATCTCTAACATTACCTAGCTCTCTGAACCTTTTGTAAGCTCTTCTTTTCTTCTTGACTAGATTTATTAAAGTCTTTGTACACCACGGTTCCTGTACCCTACCATAACTTCCCTGTCTCATTGGAACGTACCTATGCAGATCTCCACACAAGTATCCCCAGAACATTTGCCGCATTTCTTCCGTACTTTTCCCTGAGAGCATTTGTTTCCAATTTAAGCTTCCAATTTCTTCATCCCATCACCCCACTTTGTACTCAAATCATCTTGCAGAGAAAATGAAAGTGGATGTGAACACATGTAAACTTAGTTTGGAGATCTGGGAATAGATAACATTGGTGTGAATTGAGGTTTGGTTAACAGAAAGTAGGTCATGAGTGATCTTTACCTCTGTACTCTCGAAAAATATTCATCTTTTTTTTAAAAAGCAGAGGTTTAAGACTTTCAATGTGAGTGACTAGATTGGTGATAGACTGCTGTAGTCCGACCAAAAAGCAACTAATAATGATTTAGCTGAGAGGATCTTGCAATATACTGAATTTTGCTGGCAATACAAAGCTAGATGGCAGCAAGACTTGCAGGATGCGTAGGTATAGGCAAATGGATAAATAGAACAACACATTTTTTATATAGAAAAATGCGATCTTCATTTCAACCCTGGAAATACATATAGTACATGAATGGTAAGAGTTTGAATAATACTGGTGTTCAGAGTGTCCTTGCATTTGCAAGTACAGCAATCAGTCTCTTATACATTTTTGCAATGTGATTCAAATATAAGAATAACTTGGTCTAATACATGAATCCTTAGCGAGTCTTTCTGAATATTGTGACTAGGTCTGCTCTTCCTGTCAGCCCACAGAAACAAAAAGCAGTAAAGGTCCAACAGGTTGATCCCTGAGATGACATATCTATTGGGTGTTAAGAGGTAGAGCAGAGTGATCTGTATGCTTGGGTTAAAAGTGATATTATCGAAAATATGTAAAGTTCCCATGGACCTTGACGGGTAAGGTGCTGAGATAATGTTTTCTTTGGCTGGTGTGTCTAGAACAAGAAGCTGGCCATCTAGGGTAGAGGTGACGAGAACTTCCTTTACTAAGAAGGAAGTGAATCTCTAGAATTGCTTATTCAACTGTGGAAGTTCAGTCACATGTTTAAAGAGGCTTTGACAGGCTTTTAGATATAAACTTGGGGCTTATGAGGAAAGTGGTTCTGAGATAGAAGTTCAACCATTTTCCTGAATGGCATTGTGGACATGAGGGGTTAACTGGTGTGTGTTCAGTAGAGTATGAGTGGTCATCTGATTGCAGAATTTATGCTAATCTGATAATCATGTCTTACTCTGTGAAGCTTCAAAAAACATTTTGGAGTTGAAGTAGAAACAATTTAAACCAGTGCTGTTTACAAGGGTAGTTAATTGGGGTGACACTTGCATCTAACTCAAGTAGGATAACATTTGTGTGCTTTGTATCTATTCATGTTCTCAGTGTTCCACAGATCAGCTAAGTAAGGTGATGAGCAGCTCTCACTTCTACCCTAATATTAAGTCCAAGATGTACAGTGATGAATTGGTTCATTGATAAATGAATCTTCACTTCATCTGAATTCAAGTTATGGGGGTATTGCAACCAAACTATTAATCCTAGCATTCACATTGGAGAGTGTTTGTTTCTAAAGCTCAAAGCTCATTCACTTTTTAATGCCAGCATGTATTTAAAAGAATTGCACTGAGCTATTTATGGACCTTAAGGTTTCACACTTAGTTTATACCAAGTTAAACTTTTTTCTGCTAATTCCTATACCTCGGCAGTGTACCTCACTTCTCTAGTGTTAAGATACATTTAGTATTCCACACACCCTCTTAGAAAACCAATCTCCATAAACACCATTTGGACTGGAAATTTTGTCAAATATAAGGCAACCATAATGGAGAGTGCAGCTAAACACAGCCTGCAAAGTAATTTATCTGTTTTTTTTGAACAAACAGTGCATAGCACTGTCACGGTTGAGCAAAGTAAAGAGAAAATACAAACCAAGTATCGTTAATTGGATAACCAGCTTCAATTTTATGCAGGAGGAAATGAAAATTGAAGACTTGAAGAATTGTATTGGTAGTCATTCAGACCTTGTATCTGTCATGGTGAAATGCACTTTTCAGTATCTGAGGTGAAAATAGTTCATCTCGAGCATTAACAGGTATCCTGTTTTGACACGGTAAGGTTAATGTCAACTCTTATTTGAAATTGCAATTGAATATGGAACCCTTGGTGTTAAAAAGCATACAAAGCGATGCATTGGACTGAAAGGCAGAAAGGAATGGGAGGAAGTTGAGAAGGTTATCATCTTGTTACTGTGCCATTATTTAACTTTCATTTTTAAAAAATCCTCAGTGGTTGCAAAAGTCCCAAATCATACTTCCCACTGAATTTTTCAGATATAATTTTGTCAACTTCAGAGAGTGGAAGTTGGTTAAAATTTCTAATGAACATTTAGTTTCTTGGAACTGTTTTAATGAGTGTTGCTAGGATGGGCTGCTACTGAGCATCCACTCAGGAAGTGTGTCTGGCGTGACTCATTCCTAGCTAAGGAGAGGGAAGGCAGAGGTGTTGCATCTTTTTATTAACAGTACAAAGACTGGTTGCGGAGACGGCCAATGATGGCAGGCACATGACCTCTCATCCAGACCTGTCTATTTTCACAGAAAATTTCATCACAACAGGGAAAGTGTTACAAACTTCGAAGTTCAAAGACCAGTTACAGGCTGAATCGAGGTGGTGAAGTCCAGGGACCAGAGCATACTGAAGGAACTGAACCCACTGTTTCAGAACAATTGGCCCCAGAGCATACGAGGCAATTGAACCTGATGTTTGGATGTCGATTTAGACGCTGGGCCAGGGTGTTGGGGCCTGAGGGCTGCTTCAGACTGCTGCTCCACGACTCGGCTCTGCAGTGAACTATGGAACTCTCTTTGCAGACTTCAGTTCAGAATGCTGTTTGCTTGCGTTTATTGTTTGCATGATTTCTGTCTGCATGTTGGGTGCTCAATAGTCTTTTGAGTTTCTTTGTTTTGTGGCTGCTGATTAGGAGACAAATCTCAAGGTTGTATAATGTATACATATGTTGATGATACTTTGAACCTTGAGCTAGACATGGAGCAATAGAAGGTTAACTCCCAATACTAAGGAAAGGTTGGATATGCATGGGACAGATTAGTAATGCAGAACCATTTTTTATAATTTATAAAAGAACAATTGGGTATAGAATAATGGTGCTTGTGCCCACATTGAATAGAATTTAAATCTACTTGTGCATCTGAAGAAACAAAGCTCCTGACCTGACCCATAATTTGAATAATCAAACTCCACTTGGGTGTTTTATGGGAGAAGTTTTCATCTTACTCCAGTTACTTGTTGTTCTCCCCATTATATCAAAATGCTGCAAAAGATTCAGATCAGGCTCCTAAGCTGGTGTACAGGGCAACAGAGCACAGCCTGCTCTTAAGGAAATTTTAAGATTCCTTTGATCCCCACCATTACATCTATAAGCTGTCGTGTGTGGTACTTGGCTTGAGTTGCAAATCAGGTTTTATTTCCTTGACTCTGTGCCTCATCTGAAGCAAACGCTTGCCTTGTGGTGCTGATTGCACAGTCAAGAGTTAAACAAAGCTTTGTTCTTTGGTCTATCATAAGTATAGTTTTTAAAGCAGACGTTGGGCGATAGAAATAGTTCAGGGATTCAATTTTCTATATCCTGGCCCATCCCTAAGTGAGGCTATGCAGTAGAAATCAAGATTCAAGGAGATTGGTATTTTGTGTGTTTTTTTCCCAGAAGTGGCTTTGTGACATTCTTAAATTGGAATCAATTACAAATATTTTACCAAGATATAGTTGTTAACAAAAAGCAGAAGTTTAACTGAAGCACAAAAAAAACTTTAAACTCATACTTTGGATCACTTACTATCATAATAGTAGGGTACAGTTACTTCATGTACAAGAACTAATCTAACCTCCCTCATGCAGATACTTGGTGACTTCAAATAGCCACCTGCCCATCTCGGAATTTTCTGTTTATTACAAACGGCCAGTATATCATTGAGTTCACTGGCTGATTCATCACAGTATGGAAGAATGGAATTGATATTCCTCCATAAATTAAGATTCAGTCCAGTATAGACAAGTTGAAGGTTTCATATGTTACGCAGTGTTAATCCCAATTAGCCTTTAAATTTAAATCACAGGAAAGAGTGGTGTATTTGGATCACATGAGAATTGACACTGCAACACTGTGTTTAACAAGAATTGTGGCATCTTCAGAGAATTCCATATCTAATGATTCATAGCAACAATTTTTGTACTTCCAGTATTTTCTGTTTCTGACGTCGTATCGTGTATTTAAAAAGTAAAATGCTACACAGTAACCAAGCTTCAAATGTTGTCTTTAGCAGCTTGTTCCTTTTTCTTTCTATAGTCCAGCAGTCTGAGATCTCTGAGAATTATAACCAATTACATCCACATTGGGTGATTATACACGTGAGATTGTGATGACCATGTCATACAATAACAAAAATGATCATAATCAAATATTTCTATCCCATTCTTGGGGCATAACAGAACATGGTTTGTGAGCTTGCCCAGTGATAGATATATGCTGTTAAGTGTATTACTGCAGCACCATAATCTGATCAGCAAGGAAAGACGGTTTCACCATTACCTTTATAAATGGCAAGATATTATAGTTTCATACATATGGGACCCGGAACGATAGAGCAGTGAAAGAAGTGCATGGAGTAAAGCTAGATCTAACATATAGAGAGGCTTTGAGGAAAGAGTAGCAGAATAAAAGGTGTAAAGGTAGTAAGGTAGAAGGGCTAAAGTGCGTGTACCTCAATGCAAGAAGCATCAGGAACAAAGGTGATAAACTGAGAGCTTGGATATATACATGGAATTATGATGTAGTGGCCATTACAGAGACTTGGCTGGCACCAGGGCAGGAATGGATTCTCAATATTCCAGGATTTCAGTGCTTTAAGAGGAATAGAGAGGGGGCGAAGGGGAGGAGGGGTGGCATTACTGGTTAGGGATATTATTACAGCTACAGCGAGGGTGGGTAATGTAGCAGGATCCTCTTTTGAGTCAATATGGCTGGAAGTCAGGAACAGGAAGGGAGCAGTTACTCTATTGGGGATATTCTATGGGCCCCCTGGTAGCAGCAGAGATACAGAGGAGCAGATTGGGAGGCAGATTTTGGAAAGGTGCAAAAATAACAGGGTTGTTATCATGGGTGACTTTAACTTCCCTAATATTGATTGGCACCTGATTAGTTCCAAGGGTTCAGACGGGGCAGAGTTCATTAAGTGTATCCAGGACGGATTCCTGTCACAGTATGTTGACAGGCCGATTGGGGGAATGCCATACTAAATCTAGTATTAGGTAACAAACCGGGTCAGGTCACCGATTTCTCAGTGGGTGAGCATCTGGGGGACAGTGACCACCGCTCCCTGGACTTTAGCATTATCATGGAAAAGGATAGAATCAGAGAGGACAGGAAAATGTTTAATTGGGGAAGGGCAAATTATGAGGCTATAAGGCTAGAACTTGTGGGTGTGAATTGGGATGATGTTTTTGCAGGGAAATGTACTATGGACATGTGGTTGATGTTTAGGGATCTCTTGCAGGATGTTAGGGATAAATTTGTCCCAGTGAGGAAGATAAAGAATGGTAGGGTGAAGGAACCATGGGTTACAAGTGAGTTGCAAGGATTAGATGGGTCTATTGAGGAATATAGAGTAACAAGAAAGGAGAAGGGCTTGAGAGCAAGAAGGGGGCATGAGAAGGCCTTGGTGAGTAGGGTAAAGGAAAACCCCAAGGCATTCTTCAATTATGTGAAGAACAGAAGGATGACAGGAGTGAAGATAGGACCGATTAGAGATAAAGGTGGGAAGATGTGCCTGGAGGCTATGGAAGTGAGCAAGGTCCTCAATGAATACTTCTCTTTGGTATTCACCAATGAGAGAGAAAATATGAGTGAGGTTGATGTCCTGGAGCCTGTGATATTAAGGGAGAGGAGGTGTTGGAGTTGTTAAAATACATTAGGACAGATAAGTCCCCAGGCCCTGACGGAATATTCCCCAGGCTGCTCCACGAGGCGAGGGAAGAGATTGCTGAGCCTCTGGCTAGGATCTTTATGTCCTCGTTGTCCATGGGAATGGTACCGGAGGACTGAAGGGAGGTAAATGTTGTCCCCTTGTTCAAAAAAGGTAGTAGAGATAGTCCGGGTAATTATAGACCAGTGATCCTTACATCTGTGAAGGGAAAGCTGTTGGAAAAGATTCTTAGAGATAGGATCTGTGGGCATTTAGAGAATCATGGTCTGATCAGGGACAGTCAGCATGGCTTTTCTGAAGGGCAGATTGTGTCTAACAAGCCTGATAGAGTTCTTTGAGGAGGTGACCAGGCATATAGATGAGGGTAGTGCAGTGGATGTGATCTACATGGATTTTAGTAAGGCATTTGACATGGTTCCACATGGTAGGCTTATTCAGAAAGTCAGAAGGCATGGGATCCAGGGAAGTTTGGCCAGATGGGTTCAGAATTGGCTTGCCTGCGAAGGCAGAGGGTCGTGGTGGAGGGAGTACATTCAGATTGGAGGGTTATGACTGGTGGTGTCCCACAAGGATCTGTTCTGGGACCTCTACTTTTTGTGATTTTTATTAACGACCTGGATGTGGGGGTAGAAGGGTGGGTTGGCAAGTTTGCAGACAACACAAAGGTTGGTGGTGTTGTGGATAGTGCAGAGGATTGTCGAAGATTGCAGAGAGACATTGATAAGATGCAGAAGTGGGCTGAGAAGTGGCAAATGGAGTTCAACCCAGAGAAGTGTGAGGTGGTACACTTTGGAAGGACAAACTCCAAGGCAGAGTACAAAGTAAACGGCAGGATACTTGGTAGTATGGCGGAGCAGAGGGATCTGGGGGTAATCGGATTGACTATCGGGTTGCAAACTGCTTATAGCGCTTCAAATCGGAAGGAAGAGAAGATCCTAATATAGAGCCAAGTGCATAACCTTGAACAGAATGTAATTCCAATACTACCCATTTAGGAATGGATAGTATATCTTGGTCAAGTAACCAAAATTTCATGTGTCGAATATTAATTGCCCAATAATAAAATCTAAAGTTAGATAATGCCAAGCCTCCATCTCTCTTAGCTTTCTGTAGATGTATTCTACCCAATCTTGGAGTTTTATTTTGCCAAATAGATTTTAGAGTCTACTTTATCAGAAAAGGATTTTGGAATAAAAATCGGTAATGCCTGAAATATATATAAAAATTTTGGCAGAATAAACATCTTAACAGCATTAATACAACCAGTCAAAGTTAAATAAAGTGGAGACCACTTAAAGGAAAGTTGAGTAATATGGTCAATTAAGGGTAAGTAATTAGTCTTAAATAAATCCTTATGTTTGCGGGGTGTTAGCTTTCATAAATCGAGGGATAGAGTTGTGAGGTAATGATGCAGCTCTATAAAACTCTGGTTAGGCCACACTTGGAGTACTGTGTCCAGTTCTGGTTGCCTCATTATAGGAAGGATGTGGAAGCACTGGAAAGGGTACAGAGGAGATTTACCAGGATGCTGCCTGGTTTAGGGAGTATGCATTATGATCAGAGATTAAGGAAGTTAGGGTTTTACTCTTTGGAGAGAAGGAGAATGAGAGGAGACATGATAGAGGTATACAAGATATTAAGAGGAATAGATAGAGTGGATAGCCAGCGCCAAATTTCAAAGACACTTGGACACTAGATTACTTCTTCGAGCAAGCTGGGAAACCAGTTTGTCTCATTTGCTTAGATCTTGCTGATTTTTGCTTACATGCAAATGAGTTCAACCTATTTGCTACTCCATTTGATGTGGAAGTGGACACTGCATCAGAAATTTTTCAAATGGAATTGATCAAGATGCAGTGTGACGACATATTGAGATCGAAATTTCATTCTGAAGATTCGTTAGTGCTTGACTTCTATAGAAAATATATTCATCCAAGTGGGAAGTATCCTAACTTAGTGGACCATGCAAAAAAGATGGCATCATTGTTAGGCAGCACTTATCTGTGTGAGCAATTATTTTCAAAAATGAAGCACACCAAGAACCATTTGAGAACAAGATTGACTGATGCCCATCTGGATAATGTCTTGCTCTTGGCATTAACAAGTCTGACACCCAATATTGACAAGCTTTCAAGCAACAAACAGCATTAAGTTTCACATTGACTTATCGACTGTTTGCATTAAAATTTTCTTTTTTATTATACTTAATTTACCATCATTCAATGCATCATGTTCATACATTTTATGTTTAAAGATTCTTGATGTCCTTTTAATAGATTCAAAAGATGACTTGATTGAAATAAATTGCAACTAAACTGAGTTCTTTGATTACTAATTGGCATCCTTGGTTAAGCACAAATGATTTTCTAGCATGCGTTATTAATTTGAGGCTAAACATAACTAGATGTATTTAAATGGATAATTCCCATACTTCAAGTTTTTTATGGCATTTATCTGGCCCACTGTGTGCTCATTAATACACGATCCAGCCCACAGAGGCAAAAAGGTTGCCGACCTCTGCTTTAAAGCTTCCACATCCTTGTACTGAGGCAACCAGAATTAAAAACACAATATTCCAAGTTTTATAGAGCTGCGACATTACTTTGCGGCTCTTGAAATCAGTCTCCCAACTGATGAAGACCAACACATCATTGGCATTTTTAACCACCCGATCAACCTGTGTGACCTTTGA
Organism: Mobula hypostoma; assembly: GCF_963921235.1. Classification (NCBI taxonomy): domain Eukaryota; kingdom Metazoa; phylum Chordata; class Chondrichthyes; order Myliobatiformes; family Myliobatidae; genus Mobula; species Mobula hypostoma. Next base: position 3,456,823 of record NC_086118.1, on the reverse strand, counting down.
CAAGCTGCATACCAAAAAGTTGAGCGCCATTTAAATTCCTCAACAACTTCCTTTTTATAAGTGCAGATAAAAGTAATGCTGGAAAGGTAAGAAGCAAGACTGATATTGCAGATTATCTGAAATTGTGGCTTGTTTAAGAATTTATGACAATCTTTCATAGAAACTATCTTCTGTTTTTTACATAAATTATCGCTTATACATGCACTCCATTTTGTAGTTTGTAACCTGAGAATAAAATACCCCACAATTGGTGCATGGACCCACTGGTACTCATCAAAGTGAAGTCGTCTTAGTTTTAAGATCGGCATGATGGCAACATGCCATTTTAAGTGCTTCTTAACATGTTTCCTTTATTGGCGGGAAAGCTATTTTGGATAATAGCCATGGTACTCAAAACATTGAAGCAAGTTGTAAAGAAAAATGTAATGTGCAACAACTTTACGAGGATGATGCATCTCTTAATTTCACCTTTTTCCATATCCCACAACCTTAGTTGACTTCTTTGTGCTCTTGTATCTCAGTAGGATATGAGTGTAAAAGAACATGGACTTTCACCTTACTCTATTCCCATTTTGTCCACATCTTAAAGCTTTCTATTTGTAACTTTTCTGTGTTCTGGTAAAAAGACATGAACTGAAATGTTGACTCACTTTCTCTCCCTACAAGTGCTCCCTGTGGAATAGAAGTACTACAGTGCAGTGAATTGTAGGTCAAACACCAATGGTATTTGCAACACTATATTTAGTCTGCTTCTGGAAGACTAGGCAAAAAAATAGTTTTGATTTGATCTATTTAAATTGTTTAATTGTCATTCAGACCATACATGGATACAGTGAAACAAGACAGCATTTTTCTGGGGCCCAGGTGTATAATATACATTCACAATAGCGAGAGAGAAAAGAAACTTACTGACACTTGTTTCGCAGGAAAACACACATATAGCACACTGCAGTAGAAGGCAAGCCCACTTGAGGTCCAGTCCTCACTACAACCGAGGCCACGCTGCTGCCTCGTCCCCGTTCTCACCACCAAACAAACGAAGCAGGCCTGTGGCATTTCACATTATCAATTAAGATAGGGATGATGTATCTGGACTGACACATTACAAAAAGCACCATGGAGTACATCAATACAAATAGAGGTGGTTAAATTCTGTTAACTGATAACATGCACAGGTCAACAGATAAACTGAAGTGTCATAACCCAAGCTTCACCAATTTCTTTTCATCCTGTTAAGCACAACAAGCATAATAGGTGCTCCAGTATTTAATTACGTCTTTTTTCCATAAGACAATCCTTTGTCCTTCCACATACTTGACCTTTTTGTGTTGCCCTGGCTATTCTGTAAGTCTACTTGATTGTGAAATGCTTTGCAACACCTAAAAATGATATATATATATATATATATATATATAGTCTATAAAAAGTATCCACTTCCCCTGGAAGTTTTTGTGTTTATTTTACAATATTGAATCGCAGTGGATTTAGAAACATAGAAAACCTAGAGGACAATACAGGCCCTTCGGCCCACAAAGTTGTGCCGAACATGTCCCTACCTTAGAAATTACTAGGCTTACCTATAGCCCTCTATTTTTCTAAACTCCATGTACCTGTCCAAAAGTGTCTTAAAGACCCTATCGTATCCGCCTCCACCACCATTGCCGGCAGCCCGTTCCACGCACTCACCACTCTGAGTAAAAAGCTTACCCCTGACGTCTCCTCTGTACCTACTTCCAAGCACCTTAAAATTGTGCCCTCTTGTGCTAGCTATTTCAGCCCTGGGAAAAAGCCTCTGTCTATCCACACAATCAATGCCTCTCATCATCTTATACACCTCTATCAGGTCACCTCTCATCCTCCGTCACTCCAAGGAGAAAAGGCCGAGTTCACTCAACCTATTCTCATAAGGCATGCTCCCCAATCCAAACAACATCCTTGTAAATCTCCGCTGCACCCTTTCTATGGCTTCCACATCCTCCCTGTAGCGAGGTGACCAGAACTAAGCACAGTACTCCAAGTGGGGTCTGACCAGGGTCCAATATAGCTGCAACATTACCTTGGCTCCTAAATTCAATTCCACGATTAATGAAGGCCAGTACACCATATGCCTTCTTAACCACAGAGTCAACCTGCGCAGCTGCTTTGAGCGTCCTTTGGACTCGGACCCCAAGATCTCTCTGATCCTCCACACTGCCAAGAATCTTACCATTAATACAATATTCTGCCATCATATTTGACCTACCAAAATGAACCACTTCACACTTATCTGGGTTGAACTCCATCTGCCACTTCTCAGCCCAGTTTTGCGTCTTGTCAATGTCCCGCTGTAACCTCTGACAGCCTTCCACACTATCCACAACACCTCCAACCTTTGTGTCATCAGGAAACTTACTAACCCATCCTTCCACTTCCTCATCAGGTCATTTATAAAAATCATGAAGAGTAAGGTCCCAGAACAGATCCCTAAGGCACTCCACTGGTCACCAACCTCCACGCAGAATATGACCCATTTGCAACCCGTCTTGGCCTTCTGTGGGCAAGCCAGTTCTGGATCCACAAAGCACTGTCTCCTTGGATCCCATGCCTCCTTACTTTCTCAATAAGCCTTGCATGAGGTACCTTATCAAATGCCTTGCTGAAATCCATATACACTACATCTACTGCTCTTCCTTCATCAATGTGTTTAGTCACATCCTCAAAAATTTCAATCAGGCTCATAAGGCGTGACCTGCCCTTGACAAAGCCATGCTGACTATTCCTAATCATATTATACCTCTCCAAATGTTCATAAATTCTGCCTCTCAGGATCTTCTCCATCACCTTACCAACCACTGAAGTAAGACTCACTGGTCTATAATTTCCTGGGCTATCTCTACTCCCTTTCTTGAATAAAGGAACAACATCTGCAATCCTCCGTCCCGTCCCCACTGATGATGCAAAGATCATTGCCAGAGGCTCAGCAATCTCCTCCCTTGCTTCCCACAGTAGCCTGGGGTACATCTCATCCGGTCCTGGCAACTTAACCAACTCGATGCTTTCCAAAAGCTCCAGCACATCCTCTTTCTTAATATCTACATGCTCATGCTTCTGTTTTGACACTAATCAACAGAAAGGCTCTTTCGTGTTATAATGAAAACAGATCTCTACAGTGTGATCTGAATTAAGTATTGCATAAGTATTCACCCTCTTTATTATGAAACAACAGATCACTGATGCTACCAATTGGTTTTAGAAGTCACATAATTAGTTAAATAGAGATCTGATTTTGGAAACCTATGTGAACTCAAGGTGTTTCAATCAATTGTAGTAAAAATACACCCGCATCTGGAAGGTCGAACTGCTGGTAAGTCAGTATCCTGACAAAAGCTACACCAAAAGAACAGTCCAAGCTACTCAGCGAAAATTTTATTGAAAAGCAGAAGTCGCAATGGATACAATAAAATTTCCAAGTCACTGAATATCCTTGGAGTACAGATAAGTCATTCATCAAGAAATGGAAAGAATATGGCACAGCTGTAAATCTGCCTAGAGCAGGCCATCCTCAAAAAAAAAAGTGACTGATCAAGAAGAGGACTAGTGAGGGAGGCCACCAAAAAACCTATGCCAACTCTGGAGAAGTTACAAGCTTCAGTGCTTGAGAAGGGAGAGACTGCTCATACAACAGCTGTTGTCTGGGTGTTTCACCAGTCGCAGATTTATGGGAGAGTGGCAAAGAGAAAGCTGCTCTTATAAAAACCTGGCATGAAATCTTGGCTGGAGTTTGCCAGAAGGCATGTGTGAAGTCAGCTGGAAGAAGGTTCTATGGTCTGATAAAACCAAAATTGAGATTTTTTGTGATCAGACTAAATGCTATGCGCATCATCAAAAACACACCATTGCTACTGTGAAACATGGTGCCCGCATCACGCTGTAGAGTTTTTCACTTCAACCTGATTCTGATTCTGATTCTGATCTCAATCTTGGGTTTTTTCTTTTTTTTTAGTAGTTATTGACCAGCTTCAGTTAACATCTATTACTGACCATGGCTGTTTAAATGACATAATTAAACTATCAGCTTACTTTCATCTGAGAGTAGCTGGTGTGCAGCAGCCAGCAAATTAATCTTGAAATTTGAAACATTTCAAGCCAATGCAATTAATAACCTGTTTCACCGATAAGTAAGAGTCAAAACACTGAACATCATGTGCCATATAGAACACACATCCAGCTTGCTTAGAAATCAGCAGTTCGAATGCAGAGCCCAGAAAAAGATAACTAAATTTAAAATTTTACAACAGACTCGTCCCCTCCAATAGTCATCCCTTTCTTTTGTAATCTGTAGGTGTCTAAAATTCAGTTTAAATCATTATTTTGTTGATCATGTTCCCCTCTAACCTTTTTTTTAAGATGATTGTTCTGTCCTTAAGACTTAATTTGAGCTTCCCGATAAAAGATAAACATCCAAGTTATCAACTACCCAGTCAGGTCAAGATGAGAGGAAAGTCATGAGTGTGGCCAAATCTGACATCAGGCAAAGAGTTATTGGAATAAATAGTGGAGCAAGTAGGCTTTATAATCATCTTGGTGTGGAAAACAAGATCGAGCAGCAGAATTCGGAATAGCAATCCAATAGTTTGAACCTTAACAGCTATTTTTAAGATTCATGCTTGAAGCAATGGAAACCTCAGAAGCACAACCAATCAGAACTGGGGAAGTAATTCAATGATCTGACATTTAGGACTGGAGATAAAACCAACATTAAAACCTCTCATGCAACACACATCAAAGTTGCTGGTGAACGCAGCAGGCCAGGCAGCATCTCTAGGAAGAGGTACAGTCGACGTTTCAGGCCGAGACCCTTCGTCAGGACTAACTGAAGGAAGAGCTAGTAAGAGATTTGAAAGTGGGAGGGGGAGGGGGAGATCCAAAATGTTAGGAGAAGACAGGAGGGGGAGGGATGGAGCCAAGAGCTGGACAGGTGATTGGCAAAGGATCCTGTCCCATGATCCTCTCATATCCCATTTCCTAATATCCTCTCATATCTCAAACTTCCTAGAGATGCTGCCTGGCCTGCTGCATTCACCAGCAACTTTGATGTGTGTTGCTTGAATTTCCAGCATCTGCAGAATTCCTCGTGTTTGCGTTAAAACCTCTCATGTCACACACAAGCTAAATCACATTTTGTCCAATTATGGCCAGAGACCTGGCCCACTAGAACACTTGCACTGCACAGCTTTTGCAACTCAGCAGAAAGATATGCTGGATTTAGCAATGAGTTAGAAATTCATTCTAGCCAATGTGTTTTTACAGGCTACACAAGAGAGAAGTGGCCTTAAATACTTGAACAGTCAGCTGTAAAATAAAAAAAAAGCCAGTAAAATGTCTGGTATCCACTGGCTGCTAAACTTTTTTTTTGTTGAAAAATAGCTGAAATGCTTGCGTTAGAACTAGGCCACCAGCAAGTTCTACAATTGCTTAATTTTCCACACAGCTGCTCCTAGTAGAAGCTGATGAATAACCTCTCCTGAAGGTGGGCATAAAATTAAGAATGAAGTATTTATAGTTGGTGTAGCTCTATGTAATTAATCACTAGCTGTCACTAATATCAGTTACTCTTCAGCACAACTATTTTAACAGAAAAGCAAAGTGCTCTGGGAGGATTATATTAGAATAGTTTGGGGAGCTACATCTGAAAGTAATGAACAGAATAAGATGCAAAGGAGATAAAATGAGGAATTTTCAAACATGTACTGCTTGAAATCTTTTCCATTTCTATTTACATATTACTGAAACCTTAACCACAGCAAAGTTTTAGCCAGTGTTATGCTATAAGCTTTCATCCTATAGTGATGTCAATACCATGATATCAGTACCAAGAATCCACTGTTAAAGTAGTTGTGGAGACGATGGTACAGATTCACAAGTTAGTCTAAATTTGATTGATTATAGACAGGGACTTTCAAAAGTTGATTGTAAAACTGTTAGCAGATAAGATTCAGTTGTAAAATGGGCAGGTTTTTAAAAATGAGGTTGCAAGAGTTCAGGCTCAATATCTTCCTGTTAGAGTGAAGTGGAAGACTGATAGAATTGGGCAGTCTGAGATAGTGAGGTGAAAAGGTGTGTGTCAGAGGTAGGTAGCTGGGATCAACTGAGCTCCTTAAGTATAAGGGATAGAAGAGTATACTTGAAGTATCCATGACAGATAAGGAATGGAAGAAATTCTAGATTTTATAACTATATTAAAAGCAAAAGAGTAACAAGAGAGAGATTGTTACCTTAAGGATCAGTATGGTCATCTCTATGTGAGAGTGACCATTGAGTGTGTCCTGACCAGCTGCATCAAAGTTCAAAGTAAATTTATTATCGAAATACATGTATGTCACCATATGCAACCCTGAGATTCATTTTCCTATGTGTATACTCAATAACTATAGAATAATAACTATAACAGAATCAGTGAAAGACCTCCCAACTTAGGCATTCAATCAGAGTGCAGAAAGCAACAAAATGAAAATGCAGGAAGAAAATAGTAATAATAAATGAGCAATAAATATCAAGAACATGAGATGAGTCCTTGAAAATGAGTCCATTAGTTGTGGGTACATTTGAATGAAGGTTCAAGAGCCTGATGGTTGAGTAGTGACTGTTCCTGAACCTGGTGGTGGGAGTCCTGAGGCTCCTATATCACCTTCCTGATGGCAGCAGTGAGAAGAGAACATGGTCTGGGTGATGGGGGTCCCCGATGGATGCTGCTTTCCTGCATCAGCTTTTCATGAAGATGTGCTCAGTGGTGGGAGAGCTTTACCTGTGATGGACTAGGCTGCATCCACTACTTTTGGCAGGATTTGTGGTTCAAGGGCATTGGTGTTTCAGAGACTCGACCAACTAGCACACTTGTATTGCACAGCTCTTGCAACTCAGCAGAAAGCTGGAACCTTGTTTCCAGAGTAATATCTGTGGCTGGTCCATTTGGGTTTCTCATTAGTGATGGCCAGGAATTGATGGTAGGTGGTAGTAATACAGTTCATTGCCAGGTTAGAGTGGTACTCATTGAAGATGATCATTCTCCTGTTATAATTTGAAGGCATTGCTTTCATTTTTTTTACTGTCTTCTCCCCCATGACTGACATTTTAATTCACTCACACCTTTCCTGGTTCTCCCCCCCCCCCCCACCCCTTTGTTTTCTTTGAATGTATTGAGTTGTTGTAAGTGTAGTTTCACATGGATTGACAAACAGCTTCTCCTCTTTGCTGATCATTAATACGGGTGTATCTCAAACCTGTGTATGTTTTACTTTCTTTATCTGTTAGTGCATAGCTGGTGGAGAATGGGTCCATGGTTAGTGGTACAGTGTCTTGAAAAAGTAATCAGGCCCCCACAAATATTTTCACATTTTACTGTTTGATTTTCTAAATTTAAAATGTACTGAAATGGGATATTTTGAGCTAATCTACAAAACATTGAGCATCATATCAAATCTAAAGAAAAATTCCAAAACCTGTGAGCAATTTACTAAAAATTAAAACCAAAATTGAGAGGCTGAAAAAGTGTTCATCCTTTTTGTGCTGTAATTACTACACTAACTTTCCTTTGGTGAAATACTGTATATTACCTTACTCACTCAGCCAATTTGTTGATCAGCACTCAATGTCAGTAAGACAAAAGAGCTGATTGTGGACTTCAAGAAGGGTAAGACGAAGGAACACATACCAATCCTCATAGAGGGAACAGAAGTGGAGAGAGTGAGCAGCTTCAAGTTCCTGTGTGTCAAGATCTCTGAGGATCTAACCCGGTCTCAACATATCAATGTCGTTATAAAGAAGGCAAGACAGAGGCTACTTTATTAGGAGTTTGAAGAGATTTGGCATGTCAACAAATACACTCAAAAACTTCAATAGTTCTACTATGGAGAGCATTCTGACAGGCTGCATCACTGGTATGGAGGGGCTACTGCACAGGACTGAAAGAAGCTGCAGAAGGTTGTACATCTAGTCAGCTCCATCTTGCACCCTACAAAGTACCCAGAACATCTTTAGGGAGTGGTGTCTCAGAAAGGCAGTGTCCATTATTAAGGACCTCTAGCACCCAGGGCATTCCTTTTTCTCACTGTTACCATCTGATGGGAGGTACAGAGGCACACACTCAGCGATTCAGGAACAGCTTCTTCTCCTCTGCCATCCGATTCCTAAATGGACATTGAAACTTTGGATACTACCTCACTTCTTTTTAATATACAGTATTTCTATTTTTGTACGTTTTCTCAGTCTATTCAATATGCATAATTGATTTACTTTGTTATTATTTTTTGTTTTTTTTTCCTCTGCTGGATTATGTATTGCATTGAACTGCTGCTAAGTTAACAAATTTCACATTACATGCTGCTGATAATAAATCTGATTCTGATGTAGAAAATTGTAGAATCACCTGTTTACAATGAATTCATGAGAATAATACCCATTCTCTGTAAGGTCCAACAGTATGGTAAATTTTTAACAGACTAAACCAAAATGTAACCATAGCCACTTTCTTGGTCAGGCCACCCCTCTAAACTTAGTCACCAGAGAAGAATGGCACTTGTAAGAGACGCTACTGTGAAGCCAGCAGTCACTCTGAGTGGCTGCAACTGGAGATGAAATTCATGGCTGCACAAACTCTATGGCCTTGCACATAAAGGATATTCATGCAAGAGTGGCAAGGAAGAAGCCTTTGCTTTTTTTAATTAATAAAAAATTTGCCTTGCCCCTAAAGCATCACTTGGAAGAAACACACCAACTTGAGCGTTCAATCAGTGTGTCAAAGACAACAAACTGCAAATATTAAAATAAAGAAATAATAAATACATTAGTAACATATCTTGAGAGCAGGACATGAAGTGCCCTTGAAAATGAGTCCTTAGGTTGTGGGAACATTTCATTGATGTGGTTTAAGAGCCTGATGGTTGAAGGGTAATAACTGTTCCTGAACCTGGTGGTGTGAGTTCTGAGGCTCCTGTACCTTCCTGATGGTGGTAATGAGAAAAGAACATGACCTCAATGTTGGGGGTCCCTGGTAATGGATGCTGCTTCCCTATGACAGTTTTGTGTAGAGGTGCTTAATGGTGGGGAGGGCTTTCCCATGATGGACTGGGCCGTATCCACTACTTTTATAGGACTTTCCGTTCAAGGCCATCAGTATTTCCATACAAGGAGTGATGCAACTAGTCAACATGCTCTCCACCACATATCTATAAAAGTTTGTCACAGTATCATGTCAAACTGGATCTTCTCTAGCTTCTCAGGAAGTACAGACACAGCCGTCCTTTCTTCATCATTGGACTTTCATGCTTGGCCCATCCTCTGAAATGATAACATGGAGGAATTAAAAGCTGCTGGCCCACTCCACCTCTGATTCTCTTATGAGGACTGTCTCATGGACCTCTAGTTTGCTCCTTCTGAAGTCAATAATCAGCTCTTTGATCTTGCTGATATTGAGTAAGTAGTTGTTGTGGCATTATTCAACTAGATTTTCAATCTCCCTCCTATATGCTGATTCATCATCACCGACACAGAACCCTGCGCGAGAGCCTGCGTTGCTGTGACGTGCACCTCTCCCAAAGTGTAACCGCGCGTCGCGGCAACACAGAACGCAACAACTGTGATTGGTCCGCTTGGTAGCATCGCATGTCATCCTACATTGCAATAGCTTCCCATTGGGCGACTGAAGCGCAGGGAAGGAACTCTGGCTGCAATGCTTTTCATAAAGCTTTACAGACCTCCGAAATTATGGAGGACACATTTCGCATGAAAAAAGACGCTCGCGTCTTGTTTACCCCAAGACTACCATGACCATGAAGCCTTGTGCAGGCAGGTGAGTGCGCATGCGTGACAGGCGCGAATTGCCGAGCAACGCATACACACCAACGTACAAGTATAAATGCTCGCAGCGTGCGTAGGCTACTTGCGTAGGTTACGGCATCCAGTTAATGCAGAAGTATAAACCAGGCTTTAGGCCGATACTATTGAAGTTATATCATGGGGTAATACATCAGGGAAGGCAAAGCATGATCACAACCCTCCATTAGGACTGGTGATGGGCGGGGATGTTGGGAAGTTCTGCCACCGTTGTATCATTTGGGCCCAGCATAACCCTGGTAAGGGCAGAAAGCTACAGCTGGCAAATCAGCCTCAGCTGAGGGGACCCTGTGAAAACATCCAGATAGACTTCACAGGGCCCCTGCCAAAAAGCAAGGGGAGAAGCTACTGTCTAGTAATTATGGATCACTTCACCCGATGGGTAGAGGCTTTCCCAACAAGGGACTGCACTGCCAGCATGGATCCTAGTTCAGGAAATCCTCCCAAGGTGGGGAACCCCAGTCCTGGTGAATTCAGATCAGGGGGCACATTTCATGGGGAAAGTAAAGGAAATGTGCCAACTGCTAGGGATTCGACAAAGCCTCAGCTTTGCTTGTTGCTCGGCGGCCGGGTCAGAGTTGAAGCACTCGGCAGAGATGGTGCTCGGTGTCAGAGGCTCAAAGTTTTCGGAAAGACTTAGAGTCAGACTCTGGTCGGGTGCTTCCAGGATGCTGCATCGGCAAGTTTGCAGCGCTGTAAGCTCATGGCAGGGAGAGTTTCTCCCTTCTACCGTCTGCGTGAGATGTTGGGGCTATCAGGACTTTGAGACTTTTTTTTTGCCGTGCCGATGGTCTGCTCTTATCAAATTATGGTATTGCTTTGCACTGTTGTAACTATATGTTATAATTATGTGGTTTTTGTCAGTTTTGGTCTTGGTCTGTCTTGTGTTTCTGTGATATCATACTGGAGGAACATTGTATCATTTTTTAGTGCATGCATTTCTAAATGACAATAAACGAGGACTGAGTGTCCCCATAATCTAAATGTCAATGGTTCCACGTACGCTACCACCCCCAGAGTTCGGGGATGGTGGAAAGGATGAACCGAACAATCAAGAATGCGATAGGAAAGACATGGGTTAATGTATTACCAGGAATCCTGATGAGATTGTGCACAACCCCGAACCGCACGTTGGGTCTCAGCCCCTACGAATTATTGATGGGGCAAGCAATGCATTTCCCCTATGGGGTAATTACGGGTTGCGGTGTAAACGTAACTTTACTAGATCAAATAATGATGGCACAAAAAGATCATTACTTTTCACCCATTTATTTCTTCGAGCTCAGCCGGCGAGTGAACTCGGACCCGACATCAGGGAGAGACCCCTTCTCATCTCCCTGGCAGTTCTACAAGTTCACCGCCCGATGTCAGAATTGTCAGAAGTTATAAGGCGACAAAAGAACAAAATCAGTTTGATAACCATTCCGGTCAAGTCATTGGACTATTGATACAAAGAACAATCAGTTTGTTAGACACTCCAGCCACCTTAATTAAAGAAAAGAATGTTCTACCTGGTTTGCTGGAGCCATGACTTAATGACAAAGATAAGGACATCCATCAAATTTATGCTTTAATTAAGAAAGGAATGTTCTGTCTAATTTCCATCAGGTGCTGCTTTTTGTCAAAATCAAAAGGTGTGAAAAGCCCAGAGACATCTATGTGGACCTGGGCGAACTTTAATTACCTTGCTCCAAAGAAAGCGCTGTGAGGCATTATTCAAACACACTGCAGTCACAGACACAGACTTAATCCATTGTTAACAGGAATCTTGAGAATCCCTCATTCCCTTAAACTTTATCAGCGGGGAGCCTGGGGCTTACAGGGATAGAATGACACAATATGTGAAAGACCCTTGTAACCAACTTAAAGTGTTGAAGGACCAAGCAAAACAACAGCAGCGAATTGCTGATCAGAGAGAGCCAGAGAGAAAGGAGATCATCCTTCCACAGCCTGGCGACCAAGTTATGGTGAGGGTGCTGCTGGAAAGGCTGGGGCTTGCCCCCAGGTGGATAGGACCACGGATGGTACTCTTAACCAGTGTTACTTGTGTCTGTGTACAGACTCGGCGAGACAGCCAGTGGAAACACTGGACTCAGGTTAAAGCATACGACTCACCCCTCTTGTTGCTCCCACAGACAGAGCGGGGGATCAAGTGTACTCAGTAACCACGTAATTACAGAGAACCTAAGAGAGGAACACCAGCCAGCCATGCCAGACCTGACCACAGCTGATGAAAACGTACCTGGAGGAAATGCAAAGGCAGAAAACGCAGAGAGCGTGGCAGAAGACACTGAGAGCGTGTTGGAGAACCATGAATAGACTGCTAAAGTGTGATGATGGTACACTGTAAGGAAGGTTGTTTGCTGAAGGTAGATGATTAGTTTAATAGCATAGGATAGAAAAATATTAGAAAATAGATGGGGAGGGATTCTTAAGCTAAAGCAGAGACAGTAAGTTCCACCAGTTCGTGGCATTTCAGACTGCACACGGCATCTGAAAGCAGTCACCCCCAGTCTGAGGAGCTGGGCCCTTTCAGCAGTTGGGCCAGTGATCGACAGTTTGGAAGGGGGTGCCACTGGGGAGTGGTCCTTGCAGACATCTACATAGAGGCCACCCCAACCCCTTCCCATACATCGATGAGAGGGCCTGTAGGTGCTCCTGGAAAGAGAGTTTCAGCGATCAGAGAATGAAGGGGTGAAGACTAAGGAAAGTGATTAAGCTGCAGTCAGCCTGCAGGGAAAAGCTGACAGACACACGAAAGAAGCTGCATAACTAAAGATGTTCAAATTTCTGGAACAGCCTCTCTACTTAACGCTTGGTAGGTAGCGATTAGGTAATGCTAGGGTAGATATCGAGGCACACAAAATTGGGGGGGAATTTCGAGGCAGGGCATTTTTGCTACCCCATTTGAGTAGATCTTGTTAGTTTGGCCTTTCCTGGAACAAATTTATTTTTGTCCAGGAGGGACAGGAGGATGGACTGTTAGAGCGATTTTTGGGTTTAGGTCATTAACATTTAGCAAATGGCTTTGGCCACCAGTCTTCTGTTCCCTGACAATGTACTGTGGATTCTGCAGGGAGCGCTCATGGAGTAAGGTCGTCTCTGACTTTGCTCCATTCCCGTTATCTTTTTTAACCTATGATCTCCTTGATCTAATTAATTTTATCCACACCAGAAGATTTATTCTATCTTACTGATTTACTGATTTTACTGATTTTTTCGTAAATTGCAACTCTGGAGTTTAAAGAAATGAGTACAAGATCCAAAGCCAAAGATGGGAAAGACTCTGACGGGAACGGAGGAAAAAAGAAAGGTGATTCCAAACAAATGGAACTAACTTATGAGGTTATGATGAAGCGTCTGGAGGAAAAGTTCGAGGAACAACGGTAAAAATTATCTGAAAGTTTATCTGTTCAATTTGAACAACATCGTCAAAGCCTTAATGAAGATTTAAAATCAATCACGGAATCTTTGAAATCCCTGGATTGTGAAGTTCAAAAACATGGAGGTAAAATCTCTGAACTGGATATTAAATCTCAGAAGACGGATTCAAAAATTGAGAACTTAGAGAGGAATTTAGCTTCGACTACTAAACAACTGCAACACCTTAAATCCAAAGTCATCGATCAAGAAGACAAAACTTATGCATAATTGGTCTATCCGAGGATGCTGAGGTTGGAGACCCTGTAATATTCTTTGCTCAACTTTTAAAGGATACTTTCAGTTCAGTTTTTCCCAATGACCGTCCATTACTTGACCGTGCCCATCGTATACCGTGGACAAAGTCGACATCGGTTGTATCCAAACCGAGACCAGTTATTCTTCGTTTTCATTATGTTAATATTAAAGAACAGCTTCTCCAGACTGCTCGTCGGCAAGGGATGATCAAGTATCACCAGCATTCCTTCAGGATAGTTCAAGATTACAGTCCCGAAGTGATGAAGGAGCGACTGACTTTTAAACCTCTAATGTCGGAATGTTATCAAAAAAATTTGAAACTGGCATTATTGTATCCTGCACGTCTCAGAATTTCTCCTTCTGATGGATCTCGTCGTGTCTTCCATTCCATAACCGCCACCCGAAGCTTTTTGGATGATAACTACCCATCTGAGACGGACACCGTCCTTTAATGTCCGGTGCTTTCAGCACCAGCTTTTTTCTCTGGTGTTTTTTTTTTATAAAAAATAAACCTTCTACCACTGTACGATGAAAGTTTTTTATAAGCTCAAGATTTTTGTTTTGTGCTTACTACTATAGTTATCATTTTACAACCTATATAGAATACTTATTTCTTGTGAATAACATCAATTTCTTTTAGTTAATTTTTTCTTTAACTTTTTGTTTTTCGTTATTATTACTAATGATTTGATCTGACGATCATTTTTAGTTGTATGTTTTTTATTTTTGGTTTCCGTATAACTAAAATGGCGATTTGTCTTTCTTTTTGCATAATCTCCTTTGTTCTTTTTGGGACGCCTCGTTCTTATGTTTCTTCTTCCCATAATCCCTTTTCTTTTCTGGAAGCGATATTTTACTTACTCATTTATAATTAACTAATCATACGTATTGACACTAACTTTTTTTTATTTATGTATTTTAGTAATTATACTATGTAGATTATTTTACTATAGTGTTTATTTTTTATATATATCAGATTCCGGGGGGGTCATCTATATAACATATATCTTTGGAGTTGCCTCCTGCAGAAATGGGGTTAGGGCTAGTATTAGTTAGTGCTTTCTTCAGCCTTCTCTGGCTTAGTTCGAGGTTCTTGGGGTTGGTGGGTGGGGTAGTCTTTTTCTTTTTTAATTTTTTCTATTGGGCTGATTTAGAACTACAAAGATGTCCGCAGTGTCGAGATTTCCGGTTCCTCTCTGATCATGTATTCCTCTTCCGATTTCATGAGTTCACATTACCAAAGGGTTAATTTTAAATTATGGCTCACATTATTAATTTTGTCTCTTGGAATATTGGATGGTTTAAACCATCCAATAAAACAGAAAAAGATTTTCAATGTATTCCAAAGACTGAATGCTCATATTATTTTTGCACAAGAAACTCATGTAAGGAAAGAGGATAATCAACGCTTCTTTAAGTTTTGGAAAGATCAACAATACCACTCAAATGCCCAAGCCAAAATTAAAGGCGTTTCAATTTTTATAGATCCCTCAATTACATTTATTCATCAAGGCATTATCTCAAATCCTAATGGCAGATTTTTGTTAATCACTGGGTTACTTTTTAACAAAAAGGTTGCTCTCTTACTAGCTGTTCCTTCAGTTAGTCCTGACGAAGGGTCTCGGCCTGAAACGTCGACTGCACCTCTTCCTAGAGACGCTGCCTGGCCTGCTGCGTTCACCAGCAACTTTTATGTGTGTTGCTTGAATTTCCAGCATCTGCAGAATTCCTGTTGTTTGCTATGGTTAATGTTTACGCTCCGAATATGGATTATCCTGAATTTTTTAAACACCTATTCACTTCCTTTCCTAACTTAAACGAGTATATGTTGATAATGGGTGGTGACTTTAACTTATGTTTGAATCCCATGTTGGACAGATCCATAGGTAGTCTGGCTTTACCAAATAAGTCAGCTACTCTTATTAACTCTTTTATGTTTGATTCTGGGATTTCAGAAATTTGGAGATTTCTACACCCAAACGATAAAGAATTCTCATTTTTTTCACATGTTCGTTCTTATTCTTGAATTGACTTTTTTTATTGACTCTCGGTTAATCCCATCTGTAGTTGATTGTAATTACGACATTATCGCCATTTCAGATCATGCTCCAATGAAACTTTCTGTCAAGTTAATGGATATTTCTTGCACTAATAGACAATGGCGATTTAACCCTATTTTGCTTCAAGACTCGGACTTTGTCAAGTTTATAAAGGAACAGATTGATTTCTTCTTTTCAACTAATACTACGGAAGAAGTTTCCAATGGAACTGTTTGGAACGCTTTTAAAGCTTATATCCGTGGTCAGATTATTTCCTATTCGGCTGGTTTGAAAAGACGTGTTAAGAATGAAATACTTTTGTTGGTTGATAAAATTAAAGAAATCGATAAAAAAATGCTATTTCTCCCAGTAAGGAGCTGTACAAACACAGAGTTGAACTTCAATTGGAACATAGCTTATTATTAACATCCTCGATTGAAAATCAATTAATGGAAACTAGAAGTGATTTTTATATTCATAGTGATAAATCGGGTAAATTATTGGCTAATCAATTGAAATTCGACTCGGTTAAACGTCAAATTACTAAGATTCGTAAACACGGTGATACTTTGACAGTTGATCATGATGGAATAAACAAAACCTTTCAAGAATTTTATACCTCTCTATATCACTCTGATTTTCCTCATGATTCCAATTTCATGCATGATTTTTTAAGTAAACTGAATTTTCCGAAATTATCACCCGAAGATTGCTTATCATTAGAAACTCCCATTACAGACGAAGAAATAATAACTGCAATCTCATCATTGAATTCTGGTCCGGACGGGTTTACAGTGGAATTTTTAAAATTCTTTTCCTCTATTCTCTCTCCGAGGTTGTCTAGAATATTCAAAGAAGCAATCAGTTTAGGTAAATCACCACAATGATTTTATGAAGCCTCTATCTCTTTAATTCTTAAAAAGAATAAAGATCCTACTGATTGTGCATCATACAGACCGATATCTCTTTTGAATGCAGATTCAAAAATTTTTTCAAAAATTCTAGGTTAGAGAAGGTATTACCTCTAATTATATCTATGGGTCAAACCGGATTTATTAAAACTCATTATTCATCCTTTAATATTAGGAGGTTAATGAATATTGTTTATACCCCCTCACTTACTACCCCGGAATGTATTATCTCATTAGATGCTGAGAAAGCCCTTGACAGAGTCGAATGGCCTTATTTATTTAGTGTCCTTGAGAAATTTAATTTTAGTTTGACATTTATATCTTGGATTAAATTGTTATATTACTCCCCAGTAGCCTCGGTTTGTACTAATAATCATAGATCTCCTTATTTTCGTCTTTTTCGTGGTACTAGGCAAGGATGTCCTCTTAGTCCTTTACTTTTCAATATCGCCCTTGAACCTTTAGCAATTGCTATCCGTGACTCGCCCAATATTTTTGGTATTACCCGCGGAAACGAAATACATAAATTATCACTGTGCAGATGATTTGTTGTTATACATCTCTAATCTGGAGAAGTCAATTCCTGCTATTCTAGGTTTGTTGGCTCAATTTAGTAATTTTTCTGGTTACAAATTGAATCTTAATAAGAGTGAATTATTCCCCCTAAATAAGCAGGTACCTATTTATGGATGTTTACCATTTAAATTGGTTACTGATTTATTTGTATATTTAGGGATAACAATTACGAAAAAGTATAAAGACTTATTTAAAGCTAATTTTTTACCTTTAATTGATCAGATTAAACTTTTGTTTACTAAATGGTCACCAATCTCTTTGTCTTTGATTGGTCGGATTAATGCTATTAAGATGATCATTTTGCCCAAATTTCTATATGTATTTCAATCAGTTCCAATTTTTATCCCAAAATCTTTTTTCGATAATGTAGACTCAAAAATTTCCTCATATATATGGCAGAACAAAAATCCTAGGTTAGGTAAAAGGTATTTACAGAAATCTAAAAAGGAGGGGGGGGCTCGCCCTCCCGAATTTTAGATTCTATTATTGGGCAATTAATATTCGATATTTAAAATTTTGGTTACGAGATTTGGATGTATCTTTAAATCCACATTGGGTAAATCTTGAATGTAGTTCATTACAAGGGTTTTCTCTGGGTTCGGTTTTAGGTACTTGGCTTCCTTTTACTACTAAATTCTATAAACAAATGAATAATCCAATAGTTAAGCATACTTTACGTATGTGGTTTCAATTCCGAAGATTTTTTGGGTTTAATCAATTTATTTTAGCAAGTCCTATTATATCTAATTTCCTTTTTCAACCTTCCACTATGGATCAAGCTTATCTTGATTGGGAAACCAAAGGTATAATACGTTTTCGTGATTTATTTTTGGATAATTGTTTCATGTCTTTTGATCAACTTTCTAATAAATATAACTTACCCAGATCTCACTTTTTTAGATATCTACAGGTTAGAAACTTTTTAATTACTGTTTCTCCTAATTTTCCATACCCATATCCAATGGACACTTTGGAAAAAATTTTAGATTTAAATCTTTCTCAGAAAAGTGTTGTAGCAATTATATATAATATAATTATGAATTTATGTCCTGATGTTTCCAATAAAATTAAAGCTGATTGGGAAAGAGAACATAAGATTATTATACCGATTGAAAAATGGGAAAAAATTCTTCAGTTGGTTAATTTATCCTCTATATGTGCTAAACATGTGTTGATACAGTTTAAAGTAGTGCACAGGCCTCATATGTCCAAAGATAAACTATCTCGTTATTATTGTTATATTAATACAATATGTGATAGATGTCATTCCGAGATAGCCTCTTTAACTCACGTTTTGGTCATGTCCTTTGTTGGAACAATATTGGAAAGATATTTTTGACATTATTTCAACGGTTTTGAATATAGACTTACAACCTCACCCAATTACTGCTATCTTTGGATTACCAATGATAGATTCAAATTATTTAACCTCTTCAGCACGCAGGATGATTGCATTTCTTACTTTAATGGCTAGAAGATCCATTTTGCTGAATTGGAAAGAGATTAACCCTCCTACTGTATTTCATTGGTTTTCACAAACTATGGTGTGTTTGAATTTGGAAAAAATTAGAAGTGCGGTTTATGACCCTTCCATTAAATTTGAAAAAACTTGGAGGCCATTTATTCAGCATTTTCATTTGATGTAATTTGACCATTTCCAAACTTATTTTATTTCTCTGTACTGTTGGTTGAGAGGAATGGAGTCATCGACACTAAGGTTTTCTTCTTTCCCATTTTTAAGTTGTTAGAATTGCCCAAGTCTTTTAGTTTAGTTGACTAATTCTATTTAGTTTTTTTTTGGGATGGGGTTTTTTCCCCTATTTTTTTTTCTTTTTCATGATTTTTCTTCAGTTTTTTTTGCCCTGTATTATTCATTGTGATTCTACACGATTGGGAGCTTTGTCAATTTACACTATTTGGTCTTACAATTACTCAATTTAAGTGCAACAATGTATCTCCTACTATTTGTATTATTGCTATGTTATGTTTTCATTCTATGAAATTAATAAAAGATTGAAAAAGAAAGAAAGACAATGTACTGTGGATTTAGTTTGTAACAATGCATTTCCTAAAAGCTGTGAATACCAGTTCAGACGCTGCTGGCGCCTGGGATGGATGCGAACCAGAAGGTGTGAAGTTTGCATGTAGTTTCGAAGACAGGATTATCTATACTTTGTAAATATGGATTGCCCTTTGTGTTTGGCAAATAAATATCAAGCCCCACACTGAGCCAGCAGACCTTTCCACTGAGAGTGTCTCCGTATGATGCCTGCTGTACCTTGTTTTGTCGAATAAAGAAGCTGCTTTGTATCTACCACTAACTCTCTTCGGTGATTTTGTTCATGAAACAACACAGGGCAATCATGAACCAATCTACATTGGAGGATGGGTGATGGGGAAGGTGAACAGCTTTAAATTCCTGGACATAACTTGAGCCGAACACATAGAAGCCATCATACAGAAAGCACACCAGTGTCTTTATTTTCTTAGAAGCTTCAGGAGGTTCAGTTTGTCACTAGACACTTTAACAAAACTTCTACAGATGTTCTGTTGTAAGAATCCTGACTGGTTGATCATGGCTTGGAAAAGCTATTTGAATGCGCAGGAATGTAAGGAAGCTGCAGGGAGAAGTGGACTTTGCCCACTGCTCTGTTACTTTGAAAACTTTTGTTCTAAATGTGTTATCTCTTGTAAGAGGCTTATATGCTATGTGCCTACAATCCTGCTGCAAGTAAGTTTTTCATTGCACTTGTGCATACATGTATATAACAGCCAACTTTTAGTTTGATTTGTTGGGAATAATAAAGCTGTATCATAGTGAGTTCTTTTTAAACTATCGGCCTAATTTTAGTCATGTGCACTTTTGGCATTACATGTGATTGTGAATGGGTATGTCATCTATGCCACTAAGTTATAAAAGCTAGCTGAGAAGTGTTACGGTGCTGACCAGAATTGAAGCTGGTTTGTATGATTTATGTATTTGTTACACTCATTAACCTAGTGGGTGTGAAGGAGCCTCAAAATTGCCATTGTTGATGGGTGTAGAGTTTCCTGAAATTCACTGGGAATTCCAGCCTGCCACTTGCCCTTGCCAGATGGCCCATAGAGATATTAACCTGGATTGTTAGCAAGGGCCAAACTTCTGCATAGGGTTGATGACACATTCACAAAGACTGCATATCTAAACTTTCCCAGCCTTCAACTCAGCCCAGCTTTACTGCTTTGATTTAGTTGCTTCAACAATGGACACTCCAGTGCTCTTCATGCTTCAGTGTCATGAATTCTAATTCATCCTTACCTCCTGTTGTCCTGAACTGCTTAACTCTATCCATTTTTATGCTCAAGTCACCCATCTTCACTCCTTTTTTCAACACCCATTAACTGTCCAGCACTCCCAAGCTGAAAATTATCCTTTGGACATACAGTTGCAAGAAAAGGTTTGTGAACCCTTTGCAATTACCTCGTTTTCTGCATTTATTACTAATAAAATGTGGTCTGATTTTCATTAAGTCACAATAATAAACAAGCACAATCTGTCTAAACTAATAACATACAAACAATTGCACTTTTATGTCTTTATTGTTTAATCATTCACAGTCCAGGCTGGAAAAAGTATGTGAACCCTTTTATTTAATAACTGGTAGAACCTCCTTTAACAGCAATCACCTCCTCCAAACGTTTCCTGCAGCTGCAGATCAGGCTTGCACAACAGCAAAGAACTTTGGAATATTCCCTGATACAGAACTGTTTCAGTTCATCAATATTTCTGGGATGCCTTGCATGAACAGCTATCTTCAGGTCATGTCACAGCATCTCAATTGGGTTAAGTGCTGGACTCTGACTTGGCAATTCCAAGACATGAATTTCCTTCTTTTTAAATCATTCTGTTGTTGATTTGTATTTCAGATCATTGCCTTGTCGCATCATCAAACTTCTATTAAGCTTCAGTTGACAATCTCTACGCTGACATTCTTCTATAAAATGTCTTGATACAATTTTGAATTCATTGTTCCCTCAATGAATGCCAGCTATCCTGGTCCTGAGGCAGCAACACAGTCCCAAACCCTGATCTTCCTTCCACCATGCTTCACAGTTGGGATGAGGTTTCGGTGTTGGTGTGCAGTGCCCTTTTCCCTCCAAACATAGCAATGTGCATTTCTGCCAAGAATTTCAACTTTTGTCTCATCTGTCCGCTGAACGTTATCCCAGAAGGGTTGTGGAACATCTAGCTGGCTTTGCAAACTTGAGACGTGCAGCAATGTTTGTTTTGGAGGGTATTGATTTCCTCCGTGGTGTCCTTCCATGAGCAGAGACTTGAGCAAGCTCTACAGATTCTGCAGATCTTTTGTTACCCTTGGATTCCTCTTTCCTTCCTTCAGTGTTGTACATTGTTCTCTTAGTGTGATCTTTGCAGAATGCCTGCTCCTAGAGAGAGTAGTAATAGTAACACACAAAAAATGCCGGTGAATGCAGCAGGCCAGGCAGCATCTATAGGAAGCGGTACCTCTTCCTAGAGATGCTGCCTGGCCTGCTGCATTCACCAGCATTTTTTATGTGTGTTGCTTGAATTCCCAGTATCTGCAGATTTCCTCGTGTTTGCGAGAGGAGTAACAGTACTGAGTTTCCTCCATTTGTGGACAACTTCTCTTACTGTGGACTGATGAACACGCGGGTCTTTATGCTTTTGTAGCTTTTTCCCGCTTCATGCATCTTAGAAGAGTGGAAGAGGTCCCAAAGTTGTTTTGATTGTGGCATTGTGCACATTAGTGGATCTTTCTTGAGAAGAGCGAGCTCTGTCAGTAAGTAACCTGACCCTTTTTTTTAAGCGGGCAGGGCACCTCTGCAACCCAACCTCCAATCTCATCTCATTGATTGGAACACCTGACTCCAAGTGGCTTTTGTAGAAGACATTACCACAGAGGTTCACATACGTTTTTAAAAACCTGGACTGTGATTGTATAAATGGTGTGCTCAGTATTGACGAGAAGTGTAATTGTGTGTTATTAGTTTAGGCAGATTGTGCTTGTCTATTGTTGTGACTTAGATGACGATCATTCCACATTTTATGAGTAATTAATGCATAAAACCAGGTAATTGCAAAGGGTTCACAAACTTTTCTTTCAACTGTTTGTCTCCAAAGGGAAGATTATATATTGATTTCAGGTGTCATCTCCAAATCACTGCAGATGTGATCTGTAAGTTGCTGTGCCCAAAGCTCAGCTCTGCCTGTAGGCCAACCAAGATTTTGTACAACTGAAGCATAATTTCCTCATTATATTCCACCTTTTGAATAGAGACCAGATTTTTAAAAAAATTTTGTTTTGTTTGGTGTACTGTATATAGGCATGTTTCTTTGCAGAGCAGATGTCCAATTCAGATCACTTCCTTATCTCCCTCCACCCTCTCCATCTGCCCACCACCCACATACTCCCACTGATTCTCTCCTCTGTTCCTAGCTACCCATTCTATCTCTATGATTCCATGCTCCACCTTCCTCTCAGGTGTCATCATCTTCAGCCCTCTCTCCTACTCTCCCTCCTTTACCTGACCAACATCCTAGATCATGTTAGGCAAAGATCGCAAGGTTCTACATCTGCGGACAACAGAGCATGCTGGCCCTGAAACTAGCAGGCATGAACTTCAGATTGCCTCTGCCGTTGATCTCGCTGGCTCCAACACCTCAGGGCATATTCAAAACCCGGACTCCAGCAACGACCACAGACACCTTCAAAGCGATTGTGCAACCACCAACTGCGACTCCAGCCTTGAACTCCAGGCCAAGTCTTTATGTGCTGCTATTGTGACTCCCGTCTCCCCTTCCCCCACCAATACTCTGCAATCCCGTCTCCCTCAGATCCCATCGTCAGCTCCTGGGTACTCAGAGGCTCCATCTTCCTCTCACCCCAACCCTCCCCTCTCCACTGACACCCCCAGCCTCCCCCCTCCCCCCCGATCCCAGCTCTCATCCGTACCGGGTCTTTACCATCCCCTCCGACCTTCAGCTGTCTGAGGCAGAACGCTCTGTCCTCAGTAAGGGCCTCACCTTTGTCCCCCTTCGCTCACACCTCGGCGAGTTCCGCGTTCGCCATGATGCGGAACTCTTCTTCCGCCGTCTCCGTCTCCGAGCCTACTTCTTCAGCAAGGACTCTTCCACCCCCACCGATGACCCCTTCTCCCGTCTTCAACCCTCCTCTTCTTCCTGGACACCCCGCTCTGGTCTTCTGCCTGCTCTGGATCTCTTTATTGCTAACTGCAGACGGGACATCAACCGTCTCGACTTCACCGCATCTTGTTCCCATTCCAACCTCACTCCCTCCGAACACTCGGCTCTCCACTCCCTCCGCACTAATCCTAACCTTACTATTAAACCCGCCGATAAGGAGGGTGCTGTTGTAGTCTGGCGTACTGACCTCTACCTTGCCAACTCGTGGATACCTCCTCTTATTTACCCCTCGATCGTGACTCCACTAAGGAGCACCAGGCCATTGTCTCCCACACCATCACCGACTTTATCTGCTCAGGGTATCTCCCATCCACTGCTACCAACCTTATAGTTCCCACACCTTGCACTTCCTGTTTCTACCTCCTACCCAAGATCCACAAACCTGCCTGTCCTGGCAGACCTATTGTCTCAGCTTGCTCCTGCCCCACCGAACTCGTTTCTGCATACCTCGACACGGTTTTATTCCCCCTTGTTCAATCCCTTCCTACCTATGTTCGTGACACTTCTCACACTCTTAAACTTTTCGATGATTTTAAGTTCCCTGGCCCCCACCGCTTTATTTTCACCATGGATGTCCAGTTCTTATATACTTCCATTCCCCATCAGGAAGGTCTCAAAGCTCTCCGCTTCTTTTTGGATTCCAGACCTAATCAGTTTCCCTCTACCACCACTCTGCTCCGTCTAGCGGAATTAGTCCTTACTCTTAATAATTTCTCCTTTGGCTCCTCCCACTTCCTTCAAACTAAAGGTGTAGCTATGGGCACCCATATGGGTCCTAGCTATGCCTGCCTTTTTGTTGGCTTTGTGGAACAATCTATGTTCCGTACCTATTCTGGTATCTGTCCCCCACTTTTCCTTCGCTACATCGACGACTATATTGGCGCTGCTTCCTGCACGCATGCTGAGCTCGTTGACTTTATTAACTTTGCCTCCAACTTTCACCCTGCCCTCAAGTTTACCTGGTCCATTTCTGACACCTCCCTCCCCTTTCCAGATCTTTCTGTCTCTGTCTCTGGAGACAGCTTATCACTGATGTCTGCTATAAGCCTACTGACTCTCACAGCTATCTGGACTATTCCTCTTTTCACCCTGTCTCTTGCAAAAATGCCATCTCCTTCACGCAATTCCTCCGTCTTGGCCGCATCTGCTCTCAGGATGAGGCTTTTCATTCCAGGATGAGGGAGATGTCCTCCTTTTTTTAAGGAAAGGGGCTTCCCTTCTTCCACCATCAACTCTGCTCTCAAATGCATCTCCCCTATTTCACGCACATCTGCTCTCACTCCATCCTTCCGCCACCCCACTAGGAATAGGGTTCCCCTGGTCCTCATCTACCACCCCACCAGCCTCCGGGTCCAACATATAATTCTCCGTGACGTCCGCCACCTCCAACGGGATCCCACCGCTAAGCACATCTTCCCCCCCCCCCAGCTTTCCGCAGGGATCGCTCCCTACGCGACTCCCTTGTCCATTCGTCCCACCCATCCCTCCCCATTGATCTCCCTCCTGGCACTTATCCTTGTAAATGGATCAAGTGCTATACATGCCCTTACACTTCCTCCCTTACCACCATTCAGGGCCCCAGACAGTCCTTCCAGGTGAGGCGATACTTCACCTGTGAGTCGGCTGGGGTGATATACTGAGTCCGGTGCTCCCGCTGTGGCCTTCTATATATTGGCGAGACCCGACGCAGACTGGGAGACTGCTTTGCTGAACACCTACGCTCTGTCCGCCAGAGAAAGCAGGATCTCCCAGTGGCCACACATTTTAATTCCACATCCCATTCCCATTCTGACATGTCTATCCACGGCCTCCTCTACTGTAAAGGTGAAGCCACACTCAGGTTGGAGAAACAACACCTTATATTCCGTCTGGGTAGCCTCCAACCTGATGGCATGAACATTGACTTCTCTAACTTCCGCTAATGCCCCACCTCCCCCTCGAACCCCATCCGTTATTTATTTTTATATACACATTCTTTCTCTTTCTCTCCTTTTTCTCCCTCTGTCCCTCTGACTATACCCCTTGCCCATCCTCTGGGTTTCCCCTCCGCCCCTTGTCTTTCTCCCTGGGCCTCCTGGCCCATGATCCTCCCATATCCCCTTTACCAATCACCTGTCCAGCCCTTGGCTCCATCCCCCCCCCTCCTGTCTTCTCCTATCATTTTGGATCTCCCCCTCCCACTTTCAAATCTCTTACTAACTTTTCCTTCAGTTAGTCCTGACGAAGGGTCTCGGCCTGAAACGTCGACTGTACCTCTTCCTAGAGATGCTGCCTGGCCTGCTGCATTCACCAGCAACTTTGATGTGTGATCCTAGATCCCCTTAACCCTTGCGAGCTCTTGCTGAATCCCTTCACTCCATCTTTGTGTACTGGCTGTCTCTGTCTTTCAGTCCAACTGAAGGTCCTTAATCCAAAATGTTATTCTTTCTCTCTCTCTTCTCTACCCCCACCCCCCCACAAAAATAAAGAGATGCTGCCAGGCCCAGAGCTCCTCCAGCAGCTTGTTTATATTTATCTGTGGAAAAGGATATGGGAACTAGTGAGTTCAGGGAGGGAACAATGATATCTTAGACCATATTAACATTACAAAGAAGATAAATATTAGAGGTCCTGAGGCATATAGAGGTACTGGAAGATTGGAGGCCAGTTGATATTAGCCTTATGTCAGTTATGGGATGGTTAGTTAAAATATTGAGAGTTGTGGACTGGTTTGTGATAGCATGCCTTGTTTGTGGAGTTTGAATTTTTTTGAAGTAATTGAGGACTAGAAACATAGAAAAACATACAGCACAATACAGGCCCTTCGGCCCACAAAGCTGTGCTGAATATGTCCCTGCCTTAGAGCTACCTAGGCTTTACCTCTATTTTTCTAAGCTCTGAAAAACTTACCCCGACATCTCCTCAGTACCTACTTCCATGCACCTTAAAACTATGCCCTCTCGTGCTAGCCATTTCAGCCCTGGGGAAAAGCCTCTGACTATCCACATAATCAATGCCTCTCATTATCTTGTACATCCCTTATCAAGTCACCTCTCATCCTCCGTCGCTCCAAGGAGAAAAGGCTGAGTTCACTCAACCTAATCTCATAAGACATGCTCCCCAATCCAGGCAACATCCTTGTAAATCTCCTCTGCACCCTTTCTATGGTTTCCACGTCCTTCCTGTAGTGAGGCGGCCAGAAATGAGCGCAGTACTCCAAGTGGGGTCTGACCGGGGTCCTATATAGCTGCAACATTACCTCTCGGCTCTTAAACTCTATCCCACGATTGATGAAGGCCAATGCACCGTATGCTTTCTTAACCACAGAGTCAGCCTGTGTAGCAGCTTTGAGTGTTCTATGGACTTGGACCTCTGACCCTCCACACTGCCAAGAGTCTTACCATTAATACTATATTCTGCCATCATATTTGACCTACCAAAATGAACCACCTCACACTTATCTGGGTTGAACTCCATCTGCCACTTCTCAGCCCAGTTTTGCATCCTATCAATGTCCTGTTGTAACATCTGACAGCCCTCCACACTATCCACAACACCCCCAACCTTTGTGTCATCAGCAAGTCTACTAACCCATCCCTCCACTTCCTCATCCAGGTCATTTATAAAAATCACAAACAGTAGGGGTCCCAGAGCAGATCCCTGAGGCACACCACTGGACACCGGCCTCCATGTAGAATATGACCCATCTACAACCACTCTTTGCCTTCTGTGGGCAAGCCATTTCTGGATCCACAAAGCAATGTCCCCTTGGATTCCATGCCTCCCTACTTTCTCAATAAGCCCTGCAGGGGGTACCTTGCCTTGCTAAAATATATATGCACTGCATCTACTGCTCTACCTTCATCAATGTGCTTAGTCACATCCTCAAAAAATTCAATCAGGCTCGTAAGGCATGACCTGCCTTTGACAAAGCCATGCTGACTATTCCTAATCATATTATGCCCCTCCAAGTGTTCATAGATCCTGCCTGTCAGTATCTTCTCCATCAACTTACCAACCACTGAAGGTAAGACTCACAGGCGTATAATTTCCTGGGCTTTCCCTACTCCCTTTCTTGAACAACATTCGCAACCCTCCAATCCTCCGGAACCTCTCTTGTCCTCATTGATGATGCAAAGATCATTGCCAGAGGCTCCCTCACTTCCCACAGTAGCCTAGGGTACATCCCGTCCTGTTCTGGTGACTTATCCAACTTGATGCTTTCCAAAAGCTTCAGCACGTCCCCTGTCTTAATATCTACATTCCATTGATGAGGGTGATGTGGTAAATTTATGTTGATTTTAGCATGACCTTTAACACGGTCCTGCATGGGAGGCTGGTGAGATGTGCAAGTACATAGTTTCCTGAAAATGGGAACACAGGTAGTCAGAGTGGACAAGGTGTATGGCATGATTGCTTTCATTGGCTTAGGCATTAAATACAGGAGTTTTAATGTCATGTTACAATTGCACTAAATGTTAGGCCTCACTTCGAATATTGTAAGCTGTTCTGGACACCACACAACAAGAAAAATGTGATTAAGCTTGTGAGGGTGCAAAAAAAATCATGTGGATGTTGCTGGGTTTGGAGGGCTTGAATCATGTGTCTATTTTTCCTGGAGCAAAGAAGGATGACCTAAGATGTGGAGGTGTATAAAATTGAGAGGGATGGATAGATAGCTAGTGTCTGCTTCTGTGGTAGGGGTGTCTAAAACTAAAGGCCATAGATTTAAGAGAGAGGGAGGAGGTATAAAGGAGACCTAAGGGATATATTTTCACACAATAGCTGATATCTGGAATGTAACACCAGTGGATATGGTAGAGGCAAGACAGTAACAACATTAGAGGCATCAAACATCTACCGTTGTGAAAATGCTTGAAGCTACCATTAAGGAATGTATAACAAGTCACTGAGGTAGAAGTGATTCTATCAAGAAGGGCTGATCGTGAATTTCTTTGAGAATATAATGAGTGCAGTGGATAAAGGACAGGTGATGTTGGATTTCCGGAAGGTAGTTGATAAAGTGCTGCATATGACTTAAAACATAAGATAAAGATGCATGGAGTTGAGGATAATGTATGACATGGACAAAGGATTGGTTAACCAATAGAAGGCAGAGTTGAGATAAATGTGTGCTTCTCTGGTTGGCAGTCAGTGGTGAGCAGAGCATCTGTGCTGGGCCTGCAACTGTTCACCAAGTGCTTTTAATGATTTGGAAGAGGGGACTAAGTGTAGCGTGTGTAAGTTTGTTGATGCTACTAAATTTAGTAGAAAATTTAGTCTGCAGAGAGACAGATAGATTAAGTGTGTGGGTAACGGTCTGGCAGATGGAGCACAACATCAGTACATGTAAGGTTATCAACTTTGGAAGGAAAAACAGAAGGCTTAGATTATATAAATAGTGAAACATTACAGCATGTTGTGCAGAGAGACTGGAGTGCTTGTGTATGAATCATAAATATTTGCTTTGTTGGTACAACAGGTTATCAAGGAGGCATATAGAATGCTGGGGTCATTACTAGAGGGATTGTATTTAAGAGCAGGGAGTTTATGCTGCAACTCGACAGGGTACTAGTGAGGCCACACCTGGAGAGCTACATCCAGTTCTGGTCTCTTACTTAAGATACTGGCTTTGAGGCAGTGCAGAAGAAGCCCACAAGATTTATTTCAGAACTGATGGGGGTGGGGGGATGTTTAAATGGTTGAGGAGCAATTGAGTCGCCCAGGACTGTGCTGGAATTTAGAAGAATGGGTGTGGGGGTCGTGTTAAAATGAAAGGGATAACTAAAATAGAGGCAGAAAAATTCTTTCTACTTGAAAGTGAGACTAGAACTAGGGGATAGCCTCAAGATTTGGAGGAGTAGATTTAGAACAGATGAGGAGAAGCTGCTTTACCAAGAGTGCTATGAATCTCTGGAATTCTCAGCTCTGGGAAGTAGTAGAGGTTACCTCATTAAATATATTTAAGACACATTCGAAGTGATTTTTGCATAGCTGGAGAATTAAAGGCTATGGGGGGAAAGGCAGATAGGGAGAACTGAGTCCACAGTCAGATCAGTCAGGGTCTTATTGAATGGCAGAGCAGGCTTGATGGGCCAGATGGCCTTCCCTTCTTGTTACCTGGACAGATACTTGAATAAACAAGCCATAAAGGGATGTTGGTGAGTGGAATTAGAATAGCTGGGTATGATGGTCATGATGTTCAGTAGGATGAAGTCTTTATATGTTGTACAACTCATGACTTTACCAATTGTGTGCCAAGTATGACAATATTTTTTTATCTGTTAGGTGATCTTATAACTTATTCTTTGTTCTGTCCCTGGAGAAATGAGATGAACTCTACCTTTAAGCTTTATCTCAGCAGAATCTCCCTGTATTTGTGGTGAAATTATCTGCAGAAGTGTGCCAGAGTTGGAGACAAATGGAAGGGGATGATGGCAAGAAAATACAGGCAAGGAAAAACTTCTGTAAACTATGAGATTTCTCTCTCGGCACAGTAGGCTGCAGCTGAAAAGCAAGAGGTGTGTGATGAGTTGTATGAGACGTGTTCCATTGTTTAATAGTTGATTGTAGCTTCATCCATTTGAGGAAGGATATTCCATCCGGTGCTTCCTTCGCAACATCCCTTGTGATTTCTATCTTTGTGCTCTTTGTTGGCTTCAAAGCTAATGGGTTTTAAATCCAACCCCCAGAAATTGGTCTTAACCTTTCTCCTCCCCTTGCTCTGAATTTACTTTTAGACAGACATCATTTAATATTGCATTTTCTGTAGACTTTTCCCCCTTTTCTTTTTACATTGCTATTGTGATGCCAAATGTTTGGGTGATTTTAGGGAAAGTGAGAATACGGGAGGGAAATAAAGCTAAGACCAATGTTCTTGAGCATTCTATCCGTTTACAAAATAGGTGAATTTAGAGTGTCCATTTCAAGATGTATTAGATCATTAAATTGCTGTAGCTTTAGTCATTCCTGTGTGCAAACGTTATAAATGGGCTTCATGAGTGTATCAGTCTAGGTGCAGATCTTGACTACTTTTGCTTGTATTGGGAAAAGGGAAAGAGTAATGGAAGCTTGGCTGTTCTTGTGTACAGCTGATGAAAGCAAGCATTTGCAAAAGCAAATAATATGTTGGCCTTCACTGGAGGATGATTTAAAACAGTAACAAGGATGTTTTGTTGCAAATGTACAGGGCCTTGGCAGAACCCCATCTGGAGTTTTGTGTGCAGTTTTCTGTTATCTGAGGAAGGATGTTCTTATAGTGGGGAGAATGTAATGGCAATTTAGTAGACTAACTCCTTGAATCATGGGGCTAACAAATTAGTTGGTTAGACTTGCATTCACTGAACTGTAGAAGAGCAAAAACATCTTGTAGAATTCTATGAAATTCTAATAGGACTAGACTGACTAGATACAGTGAGAATGTTCCGGAGTCCAGAGCCACTGGTCCCATGCTATGTCATTTAGAATGCAGATCAGAAGAGGTTCATAAATCTGTGGAATTCTCTACCACAGAAGAAAGTGAAGGCCAAGTCAGTAAATGTATACACATTACCCCCTCCACCATCAAGGACATCTTCAAAAGGCAATGCCTGAAGAAGGTAACATTCATGAATGGGACCCTCATTGAATGGGACATGCCCTTTCTCATTCCTACCATCAGGGAGAAGTATGTAAACTTGTGAACACACACACTCAGTGGTTTAGGAATGGTGGCTTCCCTTCGCCATAGATGGCAGAATGTTCCATTTGCACTGGCTCAGTTCTTTATAGTATTTTTTGTCTTGCACTGTACTGCTGTCACAAAACAAATTTCACAACATACAGTATGTCAGTATAATAAACTTCATTCTGATTTGAAAAGGAGGTAGATATTTTCCTTCGTGCTAAAGGGGCCGAGGAAGAGTTTGAATGCAGAGACAAGGTACTGAAATTATGATTGGCCATGATCAGATTGAATGATAGTGAGGGCTGAATGCTCTCCTATTTTCTGTTTCCGTGGTAATAGTACAGGTTTCCCCCACTATCCGAAGGTAGAGCATTCCTATGAAACCGTTCGTAAGCGGGAATGTCGTAAAGTGAATAAGCAATTACCATTTATTAATATAGACCCAGACCCAAAAAATAACCTACAAAATCATGCCAAGTAACACATAAAACCTAAAATAACAGTAACATATAGTAAAAGCAGGAATGATATGATAAATACACAGCCTATATAAAGTAGAAATACTTTCCTGCAACACTGCCTAGCGCAGCGAAAATCTCATGGCAGCAGTCTTGGCAGAAACACTCTCTCCAGTAACCTTTAAGCTATGAAGCTGCCAAATCATACCAAATTACACAGAAAAATACACAGCCTATATGAAGTAGAAATAATGTATGTACAGTGTAGTTTCACTTACCGGAATCGTGAAGACTCCAATAAATTGCAGTTTCGTCACAGTTAAACACTTCCTTATACGAATAACCACTTTCTGTAATTATTTTCTTCAGTTCTGCTGGGAAATTTTTGGCAGCTTCAGTATCAGCTGAAGCACTCTCTCCAGTAAACGTTAAACTATGAAGCTGCCCTCGCCTCAGAAACTGATCAAACCACCCATGACTACCGTTAATTTCCACTATCATCACCATCGTCCAGTGCTTTCTGTTTCAGCTTATTAAAAAGACTGACTGATTTCTCCTTAAGTATAAGAAAACTTAATGGAACACCATGCTTTGTGCACCCATCAATCCACTCAAGCAATAGACTTTCCATTTTATCCATTACTAGATGCTGACTAAGAGAGACCACTTTGCTATGAGCAGAACCAACAGTAACATCGGCAGCTTTCAAAATTCTTTCTCTCTGCGTATAAATAGTGTGAATGGTGGATGCAGGCAAGTTCAACGTGTGGACAATGTCCTTACTTCATTCACCACGATCGAAACGCTGAATTATGTCCAGTTTTACGCTAAGTGTAACATCCTTACAAGCTCCTTTAGGCTTTTCCGATACCTTTGAACTCATCTTGCTAACGGATGCACAAAATAAATTGAGGTAAAGCACGTGCTTAAGCAATGGCGGCTAGAATGCAGTTCCGGGGGAGGAGCTTGACTGTTCGGGTGTGCGCTGCCTTTTTTCGTAACAGTGAAAACATCATCTGTTAGCGAAAACAGGTAATTAATGTAGGTCTTTCGTAACAGCAAGATGTCGTAAAGCGAATGTTCGGAAAACAGGGGCCACCTGTATTGTCACTGAACCACTAAAATCCACCTATGGGCAAGATCATCCACCGTACATGAATAATTGATTTTGACAGGTCAATCAGTGCAAGGACAGAATGTTGACTGCATCACCAAAAAGTTATTAGTTGCTTTTCCAGTAGTTGTTTCTGATCTCTTGCACTCACTCACCTGAATGGGCAGATGGTTCTCTGTTTTATGTATTTTTAGTGGTGTAGAACTTCCTACGTACAGCACTGAAATGTCAAACCAGGATGATGAGTTCTTTACTGATGTGTGGAAAACTCCTTAATTGGTTCTGATGAATTTAAAGGGAGGGTGAGAATGGGGCCTTGTGAGTTTAAAGGGAGTATAGGATTCATCACCCCATGAGCCAGATGCTGAGCCATTGTAATTTTGGAACAATTAAATATTGGAATTTTATTGGACTCAGCAGTGTCATTATGGTCATTTCCTGAACTCTGAGCTGAACTTCATGTAAAGTAACTTCATGCTAACATAGATAGGCTGTTCTTTCCTCCTGCCCCTCAGGCAGAAGATACAAAAGCCCAAGAGTACAAGCTACCAAAGTTGAGGACATCTTCTCCCCCATTGTTTAGTCTTGAATGGACTGCTCATACACCTAACAAATGGACTCTTGGATGTATGATCTCCCATTCTACCTCAATGTGGGAGTTACAGAGCAGATAGACCATCAATGTGTACTCGGTAACTGTTACCTTTTTTACTACCTTGGTGTCATGGTCTAGATGGCATGCAACACAAATGCTTGTCACCGTGTCTTTATTCACTGTTGGATGGACCTCTCTAATTGAGCATCCAGTTAAGATGTGGACTAATGCAGCTTATGAATTGTAAACATAATTTCACTTGAGACCTTCCAAGTGCTTTATAGCAAATTATGAATTAGCAGAAAATCAATTTAAAATGGCAGAGAATGGAACAACCAATGCAATACTATGGTAGAATGGGATGGCAAAGTTCATTGTTTACTCAGATTATGAGGAGCTTTAAACGGGACAGAAGATGAGGATACTCTATAAAGATTTCAATAGAGTTTTGAATCTGTGCGGCTTAATTCCATCTCTGCTATTAGAGCCACTGGCAAATGGAAGAAGTTTTTAATGGGACAAAAAATGGTGGCTTTGCATCTTTTGTTGTACTTTTGTTTGAGCTTGCAGTCTAAAGTACTGATTTATTTTTATGTTCGCTTCTTAAATGATGTGGAAAAGAATACAGTATCTTTCAGTCACTAATTATGAATTATGGTTAGCTGGTCACGGTGTTCATAGTGCTCATCTAGATACTTAAAAGCTGTCAGTGTTTTTGCTTCCATTAGTCTCAGGCAATGTATTCTCTATACTCACCAGTCTTGCTGTAAAAGGTCTCCCCTAGAAATCTCATACACCTTATCCTCAATTTATGTCCTCTATTTTATCTACCCCTGAGACTATAGACTTCAAGAAATGTTTTCCCATATCTATTCCCCTTATAATTTTATATACTTTAATTGTTTCTTAACCACCACTTCTCCAGGGAAAACGGATCTAGTTTTGTCAAATTTGAATCATAAGTGAAGTACTCCATGCCAGGCAACATCTTTTTGAATCTCCTTTGCACTCTTGAATGCAATCGCATTTTTTCCTCCAGCACAGAAATTAGAACTGCACACAGTCTGAGCAATGTTTTAGAAAGTTGGAGCATAACCTCTTCAATGTCCTGACTAATGAAAGATGTGATATTTTGATATGGCTTCCAGTTTAGTGGTACCTATAGAATTAGGAATTGAAGGAATGTTGTGCTGCTGGTCCTTTGCTTTCAGCAAATATATAATTGAGCAACTATCAAGGAGAGGCCAAACAGTGTTCGTGGCCTTGTATTTGTCAGAACAGCTGAAATTGGAGTTTGGCTGTTTAGTGCATTGAAGCTTGTGACTGGATCGAGAATTTCAAGTGCTCTTATCATAAGGGACTGATTGACAATTTCATAATTGTAATGTTTTTTTCAAGGCATGGCATTTTGAGAGAAGCTTCCAAACAAAGCTATTTACAGTCTTGTGTTGTAATAGGAAAATTGCTTGCTCTTTTTCAGTGAACATAGTGAAGATCTCTTAATCAATTATGCTAATATTTATCAACAGTTTATATGGTTGCATTCCTTTTGAAAAGATTGAAATATTTTACTTCAAAGTAAATAAATATCCAGGTTGTATGCAAACTATTCAACACTATCTGCCAATAGAAACAACATATCATCTCATTCCAGGCATTTTTCTGTATGACGATGACCAAGGGTCAGTGTTACCTGATGTTACAGTAAAATAGCATCAGGTCTTCTGCTTTTACATCATTACAAGTCAAGGCCTGATCAGTATGGTTTTGTGAGTGGAAGGTCATGTCTGGTGAATCTTTTGAAATTTTTTGAAGAGTTAATGAAGGGGATGGATGAAGGTAGTGCAGTGGATGTTTTCATTGCAGAAAAGCCTGCTTCCAAGAGATAGGTTGGAAATTGAAGCAATGTTTTCAGTGCTTTCGTGGCTATCTCAGGATATTCAGCCTTGACTTTGATCCAGAATGCCGGCAGAGATGTTATGTCAAACATACTTTTCAGCCCACCGTCATTTGCAAGCTCGAGGAGTTGACCTTCTTCCCGCACTGACATAGATGATGCGAGGGTAATGACCTCGAGTGTGTTCAAGTTCAACAGTGGGCATGACAGGGAATGAGGAAAGGTGCAGCTGACTCGTATTGTTTCATATCACCAAATCATATCATTTCCTTACGGCCCGGTACCGGTCTGCGGCCCAGTGCTTGGGTACCACTGCTCTAGCAGAAATTGACCTTGTGTTTCTGAGTCACTGCCAGGTAGTCTATAATGAAATTGCTTTCATACTGTGTCCTGTGATTTTGTGATCTTCCCCCTTTCCATGATATTAACTCTAGCCACAGTATTGTATTAAGACCACACAGGGCTGGCTATCACAATGGACCCCTGGTGCAATTTCTCTCAATCGCTCATTCCCCATTTAAAATTTAATCTTCCAGAGGCTTATTAGTGTATATGGCTATGTTAACTTAGGGCAGTTTCAGTACTTGGAGCAGAGAAATATGAATAGGTTGATTGAACTTGGCCTTTTCTGCTTGGAGTGATGAAGAATGAGAGTTGACCTGATAGAGGTGTATAAGATGATGTGAGGGATTGATCATATGGAGAGCCAGAGGCTTTTTCCCCAGGGCTGAAGTGGCTAAAATGAGTGGGCATAGTTTTAAGGTGCTTGGAGGTGGGTACAGAGGGGATGTCAGGAAAAGTTTTTCACGCAGAGAGTGGATACGTAGAATGCACTGGAAATGACTGTGGTGGAAAGGGATATAATAGACTTTTAAGAGACTCTTAGATAGGTACATGGAGCTTAGGAAAATAGAGGGCAATGTGGTAAGGAAATTCCAGGCAGTTTCTAGAATAGGTTACGTGGTTGCACAGCGTTGTAATGTGCTATTTCTATGTTCTATATAGCCTTAATGGAGGAAGGGAAGGCAACTTGATGTTTCTGGTAGCTGTGTTTTTGAAATATGATGTTTAACAAAGGTGAGGCATTATTAGGTAAGGAAGCATAGAGCTGTGGGGGTAGGGTGGAATGGGATGATATGCCAGAAAGATAAACAATTGTGTCCCTGAGATTGATCTGAGGAATAGAAGAGAAACCATCATGTTGCTCAAAGTGGACTATAGATACTAAGCAGCTAGGAGGAGGTGAAGAACAAGCTTCTGAGAATAATATTGAAAATAATTTAAAAATTATACATCGTACCAGATTTTTGCTGCCTTTATGTTAAACTGCGACCAAGATTGTAAAAGATATCAAAGATGAAATATTCTTGATGATTATTGAAATATTTAATCAAAACAACACCAACAAAAGGGAGTTGACTATTTTAGGGATGAATGTGGGAAAAACAGGAATGGATGTAAAAAGAAGGAATAAAATTCTAGTTGATGTCAAGATCAGTTCTGTAAAATTGAAATTTGATATGCTGTTAATGGACTTAAAGGTATTCTTGAAGTTAAATCGGGTAGGTACTCAAGAAGGGCCTCGGCCCGAAACGCCAACTGTTTATTCATTTCCGTAGATGCTGCTTGACCTGCTGAGTTCCTCCAGTGCTCTATCTCTTACTCAGGTATTGAAAGAGGCAGTATAAGTTTAGAGTTAGTAACCCTGCTCTTTATGAATGTTAAACACCATGTTAAAAAGAAGCTAAATGAGGGAGGTCAAGGTGGGATCAGCAATGAATAAGCTTGATGTTCAAAAAGCACAGGATAAGCTTAAATAGAAAAATAAAAAAACCAGAGAAGGAACATGGTTAAAAAATATTGTCGAGTC
Organism: Mobula hypostoma; assembly: GCF_963921235.1. NCBI lineage: Eukaryota > Metazoa > Chordata > Chondrichthyes > Myliobatiformes > Myliobatidae > Mobula > Mobula hypostoma. Next base: position 3,419,947 of record NC_086118.1, on the reverse strand, counting down.
AAATCATGGAAACCTTAAAGATGCTTTATAAATATACAAAGTAGATAAGGCAAGAGTCTGCTCTTGGTGAGAGTATGAAGGTTTCAAAAGTCTTTATTTCTAAATAAATATTGCATACTTCAAAAAAGGGTGACACATTTTAGACATACAGGACATTTTTAAAAATGGATACACTGGACCTAGGTAAAATTTTAACCTTTAAAGAAACAACGGTGGGGGCTCTGAAAATCAATTTCCAGTTCCGTGTGTTGATAGGTTTGGTATTGGAAGCCTGCCAAGTAAAACAAATGTTTATGGGAGAATGACATCATTAGTGGACAGCTTATTTAAAAATAATTGGGGGAACAGCAAAATCAACATGTAGAGAAGCAAAGGCTAACCGGGAAATTCATTGCTGCAGATACTGGAAATATGAAATAAAAATAAAATGCTGGATACGCTCAGCATCTCAGGCAGCATCTGTAGAGACAGAAACAGAGTTCCAGCTCAGACTGGAAGTGTTAACTTCCTCTTTGCGTTGATTGGACGATAATCATTTACAGTCAGCATGAGGTTGTTATGAGGAAGTTGTGTCCAGCTAAATTTAAGGTCGCATAAGAAAATAAGAAATAGAAGCAGGAGTAGGCCAGCAGGCCGATCGAGCCTACACCGCCATTCAATAAGATCATGGCTGTTCTGACCACGGACTCATCACCTACCTGCTTTTTTCCCCCGTAACTCGTAATTCCCGTACTATGCAAAAATCTGTCCAAGCTTTTCTTAAATATATTTACTGAAGTCACGTTGAGGCTCAATCAGAGCAGCACCCTTGATATGACATATGTGGGTTTTGGAGTCGTAGAGAACTACAGCACAGAAATGGGCCCTTCACTGCATTTAGTCCATGCCAAGCTATTGTTCTTCCTAGTCGCATTGCCCTGTACCTGGTCAATACCCATCCCATCCGTGTACTTATTCAGATTTCTCTTAAATGTTGAAATCGAACCCCCCTTCAGTACTTCTGTTGGCAGCTCATTCCACACTCTCATGACGCTCTGAAGTTCTCCCACATGTTCCCTTTAAATATTTCATCTTTAACCCTTAACCAATGACCAATGACCAATGACCACTAGTTGTAGTTGCACCCAATTGCAATGGAAAAAGCCCTGACTGCAGTTGCAAAAAAAAGTTTGTGAACCCTTTGCAGTTAACTGGTTTTCTGCATTAGTTACTCATAACATATTTGATTTTCATCTCAGTCACAATAATAAACAAGCAAAATCTGACTAAACTAATAACACACAAACAGTTGTACTTTTCACGTCTTTATTGAATACATTGTTCAGTCATTCACAGTCTAAGCTGGAAAAAGTATGTGTACCCTTGTATTTAATAACTGGTAGAACCCTCCTTTAGCAGCAATAACCATTTCCAAATGTTTCTTGTAGCTGCTGATCAAGCTTGTACAGTGCTGAGGAGGAACTTTAGACTATTCCTCTGTACAAAACTATTTCGGTTCATCAATATTTCTGGGATACCTTACATGAACAGCCATCTTCAGGTCAAGTCACAGCATCTCAACTGGGTTAGGGACTGGACTCTGACTTGGCCATTCCAAAATATGAATTTTCTTTTTAAACCATTCTAGACATCCCACCCTGCAAAAACAAAAACTCATTTCAGGGAGGTAGCACCCCCCACCCCCCCGCAACCCCATATCCCAGGAACGAATGACACCTGTTAAACTCACCTCAACATGTCTTTTACAGTCATTTAACCCACCATGGGCAATAGAAAAGTCACTGTTGCAGACAGTGCAGTGAGCAACACTGTCATTATTCTTGACCCCTATTAGGCAGGGGCACACTTCAGTGTAGTCTCGGGTGACGTATGTTTTACATTTTCTTTTTTTGGAACACTCTGCCATGGCGCTGCAGGACACTAAACTGAACTGATGGACAATGAGAGAGAGAGGGGTAGACTGTAAAACCTGCCCACAGAGAAAACCGATAGGTCTGCTTAGCACAAGGAGAGACCAATCAGGATGCTCTCTCTGTCATTCTCTCGCTATGTCTGTCACTGTCTATGTATGTGTGTGTGTGTGTGTGTCTGTCTGTCTGTCTGTCCAGTGCAACCCCTAAAGGTTCTTGCTCTTGGCCCTTAAGTAAGGTATGCTTCTTGTACAGCTCCAAATAAACTGTTGTATTGCTAGTACCTGGAATGTTAGTTATCCTTGTGAAATCTAAGTACTAGGGTGCAAACAACGAGTAAAGCCAAATACATAACTTGCAGAAGTGAGTATTGACATTTACATCATAGTGTATAGTTGTGTTAACATAACTCTTCATGCAATGCTAATGTTCTGACTGCAGATGAACTTCATAATTGTAAAACAATTACTGAGCCAGGTGGCCGTAAACTCAAGGCCCAGTTTGGAGCTTCAGGCTGGAGACCTCTTTTTAGACACCAAGCCAGGTGGCACTTTAATGTTGTGTCTAAATATTGACCGAAGGCCCTTCTTGTCGGGGAAGGCGGGGGAGTGGGAATGTTTGTGGGTAAACAAATATACTGTGACAGGAAAATATGTCAATGGAGACCCTTTTTCAATACCAGCAAAGCATTATTCACACTACTTTATCTCATTGTTTGTGCACAAATGACTGCTGTACTTGCCGGCATTGCATTTTGGGACATCATAATGTTTTGAAATGCTTTTTCTGAGGGCATAAGTTGAGATTTCTGAGCAAGACATTTATCTCAGGAAATCATTAGCCATTGCAATCAAGATGTAGCAGCAGCTGAGAAGCCCCTCTGTACTTCGTTTCAGCTCAGTGCAGCATTACCTGGGGGCAGCCTGACACCCAAGTTCTCAGTAATTTATGTGAGAGAGAGAAAAAATGAGCATAGAGAATACAGTGTTTTAATAACGGCAAATTATCAATGTAAGCACATCTTGGCATGTCTTCATTAGCCTCTCTTTGTAATGATCCAAAGTTCTCTTGATTTTGTTTATTTTAGAATTTTGAGAACTTTATTTAGATTCCCCTAATGACAATCCTGCCATTCAATTTTGCATACTGGTCTAGAGCTGCTTGTAGTGCTTTCCAATATGTAACCATCTCAAACAAGAGTGAACCCTGAGATGTTGACTGGCAGGGATAGTAATTGGATGACTTCTGCAGCCCATTGTCCTTGGACTATTTAAAATTGTAGTTAGTGTCAAAGAAAGGTTATTCTGGCCCAAGCTGGCCCCTGTATTTAGAGCCAGTGAAAATGTGTTAACTCTTCCTGTAAATTAGATAAAGTAAATGTTCAATCTTCCCCATCTCTGTAATCTTGAGTGTAACTATTAATCTTCCAATCAAACCAATTACTTTGTGTGTTACTTTTGCAGGTTTTAAATGAAGAATGTGATCAGAACTGGTACAAGGCTGAGCTGAATGGAAAAGACGGCTTCATCCCAAAGAATTACATTGAAATGAAACCACACCCGTAAGTATTTTCTGCCGCCTCCTACTCCAGCAAATTATGATCAATTGATCTCTGTACCCTTGTACCATCTATAATGCACCATTTCATTCCATCCTTTCCACCAAGTTCCCTCCAACACTTATCCATTTCCTTTACTTTGTGGCATATTTGAATTGATTTATTTTTAGCTGGATTTAGAGGTGTCTGTTATGTCCTGTGTGCAGTACGACAGTTGAACATAATGCCTATAATTGTGTCTTGTATTTGATATTGTATCTTACTCATTCAGTTCATGACATTAATTCGTTTGCGTTCAATATAATTTCAACCTCTTCCTGAGCTCTTGATTGTAAGTTGTAGCCAGTGATTAGGAGGAGGTGGATGTAAACCAGGCAATGTGAATATGTCATCAAATGATACTAGTGAGATGTTTTTTTCTGATCAGACATGTTAATTGCACAGTGCAAGGGCCTTCCCATCTGAGTGTTTTAATTTAGTTCTCATGACTAAAAGCTTGAAAGCAGATCTGATCAAGATAATGATAAACCTGATGTGACTGAGAAATTCATTAGGGTAGATGCACCGAATCTATTTCATCAATGTAAAATGAGGGCCACAATGTAAGACTTAATGTTGGGCTTTTTCATGAGACTGGAATGGTCTACAGGAAAGGTATGAATGGAAATTTTAAATGTCTCCAATGGGCAATTGAAGAGCAATTTGAAGTTTATATGACTGAGGACAATATTTTGTTGGGTAGCAATAGTAAGAAATTTGAGCAAAATAGTCTATACAGAGGCACTCTGAACTAAACTTAATACAGAGCTGATTGGAATATAATTAGCATTGAATATGGTGAAAAATGTTGAGAAACTATACTGGAGTAGTGTAACGGTACGATGTTATGTAATTTCAATGAACTACTGAATCTAACGTGTTTGAAGGTAGTTCTGTGGCCGCAGTCAAGACTCTAGGATGATATCACACACAAAATGCTGGTGAACGCAGCAGGCCAGGCAGCATCTATAGAAAGAGGTACAGTCAACATTTCGGGCCAAAGTCTTGGCCCGAAACATCGATTGTACCTCTTCCTATAGATGCTGCCTGGCCTGCTGTGTTCCACCAGCATTTTGTGTGTGTTGCTTGAATTTCCAGCAACTGCAGATTTCCTCGTGTTTGCGTCCAGGATGGCATGTTGCATTTTGGTGCCAGGGTCAACAATGTCTGTGAGTGGGCACGAGACTTTCTGAAAGAGAAGGGTGAGCAGTCCGAGGTCATGGTCCACATTGGTACCAATGAGATAGACAGGAAGGGAGATGAAGTCCTGCAAAGAGAATTTAAGGAGTTGGTTTAAAGTTTAAAAAAAACAGGACCTCTAGGGTTGTAATTTCAGGATTACTCCCTGTGCCACATGTTAGCAAGGCAATAAATAGGAAGAGAGTATAGTTGAATGTGTGCCTAAGTAATTGGTGCAGCAGGGTGGCCTTCAGATCCCTGGATCACTGGGATCTCTTGCAGGGCAAAAGGCAAGCTAATAAACATGGCGGAACTGCTGGGATGAAATGTTATTTCAACGCTACAAGAATTATGGATAAGGAGGATTAGCTTGGGGGCTCAGAAGGGATCTTGCTGGCACTGGTGTTCTCATGTCCCTGCTGCCTTTGTCCTTAGTAGTGGCGGGTTGTAAGCTCTGCAAATCACCAGCGTATTGTACAGTAGTTTGTAAACGTCACGCACCATGTGGAGGAATCGGTGATTAGGTGATGGATTAAGCATAATCAAGCAGGCTCCTTTTTTCTGGGTGGTCTGGTTCTTCATTATTGAAGCTGCACTCATTCAGGCAAGTAAAGAGTATTCATTCACTCTCCTGAGCTTGCTTTATGTATGATGGGAAGGCTTTGGGGAGTCAGGTGATGACCACTTGATATAGAATATCAGCTGTTGTTGCCACATTATTATTTCGATGGCCAGTCAGTTGAGTTTGTTGTTGGTGGTGCCTCCAATATGCTGATGTGGATGCTGAGGACTGATGAGTGTCAAATGTTAGATTATTGGAAATGGTTTTGCTCAGCATTTCTTTGGTGTCCATGAACACTATCTTGCAGTTCCTCTCTTACACTATTCACTCACTGTTTTGTGAACTACAGTATTTTTTGTTTTGCACTGTACTCCTGTCACAAGCAACACATTTCAAGACATGCCAGTGGTAGTAAATCTGATTCTGATATATGCTACATCAGCCCAAGCATGAACTAAATCTAGGTTGTTGCTGCATGTAGATTTGGACTGCTTCATCTTCTGGGGGCAGTGCATGGAACTGAACATTGCACAATCAGCAAACATCTCTCCTGACTGCAAGGAGAGCCCTTTGTAGCAGCTGAAAAGGGTTGCACTGAGGATACTGCAGTGAGGTAGGTCTGTATTTTGATCGAGATTGTGGTTAAGTCTAATGCCGATTGTTCCTGACAAAGCCCAAACTAAGCATCAGTGACCTGGTTTTTGAAGGACAGGACCCCCTTGATAGCACAGTGGAGGACACCTTTTTTATACATGGTACTATATAATTAATGCAAACTAGCTTTTTTTGCATCTTTTGCCGGGAAAGTATTAGATTATGAAGACACGCAGTCCTCTTTTATTGTCATTTAGCAATGCATGCATTAAGAAATGATGCAATATTTCCTCCGGTGTGATATGACAAAACACAGGACAGACCAAGACTGAAAAAAACTAACAAAACCACATAATTGTAACATATAGTTACAACAGTGCAACATACCATAACTTGATGAAGAAATCCATGATGAAAGGTAGTATGGCTAAGTTTTATTGGTGATTGCTGCATTTGGTTAGTGAATGATCTGAGGCCTCCGGTCAGAGTTGACCATGGATATTGCAGCCTAGCTGTCTAGATACGCAAGCCTGGGCAGTACAATATGGAGAGCAAGCTGTTGCCCATGTAGAAAACTCCCCCTCTCCACAGATCTGATGAACCCAAAGGAACGGCAGAAACCAATCCAGTTCGGTACCAGCAGCATTGCAGGAGTTGCCAGTCAACGTTGAGCTCAATGTAGTGACTACCTTGGAAGCTCCAGCTCTGGATTTTTCCCTTAGGGTTTACTCTTGAAGTCTTCCCCATGAGTGGACATAGCTGCCATCTAACAGAGGTTTGAGATCAGAGTTTTGCTTCTCCTAGATGAGCTGCTAACCACAGGTGAGGAATCCCATCTACCCAAAGTGAGCAGCTTTAAGGTGCCAGTAAATCGCCCTTACTCCTTCTGTCAGTAGAAATGGTTCTACTGGACTTGGTAGCTAAGCCGCATGTGAAGGCCAGGGGTTGGATTTGGTTGTCAGAGGCTACTTGAGGCACATGCCATTGGGAGCATTTAATAGGTTGTCCCCATTACCACTGCCCAGCTATAACAACCTTAAGGAATGATAGAAGTTATTTTAAAATACTTCTCTAAAATATATTTGTCTTTCCTAACAAAGGTAGTTTTTTGTCAGTAATTTCTATTGGGCTGTACCAGCCAAATAATAATTACAGGTTTCCCCCGCTATCCGAAGGTAGAGGGTTCCTATCAAACGGTTCGTAAGCCAGAATGTCATAAAGTGAATAAGCAATTACCATTTATTAATATGGGAAAAATTTTTGAGCGTTCCCAGACCCAAAAAAAACCTACAAAGTCATGCCAAATACCACATAAAACCTAAAATAATAGTAAAAGCAGGAACGATGAGATAAATACACAGCCTATATAAAATAGAAATACTTTTCTGCAGTACTGTCCAGCACAGCGAAAATCTCACGGCAGCACTCTCGGCAGAAACACAGCGCAAGCATTCTCAGCAGAAACACTCTCTCCAGTAACCTTTAAGCTATGAAGCTGCCAAAGCATACCAAATAACACATAAAAATACACAGCCTATATAAAGTAGAAATAATGTATATACAGTGTAGTTTCACTTACCAGAATTGGAAAGACTCCAATAAATTGCAGTTTCGTCTCAGTTAAACACTTATACGAATAAGCACCTGACACAATCTGCAGTCGTCTCTGATCTGGGCCAACATTTACGTGCTGGGCGGCACCTAATTAATTGGCTTGTTTATTTTGGCTTTTTTCTTAAAGATGTGCTGTGTGTGTCCTGACTACCGCTGCACTACTGCATTCTTCGCTGCAATGTATCGGTCGGCGGCCCGGAGGTTGGGGACCACTGCTTAAACTATGAAGCTCCCCTCGCCTCAGAAACTGATCAAACCACCCATGACTACCTTTAAATACCACTTTCATCACCATCGTCCAGTGCTCTCTGTTTCAGCTTATTAATAAGACTGACTGATTTCTCCTTAAGTATAAGAAAATGTAACGGAACACCGCGCTTTGTACACCCATCAATCCACTCAAGCAATAAACTTTCCATTTTATCCATTATTTGATGCTGACTAAGAGAGACCACTTTGCTACGAGCAGAACCAACAGTAACATCGGCAGCTTTCAAAATTCTTTCTCTGCGTATAAGTAGTGCGAATGGTGGATGCAGGCAAGTTCAACGTGCGGACAATGTCTTTACTTCGTTCACCACGATCGAAACGCTTAATTATGTCTAGTTTTATGCTAGTGTAACACCCTTATGAGCTCTTTTAGGCTTTTCGGATACCTTAGAACTTATCTTACTAACGGATGCAGAAAATAAATAGAGATAAAGCACGTGTTTAAGCAATGGCAGCTAGAATGCAGTTCCGGGGGAGGAGCTTGGCTGTTCGGGCGTGCGCTGCCTTTTTTCGTAACAGTGAAAACACCTGTTGGCAAAAACAGGTAACTAATGTAGGTCTTTCGTAACAGCGAGGTTTCGTAAAACGAACGTTTGGAAAACGGGGGCCACCCGTACTTATTTATAGAGCATTTTTCATACAGACTATGTATTTCATAGTGCAAACATGAAAATGAAAATAAAAGACAAAGGTTGTTAATTAAAAGCAAGGTTAAATAAGTTTTGAGCTGGTGTTTAAAAATGTCAATTGAGTCTGCATCCTTTGTAGTTTTAGGTATTGAATTCCACAGTTCAGAAGCGTAGTTCAAAAACAAACTGACTTGTTAATTATCTTTTGAGGGAGATTGTTTAAATTTAAGAGACTGACGGAAGAAGACTTGAGAGGTCGAGCAGGATTTATAAAACAAAAACCATTTTGTGATGTACTCCAGTCCTAGACCATGAGAACTTTAAAATCAACTCTAAACAATACAGAAAGCCATTGCAGGGTAGCTAGGGTGGGAGTGATGTGTACCTTTACCCTGGGTTTAGTTAAGTCAAGCTGTGCTATTATGAATGAGTTGAAGTTTGCCAATAGCTTGTTTTGTGGGATTTTAAATTCAAAGCTGAGTCAAGGATAGCATCCTTACTATCTGATTTTACAAGGGGAGCCAAGTTCTCAAGTTTATCAAGAAGTTTATCTCTTTTGGCTTTGGAACCAACCAAAAGTATTTCAGTTTTATCTTCATTTAGTTTTAGGAATTTTTTGTTATTGCAGCCATACCAGAAGTCAGAGAAGATAGGGTGTTATCATTAGGCTTAACCGAGACATAAAATTTTGTCATCTGCTTAACTGCAAATTAAGTTTATGCTCTAATGATGTCTCCTAAGGGGAGCATGTATAATGTACAAGGAGCATGTTTGCTGCATAAGCTTCCATATTTGTTTTAAATATATTGATTATATCTCCCTTCAACTCATCTGTGCCTGAAAATCTTAGCTTATCACAATTAATTATTAATACTTAGTTCTACCCCTGGTTTGAATTATTCTTCAAGAAGGGTTCTCAAATATCAAGCCCAACAGCAGAACCTTTATATTCTTGCGATCTGTTCTGTAGCCCTTTTATAGGAGCCCATGATCCTTGTGATACTTTTTGTTTATTAAATGCCATTGATGGTCACTTAGTTTCTCCAGCTGATCCAAGATGGTGCTGATGAATCACTGCGACTTGTTTCGGGCTGGCTTACAAAGCTTCTAAATATACTTCTGAATTACTCTCACTACAATCTGTGCCTGTAATTTCCCTTTAAGCAATGTACTTTTGAACCATCTTAATGAACTATTGATTTCACCATCTTCTAAAGGACTTGGTGGACTTGATTCTCAAGCATGCAGGTAAGGCATCTTCAGTACATCGCCATAGCCAGAATAGAGGAAGGAGGGGTGGATTCCAAAGCCAGGGTGAGATGCAGAACATGAAATGCTCTCTACCCAGCATCTTATTAGGAAATATGCAGTTGCTGGAGGACAAGCTGTAGGACTGCTGTATCAGAGGGAAATGAAATGAATTGCTGTGTTCTGTGTTTCACTCTGGTTGCATCAGTTAGACCATGGGCTTCTCAGTACATCAGATGGATACGACTGCTGATTCGTAGAAGGCAGAAGGGTGGGGGGGTGGGGGTCTGTGTTTTGTGATATTCTGTGGTGCTCGGACACAGCGGTCTTGTCCCCTCGACCTGGAACATCTAATTACCAAGGAAATTCTCCTCGGTGGTCCTGACCGCAGTTTAAATACCGCCAAAAGCAGATGTTAAACAAGCACTCGATGGACTGAATTAGCAAATAAGAAACAACCTACCCTGACACCTTTCAAATTATCGTTAGGTCTTCAGTCAGGCTTGTTTGAAGAAAACTGCCGGATTATCATAAACGTCACCTGCAGCACCAGGGGTCCCAACTCACTCAGCCACTATTACACTGTGGTTAGAAATGCCTACCATTCCATACCTAACCTACACTGCATTTTGGGAAATCTGATCACCAGGCTGTCTTCCCACCTGCATGCAGGCAGATGCTAAAGAGCAAGGCTTCAGAGATGAAGACGGCAGAGTAGCAGCTAAGGGATTGCTTTGAGTTGGTAGCCTGGACCATGTTCAAGGATTCATCAGAGGATCAGAATGAATGCACCATGGTTGTCATGAACTTCACAAAAACAGTTGTAGATGAGTAAGTCCCCACAGAATTATTCAGTCTTCTCAGACCAGAATCCCTGGGTGAACCATGAGATCTGCAGTCTGCTGAGGTCTAGATTAGTGGCATTTAGGTGTGGTGACCAAGTTAAATACAAGGGGTCCGGGTATGATATCTGGAAAGCCATTCCACGTGCAAGTGGCAGTTCTGGACCAAACATGAATCAGTGAAGGATATTTGACAACTGTGGCATGGCTTGAATGCTATCATCTCCTACAAAGTGAAACCATGTGACAGAGGTGATAGCAGGGCTTTGCTCCTAGATTAGCTCAATGCCTTTTTTGCCTGCTTTGATTATCACAACATGGAAGCACCTTCTTGAACTCCCACAGCCCCAATGATGAGGTGACTTCTGTCTGAGGCCAGTGTGAGAGTATTCTTCAGGAGGGTGAACCCATGGAAAGCATCCAGCCCAAATGGGATACCTCACCGGGTACTAAAGATCTGTGCAGATTAACTGGCTGGAGTATTCGCCGATATCTTTAAATTCTTGCTCTGGCAGTCTGAGGTGTCCAACTGCTTCAGGCGGTCTTCAGTTAAACCGTTGCCTGAGAAGAACATGGTAACCTGCCTCAATGACTACTGCCCAGCAGCACTTTCATCCAGTGTGATAGCGTCTCGAGAGATTGGTGATGCTATTAACTCCTGCTTGAGGAGTGACATGGATCTAGTGCAATTTTCTTGACAACCCAGTGTCAACAGCAGGTACCATTTCATTGGCTCTTAATTCAATCCTGGAACATCGGGACAGTGAAGATGCATGTATCAGGATGCCATTCATTGAATGCAGCTTGGCATTCAATACTATATCTTCTCAAAGTTAATCTATATCCTAGGCCTCAAAAACCCCCTCATGCAACTGGATTCTACTCTGCTTCCCATTCCCATTCAGATATATCCATACATGGCCTCCTCTACTGCCATGATGAGGCTAAACTCAGGTTGCAGGAGCAACACCTCATATAGCGTCTAGGCAGTCTCTAGCCATTGGTATGAACAGAGAATTCTCCAACTTCCGGTAATTCCCTCCCCCTCCCTTCCTCTATCCCTATTTCATTCTGCCCCCTCCCCCAGCTGCCTATCACCTCCCTCATGGTTCTGCCTCCTTCTACTACCCATTGTGTTTTCCCCCATTCCTCCTTCACCTTTCCTGCCTATCACCTTCCTGCTTCCCCTCCCCCACCCCTTTATCTTTCCCCTTACTGGTTTTTCACCTGGAACCTACCAGCCTTCTCCTTCCCACCCTCCCCCCACCTTCTTTATAGGGCCTCTGCCCCTTCCCTCTTCAGTCCTGACGAAGGGTTCCGGCCCGAAACGTCGACTCATCGTTTCCACGGATGCTGCCCGACGTGCTGAGTTCCTCCAGCGTGTTGTGCGTGTTGCTTTGACCCCTGCATCTGCAGAGTATTTTGTGTTAACTGGATCCTCTATTTCCTCCCCAGTCAGTTCGGATTGGCAACATCTCCTCTCGAATCTCCATCAGCACAGGTGCACTGCAAGGCTGTGTGCTTAGACCCCTGCTCTACTCGCTTTACACTTATGCCTGTGTGACTAAGCACAGCTCCAAATCCATATTTAAGTTTGCCAACCACAGCATTGTCATTGGCCAAACCAGGGGCGGTGACGAGTCAGCACATAGGAGGAAGAGTGAAAATCTGGCTGAGTAGTGCCATAACAGCAACCTCTCACTTAATGTTAGCAAGATGATTATTGACTTCAGGAGGAGCAAACCAGTTCTCTTCAGGAGATTGGAGGTGGAGAGAGTCAGGAAATTTGAAATGATAACACTGAGGAATTTAGAGGATCTGGCCTGGGTCGTGCGCTCAAGTGTCATTACATAGGAAGTACGGCAGTGCCTTTATTTCCTTTGAAGTTTGTAAAGATTTGGCCCATCTAAAACTTTGACAAACTTTGAAGGTGGCAAAGCTAAGATGTTGCCAAAGGGCAGTGGCTTCGAGCTCATCTCTGAAATAGCTTAATTTCTTTGCTTTAATGTCTATTTTTTCCTTTTCAACATGGATAGGTTCTGTCAGAGTCCGTGATTTATAGCTGCACTCAAAGTGCGGTTCTTGACGGTACTGTTTCCTGGTCCTGGAGCTTACTGACTGGACATTTTCGATATCTCAGGATGCAGCCTGGAAGTATCGGGCCTCTGGTGTTAGGCCCTCCAACCCCATGGACGAACTGATTCCATGTTGATGTTGCCTACTTGTGGCATCATTGGAGAACGGAACACCATGACAGCGGATGCGGCTGTTGAAGGCCTTTGTTCTCGGGCTATTTTTCTCTCACTTGCTGTCGATTCTCTGAGAATTATACCCGATGTACTGCAGATCATGGTCTCTCTTTGGGGGATTTGCTATTGCTTGCTTGGTGAATGTGGGTGCTGATACATCCTGCTGAAGTAAGGGGGAGATGGAGAGGACTGATGCTTTGCTGTTTGTGTTTGGCAGCAGGGAGAGAGCGCTTTGGGGTTCTGATGTTTTTTTGTCTTTCTTTCCTTCTTTGGTGTTCTCTTCTGCTTTGAGGATGTCTGCATAGAATAAATATTTCAATTTGCATACTGTATACATTCTCTGATATTAAATTGAACCATTGAACGTCTATAGATGTGTGGTGGAGAGTATATTGACTGGTTGCATCAAAGCCTAGTATGACAACTCCAATGCCCTTGTATGAAAAGGCCTACAAAAATTCATTGATATTGCCCAGTCCATCATGGGTAAAGCCCTCCCCACCATTGAGCACATTTACATGGAGTGCTGTTACAGGAAAATTGCATCTATCATCAAGGACCCCCGTCAACCAGGCCTTGCTCTGTTCTCACTGCTGACATCAGGAAGAAGGTACGGGAACCTCAAGACCCACAACACCAGGTTCAGGAACAATTATTACCCCTCAAACATCAGGCCCTTGAACTAGACAGGATAACTTCACTCAACTTTACTTGCCTCATTACTGAACTGTTCCCACTGAAATGGACTCACTTTCAAGGACTCATCTCTTGTTCTCTATTTATTGCTTTATTAATTATTATTTACTATTATTATTATTTTCTATTTGTACAATTTCTTTTTACATTGTGATAGTTGTCTGCCATGTTGGATGTAGTCTTTTGTCGATTCTATTGTGTTTCTTGTATTTACTGTGAGTGGTCCACAAGAAAATGAATCTCAGGGGTATTGATGGTGACAAACATTAATCATAGATTGAGCTTTGAAATTAATCAATAATCACCACTTGTGTTATGTTGTTCAATAGTCCAATCCAAATATGGTTGCGATCTTGCTATATGTGGGCATAGACTGCTTCATTATCTGAAGCGTTCCAAACTGAATTAAATATTGCACATCACTGAGAATCGCCCATTGGTTTTATGATAGAAGAAAAATAAAAACATGCTGGGAATTTGAAATGGAAGCAGAAATTGTGGAAAAGACTAAGCTAGTCAAGCAGCATCGATGGAAAGAAAGTTAGCATTTTCATTTGGAGACCCTTAGAACCGGATGAGAGAGGAAACCAAGTTAGAAAGAGAGGCCTCTGTTTCTCTTGTTTGGAGGCCCAATGATTTCCCTTTTCACCTGACTGAATTTACCCTCTCATTGGACCTTAACACATTTTGCGTAGGTTTCCTTTTCAACAGATACTGTCGCACCAGGTGAATGTTTCCAGCATCTTTTTCTGTTTGTTTTTGATGTTGGGATAGTCATTAATGTAGTAACTGGGAATGCTTATGCCTGGGAAAATGTCCTGAGGATTCCTGAAGCAATATTGTCGGTGATGTCCCAAACTTCTTGGAACCCAACCATTTTCCTTTTGCTGGGTGTCATACCACCCACTGTAGATCCCCCTATTCACATTGAGCTAAATAATATGCTTAGTCAAAAGCTCCCAAAGGCTGCTATGTATGCTGATAACTCTTTCATTTTAAAATCTTTTTTATTAATTATTATTGAAAATCAACAACAGAGAAAAATACATCAAAATAATCAAAACAACATATCCATATGTAGAATAAGAGTTAAATTATCAACCAAACTGAACAGTATATCAATAATAATAATAAAAAAACACAAAATGTTAAAGCTATTTTTTTTGGAAAAAAGTAAGAAAGAAGAACCCCTACTAACTAAAACAAAAAAACCCCAAAAACAAAAAAAAACGGGGGGAAAGATCCATTTGGAGCACAAACCCGGAGTTATACTCCATACAAGCTTCCATAAAAAAAGACATCAATCCGCCAACCAAATTCATATACCCAAGCATCAGAAAAGGACCATCTTTATTAACTCAAATCAAATGGTAATAACGGGCAAAAGAACCCCACCTTTTCTCGAAGTCAAATCTAGGATCAAAATTTTGACTTCTAATTTTTTCCAAACTAAGACATAACATCACCTCAGAGAACCATTGTATCAAAATGGGAGCAGAGGCATCTTTCCACTTTAATAAAATAGCCCTTCTAGCCAATAGTGTGACAAATGCAATTATGTGTTGGTCTGATATAGAAATACCATGAATATATTGAGGAATTATACCAAACAAAACTGTCAATTTATTAGGTTGTAAATTGATTTTTAAAGCTTTAGAAATTGTAGAAAAAATAGATTTCCAAAACTGTTTCAATACAGAAAACGACCAAAACATATGTGTCAATGTAGCTATCTCAGTTTTACATCTATCACACTGACTACTTACATTAGGAAGTATTTTAGACAATCTCTCCTTTGTCAAATAATAACGATGTACAATTTTAAATTGAATTAGAGAATGACTGGCACAAATCGAAGGAGAGTTAATCAACTTCAAAATTCGCAACCAATCCTCTGTTATCAAGGTCATGTTAAGCTCTCTTTCCCAATCTTGCTTAATCTTAAGTAAAGGATAGTTATCCTGTTGTAGTAGTAAATTATAAATTTTCCCAATGAAACCTTTCACTAAAGGGTTCATTTTTAAAATAATGTCTAACAGGTCAGAGTCTTGTATATATGGAAAATTACTTAAATATTCTTGTAAGAAATGTCTGACCTGAAGATATTGCAAAAAATGTGAATATGACAGAGAATATTTAGTTACTAATTTCTCAAAGGACATCAATCGGCCTTCTTGAAACAAATCCATAAAGGAAAAAGTTCCTTTATTCCTCCAAAGAGAAAAGGTAGGATCACTAAGTGAAGGTTTAAATAAATAGTTTTGATAAATTAAACTAAAAAGGTTAAATTTTTTAAGATTAAAAAACTTACCAGATTCGTAATGACTGCTTAATCATAGGATTTATATTTAGAATAGAAATTTTGGCTAATTGTACAGGTAAAGGAGCTCCTAATAACGAAGTTAAATGAAATTGTTTCATAATTTTCAATTCCAGCTCAGACCTCCATACTTTTTGAATTTTTGTAAATGACATTTTCCAATTCTTGGTCTTTTATTATTCCAAACAAAAGATGGAATAATAGAGTCAACCTGATCAAAAAACTTCTGAGTTAGAAAAATAGGAATATTTTCAAATACGTATAAAAATTTTGGTAAAATCATCATTTTAACTGCATGAATTCGACCGGCTAACGAAAGTGTAAGTGGATTCCATCTAGAAAAAAATTGCTTCATAAAATCCACTAAGGGAACTAAATTAGCTCTGTAAAGGTCTCCATAATTTTTAGTGATGATAATACCTAACTATTTCAAAGAATCCGTAACTTTTAAAGGAATGTCATATATAGAAGCAGAATCATTTAAAGGAAATAATTCACTTTTATGCAGGTTTAATTTATATCCTGAAAACAATCCAAATTCATTTAATAATTTCAATAAACTAGGAATAGATTCTTCGGGATTCAAAACATAAACCAAAAGATCATCCGAATAAAGGGAGATCTTATGAATAGTTCCATTTATAGAAATTCCTTGAATATCTTTAGCTTCACAAAGTTCAATAGCCAAAGGTTCCAACATCAAATTAAATAACGAAGGGCTTAACGGACATCCTTGTCTCGTACCCCGCGGAAGTCAGAAAAAGAGGGATCTACAGTTATTGGTAATAACGGTGGCAATAGGACTTTTATATATCAATCTAATCCATTTATTAAAATTAGTACCAAAGCTAAATTTCTCTGAAACTTTAAATAGATATTTCCATTCAACTCTATCAAATGCCTTTTCAGCATCTAGAGAAACAACACATTGGGAGTCTTAGAGAGGGATGAGTATATAACATCTAACAATCTCCGAGTGTTACAAAAAGAATAATGGCCTTTTATAGAACCTGTTTGATCCTGAGAAATAATTTTAGCAAGTATATTCTCCATCTGATTAGCCATTATTTTTGAAAGAATTTTAGCATCCACATTTAATAATGAAATAGGTCTATATGAAGCACAATCAGTAGGGTCTTTATCTTTCTTAAGAATTAAAGAAATAGAAGCTTCATAAAATGTGGAAGGTAACTCTCCTAGCAGAAAATAATCTTTAAGCATTTCCAACATATAAAGAGTAAGCAAGTCTTCAAATTTTTTTTATAAAATCCCACAGAAAAACCATCCAATCCAGGAGCTTTACCAGATTGTATTGAAAGAGTAGCTTTCTGAATTTCTCTTTCAGTAAAAGGAGCATCAAGAATTTGCTGATCTTCAACAGATATTCTAGGAAAATCAATCTTTTGTAAAAAGGCATACATATTAGAAGGGTCAGCTGGAAACTGAGATTTATAGAGTTCACTGTAATAGTCTTGAAAAATTTTATTAATATCTTAATAATTACAAGCTAAACTACCATCTCCCTTACAAATTTTTAAAATTTGTCTTTTAGCTGTAACTGCTTTAAGTTGAGATGCTAATAGCTTGTTACTTTTATCTCCAAACACATAAAATTGACTTTTTAATTTAAGCAAATTTCTTTCAATAGGATAAGTTAATAGTAAATTATATTGTGATTGAAGTTCAACCCTTTGTTTAAATAAATCAGCATTAGGAGAAACTGCATAAGTGTTATCCAGGTCTTTAATTTGTTTTGAAATTCTATCTAACTCTATTTTTGTCTGTTTCTTGAGCTTAGCCAAATAGGATATTATCTGACCTCGCAAATATGCTTTAAGTGTATCCCATATAATCAATTTCGAGACATCTCCCATATTATTAAGAAGAAAGAAATCTTTTATCTGAATCTCTATAAATTTAACAAAGTCCGGATTTTGTAATAAATTTTCTGGAAAGCGCTAAGGCAAGTTTACATTACTAACGTCATTTAACGCAAAAGTTAAGCTTAAAGGCGCATGATCCGAGTCAGCAATAGCATCATATTCACATTTGTGGACTTTGGACAAAAATCGGAAATCAGCTATAAAATAATCAATTCTCGAATGTTTATTATGAACATGTAAATAAAAAGAATAATCTTTATCATTGGGATGTAAATTTCTCCAGATTTCTATCAAACCATAATCAAATAAAAAGGAATTAATAAGTGTTGCCGAACGACTTGGAAGCTGCTGATTTGTTGAACTCTTGTTTAACAAGGGTTTAAACAAATCATTGAAAATAAACTAGGGAATGCAAAAACAGTCTCCAAAGACGCCAAAGCAATGCTATTAGCCCAAACAGTATAATTTCTAACGAGAGAAAAGCAGCGCCATTATTCTTTAACTTACTACCTTATTTAACAAAAGAACTGAAGCTAATTATCTATTACTAAGCACTCCATAATATAAGAAAAAAGTCTATATAAACTGTAAGCAAACTATCACTTAATTAATAAAGAAAAAGGAAGATGGAAACAGATAACCAAATGAGTTAACAATCTATCTGCTGTATTAATTCACTCCGTATACTAAACAGACTTCAAAAAAAGTCATTCTTTAGTCAAACCAAGAAGGTCACCTCTTCTTTAAGTAATCCATCAATCAGAGGATATCTTCAGGATACAGAAATCTTCAAAGCCTGTTTTCTTTCAGAAAGTTATTCAGCAACTCTTAATATCCTTCATACATCAGCCGATTCCACAATAGAGTTGACAAATTCCGATGCCGCTTGGGGATGCAAAAAGACACGAGGAGTAGAATCTTTAGGAAATAATTTAAATCTCGCCAGATATCTGAGAGATGGAAAAAGTCTTTTTTAATGTGCTATCTTCATGACAGATATGAATTTGATCCGTTGTTCCATAACTTCCCGTGGATAATCTTCATAAAAACAGATCTCGGAACCGTTAAATTATAAAACTTTCTGTTTTCTTGCACATTTTATGATTGGGTCTTTAACTTTAAAGCAAAGAAAATTGACTAAAATTGGTCGAGCTTTATCTGACGAAGTGAAAATTCTTTGAGCTCTTTCAATATCGGGAGGCTGAGATAGAATATCCGGAAACAGAGATTGAAACAAATTGGCAAAGTAATCCAATAAATCCCCATTCTCAGAGCCTTCTCTAAGACCCACAATTCAAATGTTATTTCAACGCAATTTTGCTTCTAAATCGACAATTTTGCGTTGAGCCTGTTCCAAGCGGGTTGAAATATCCACAATCTGACGTTTCGGTTCTTTAAACTCAGTATTCAAGGAAACAATATTTTCTTCACTAGTCTGTAAACTCTGTCGGAACAACTTCAACTCAGAAGTGTTATTGTCCATTTTGTTGTCAAGACCCATCAACACACGTTCCAAACGCTCAGCCCAGACAGGCATATCTTCTCATTTTTCTTTTGAAGTTTTTCCCTTTCCATTGCTGGGTTCAAAAGGCTGTTTTCCACTTCTTAAAGGATACAACATAATGACCGCTATTTCCCTCCAAGATCCAAAAAATAAAAGTTAAACAATTCAAAGTTTAGACTGGGGAAAAGGAGGAATTAAAGGCAGCCACAAAATTTATGTATTACTCCATTGAGCTGCAGGCAGAAGTCCGATAACCTTTTCCTGGGGCTAGTTTTTCTTCTGTGTAATTTTGTGATCATGTTTACTCTAGTCCTATTTATATTATGGTGACTTCTGAAGCTCTGAAGCACTGAAGCTTTAAGTTTAGAGGAAGATTGAAGATTATTTTATTGTGTCTACTCTTTGAAACATCAGTAACTTTCTCTCACTCATTTGCTGTTTAGTTCAGTGGACGGGTGAAATGTCTTCACACCGATCAGACTGCAGCACAGTACATAATTCTTCCTGTAAGTTTAATATGAATGTGGCATTATATTCAGAGCTAAAAGGTATTTTTCCAAAGATTGTGTGATTCTAGAATTATATGCAAATTTACATCGGGAATAGGAAAAATTATGGAGAATTCTGTTTTCAGATTACAAGGTGATGATTTCAAATGGGAATTCGATAGTGCAGACTGTCACGGGAAGCTTCACCCTTGTCAGTAACCCACAAACTCACCATGTTTATATATTATCATTGTCTTGTCTCGATATTAGTCCTTTGTAATAACTTGTCTACACACCAACTTGATTTATAGCTATAAATTGCAACCCAGAAGTGAATTTATTGGTTTTGTTGGAAAGACTGGGAAAATGGGAAATTTGTTATGGAAGCTAAAAAATTGACAGATGGCTTTGATAGATATTTTTAATAGGTGAACAGATGATGTGGGTACTTTTTTCCCCATGTTTAAAAAAAAGTGTAGGGAAGTTTATACTGTGCCCAATGTGTTATGATTGGAAATGCACTGTCAGGTTGGTGGAAAAGATGTTCAATTGTAAATTGTGAAAGAAAATTCAATTATTTATTTAGAGAAAGCTACTGAGAAAGCAGGAAAGTGAAATAACTTTGTGGCTGTTACAAATAGCTACAGGCATGATAGACTAAGTAACTGCTTCATTTCTCTGTATCCTGCAGCTGCACATAACCTACACATTTCTGAGAGGACCTTGAGCATTTCAATCTGCATTGATCTTGAATTACTTTCATTTTCTTGGTATCATTATAACAAGGATTTGACTAGCTAAATAAAAATGTTTGATTTTGTAATCAATTTAATTTACGTTGGGAACTTGGATGCAGTAGCATTTAATGAAATTTAAAATTATCCAATTAAGTGCAAGATTTCAGGAAGTAGCCTGGTAAATTGTTTTGCTAATTATGCCAGTATATGGGGTTACCTACTTATTTTCACTATTGATATATATATATATATTTACTACTTTTTTAATCTATCTGCACATTCTTTACTTTGAGAACAGATAGCTGATAAATGGTTGAGGATTAGAGAACAGGGAAAGGGTAGTATGTTTACAACTGGGCAACAGAATGAATTGAGTTTAACATCAAACTTTTTAAAGATGAATATACTTTTAGAGCAAGCAGGTACATTTAAATTGTGTTTGGTATTGAATCTAGAGTTCAGATTGCCCAAGTTGCTTTCTAGTTCTTTCTCCTTGTCTGTGTAGAATTAGAGACATGAATGATTTGAATCTAAATGCGCGGGAATTTTTGCTTGCATCACACAAGGCTGGAGGAACTCAGCAGGCTAGGCAGCATCTATGGAAAAGAGTATAACCATATAACAATTACAGCACAGAAACAGGCCATCTCAGCCCTTCTAGTCCGTGCCAAACTCTTACTCTCAGAGTGCAGTCGAGGTTTTGGGCTGAGACACTTCAGGAAATCCAATTTGCTTGGATTTCCAGCATCTGCAGATTTTCTCTTGTTTGTGAAGAAATTTAGCTTGGTCACTTTCTTCCAAGGGGTGGTCTTAAGTTTCTTGCTACAGTGTAGTTCCTTGGGAGTTCCTTTTGACTTCGTTACGTGGGCCTTCAGATGAGCTTCAGTGGTGATTTATTTCTTAGTGCGTCCATCTTACATAATATCTGTGCATAAACACTTTGATAGTTGATGGAAACAGAACCATTCTTAATTTTTCCCTCCCGACAACCTTTCAGTTGACATTTAGCTTGAAGTTGAGGACAGTGCTGGTCTGTGCTGTCCTTCAGATGCAGTGTTGATCCTCATGCCCACGAAACCACAATCTTTGGAATTCTGTGGAATTTTCAAAGATTCCAGCCTCCCAGTGCCAGTGGTGTAGAAATGAGCTTGCTAACAGACCAGGAAATGAAATGGAAAAGTGGCTTAAATGACCGCTTTACAGCAAATGCGAGTTATCAAGTTCCTGTGGCTGTTTTTCTATTATCCTTAAGTTAGTCATCTAGCCCCATCACAAACAGATTAGTACTTGACTCTCACTGTGCATTTTTGACGGCTGTTTTAGTAAGCTTAATTTTAGTTCAGCAGTTACAAACAAGAGAAAATTTTTAGTTTTTAGTTCGGTGGTGTTTGTTGACTGTATTTCTGCACTCCAAAGATGCAACCATGATGCTTGGTTGTAAGATTTTAGTTGATAGCTCTGTGTGGGCTGCAGTTACATGGTTATTGAGACTTCTGAGTTTAAGATGGAGGGACAGCAATAAAACACAACTAATGCTAATACCACTTTGCTGCATGTTTTGGTGCCTTCATTCTTGCATAAGTTGTACAGCCCTATTTACTGATGTAGATTCAACAAGGTCATTGAATCTACAAACTGTATTGGTCACTGATCCTTGCACCACCAGTTCACAACAAGGTCTTGTAGAAGTGAGCCAGTTACACCCAGTAAATAAACAGAGCTGAATTTATAAAACAGCTTTTATAACATAAGTATGCAAATAAATTTAGCATCCAGTAGCATGCTCTTGAAGTATAATCTCTGGGGAGATGTAGGTCTCAGTTTATGCAATGCATATTTCTATAAGCAGCAGTATAATTGTAAATAACCAGATAATCTCTTTTCGTGAAAAATGGCACATTGTTAATCATAATCCAGGGAAATGGAGGTTGTATGGAAGGGTATTATGGGGTGAGCTGTGATTAGAGGATCAGAGTGAAGCTTAAATTGATGAAGTGTGAGATTTGTTCACTTATGACAGTGTTAGCTCAATTGCAACTTTTAGATTAAATTACTCTTGACATGACTCTCTGCTAACCTGCAGATCTCCCAGCTTAGTAACTTGAGCTCTTCTAAAATTTATATCAATACTTAAAATTGCAAGCTCTCATTTCCTCCCATACTCTCAAAAAGAATTTCCTGTTTTCAATTTTCATTTTCCATTTTCCTTGCTCTCATCTGTAATCTCTTAATTAGCATCTTCAGATATCTAACATTAAACTAAGCCTTCTATCTACCACTGAACACAGTTCTTGTCACTTGTTCTTTCGAATGAATTTAGATTCACACTTTCATCAAGCATTTAGCCTCCTAGATTAATACCACCTTTTGAGGCTCATTATTAAATTTATTGGTAACATTTGTATGGAAGGTCTTGGTTTGATTACTTTATTTAAGTGATACATTAAACTAATTACTGGAGAATTAACAAACCAATGATGGACCTGGAGACTGTTTCACACAAAGGGTGAACTCTTATAAAGCTAGGACACTGAAGTGTTAATCATTTAAATTAACCTAGGCACTGATATTCTGGTCTTGCCATTGATCAGCAATTTTGCAGGACATTGCTCCAAAACAGCTTTGGTTTTAAGACATCATATCTCAATTTATTGAGCTATTTTGATTTTTTTTGTACTCATGAGGCAGGGTATAACTGCCAAGGGCTTTCAGAATTGGCTATTTAAATACATAAAGTTCTCTTAGAATGTTTTTAACATTTTTTCCTGATCAGTTTTTGTTTTGTGCATGTTAACTTCCTTGTACCAATTTTCCTTCTCCATTTCACTATAAGAGTTTGAGGGTAAAGATCCAAATGAAGTCCTGTTATTTTAGTGGTGAAAAATGTGAACTACTACAGAATGCTGCTGATACTTCAAAGCTGAGTGTTGAAACAACTTGAATCTTTCAGGACCTTGAAGCTTAAGTAAATGTACTAAATTATCTTCGGAAGCATCTTAGAGGGGGTAAGAAGTAGAGGGCAATAATTACAGAACTTTAAGGTCTAGAATGTAACTGAAGGCATGATTACAAATAGTGGACATTATGTGTTAAGTTGAAATTAGAAGAGCTTTTGAAAATTTATAGACCTGGAGAGGGGAAGGGTTTTCAGTACTTGGATGAAAACTTACAACATTATAAGGCTCCGATCCAATTTTTGTATGTGAGCATAGATAATGAAAGATAGAATATAAGCAACAGGGATTAACAGCTGAGATTTATTAAAGATGGCAGATAAGAGGCTGGCTTTAAGACCATTGGACTTGGAGGCAACAAAACATTTATGAAAGTTTCAGCAGCTGTTTGTCTAAAAGTATTCAGTTTCGGTTTAAGACTGAGGTTGAAAGGTGGCGTCAAGTAAGTCTTGGGTATCTGTGTGCACAGATCCTCTGAAAGTTAGCAAGCAGGTTCAGTGAGCAGTAAGAGTGTTGACTCTTGTAGGTGAATTTGAGGCCGGTTAGAAGCATCTTTCTCCAATTAGATCTGCATCTGGACTTGTTCTCTATCTCTAAACAAGGATGAATTTGTGAAAGTTGGAGGAAAGGTCCGCTGGATTTATTTGGAATGACTTCTCCATTGCAAAAAGGGAAATCAGAATCAGGTTTATTATTACTGGACTGTGTCATGGATTTTGTTAACTTCACAGCAGCAGTTCAATATAATACATAATATAGAAGAAGGGAAAAATAATACATACGTAATCAATTATGGTAAACATATATTGAATAGATTAAAAATAGTGCAAAAAACCAGAAATAATATATTTTAAAAAGTGAGGTAGTGTTCACGGGTTTAATGTCCATTTAGGAGTCGGATGGCAGAGAGGAAGAACCTGTTCCTGAATCGCTGAGTGTGTGCCTTCAGGCTTCTGTACCTCCTACCTGATGGAGAAAAGGGCATGCCCTGGGTGCTGGAGGCCCTTAATAATGGACGCTGCCTTTCTGAGACACCACTCCCTGAAGATGTCCTGGGTACTTTGTAGGCTAGTACACAAAATGGAGCCGACTATATTTACAACCCTCTGCAGCTACTTCTTATCCTGTTCAGTAGCCCCCCATAACAGACGGTGATGCAGCCTGTCAGAATGCTCTCCAAGGTACATCTGTAGAAGTTTTTGAGTGTATTGGTTGACATACGAAATCTCTTCAAACTCCTAATGAAGTATAGTCGCCATCTTACCTTCTTTATAACTGCATCAATATGTTGGGACCAGGTTAGGTCATCAAAGATCTTGACACCCAGGAACTTGAAGCTGCTCACTCTCTCCACTTCTGATCCATCTATGAGGATTGGTGTGTGTTCCTTTGTCTTACCCTTCCTGAAGTCCACAATCAGCTCTTCCGACTTCCTGATGTTGAGTGCCAGGATGTTGCTGCGACACCACCCTCTTGTCGCCATCTGAGATTCTACCAACAATGGTTATATCATCAGCAAATTTATAGATGGTATTTAAGCTATGCCTAGCCACACAGTCATGGGTGTATAGAGAGTAGAGCAGTGGGCTAAGCACACACCCCTGAGGCGCACCAGTGTTGATCATCAGTGAGGAGATGTTATCACCAGTCCACAGATTGTGGTCTTCCAGTGAGGAAGTTAAGGATCCAATTGCAGAGAAAGGTACAGAGGCCCAGGTTCTGTAACTTTTCAATCAGGATTATGTGAATGATGGCATTAAATGTTGAGCTATAGTCGATGAACATAAGTGTTTGTGTTGTCCAGGTGGTCTAAGGCCGTGTGAAGAGCCATTGAGATTGCACCTTCTGTTGACCTATTGTGGCAATATGCAAATTGCAATGGGTCCAGGTCCTTGCTGAGGCAGGAGTTCAGGCTAATCATGACCAACCTCTCAAAGCATTTCATCACTGCAGATGTGAGTGCTACCAGGCAATAGTTATTATGGCAGCTCACATTATTCTTCTTGGGCACTGGTACAATAATTGCCTTTTTGAAGCAAGTGGGAACTTCCGCAGGTAGCAGTGAGAGGTTGAAAGTGTCCTTGAATACTCCAGCCAGTTGGTTGGCACAGGTTTTAAGAGCCTTACCAGGTACTCCATTTGGACCTTCTGCCTTTTGAGGGTTCACCCTCTTTAGAGACAACCTAATATTGGCCTCTAAGACAGAGACCCCAGGGTCATCAGGTGCAGCAGGGATCTTCACAGCTGTAGTTGTGTTCTCCCTTTCAAAGTGTGCATAGGTGGCATTGAGTTCATCTGGTACTGAAGCATCACTGCCTTTCATGCTATTGGGTTTTGCATTTTAGGAAGTAATGTTTTCCAAACCCTGCCAGAGTTGTCATACAGCCTATGTTGCCTCCAACTTCGTTCAAAATTGTCTCTTCACCCTTGAAATAGCCCTCCACAAATCATACCTGGTTTTCTGGTACAGGCCTGGGTCGCCAGACTTGAATGCCTTCAGCAGACGATGTACCTCCTGGTTCATCCACGGGTTTTGGTTTGGGAATGTACAGTAAGTCTTTGTAGGCACACACTCATCCACACAGGTTTTAATGAAGTCATTTACAACTGCAGCATGCTCATCCGGATTTGAAGATGAATCCCTGAATACAATCCAGTCCACCAATTCAATGCAGTCCTGTAGGTGCTCCTGTGCTTCCCTTGTCCATACCTTCTTGGTCCTCACTACTGGTGCTGCAGTCTTCAATCCCTGCCTATTCTCAGGGAGTAGAAGTACAACTTGGTGATCAGACTTCCCGAAGTGAGGGCATAGAATAGCACGGCAGGCATTCTTGATAGTGGTGTAACAGTGATCCAGTGAGTTCTTTACTAACTCGGTATGTGATTTAGTAAACTAAGATCATTCGCTGAAGTTTTGAAACTAAGTGATCTCATTAAACATTTGCAATTCTTATCTTCAGAAGGTATATGCAAAGTTGATATTTCTATATAGTTGAGATGTGTGAAACCAGGGACTGCAATCTCAGAATTAAAGGACCATTCAGTGCAGAGATGAGATTATTTTTTGTAACCCATCTAGCAGTGAATCTTTGGAATTATTAACGTAGGATTGTGAAGTCTTGGTCACAACATATTTTCAAGATATAAGTTATTAGATTTCTACATATTGAATTGGTGCAGGGGGATTGAGTTGAGCTGAAACATATGCCATGATTTTGTGGTGGATCAGACACAAAAGGACAGGTGGTTAACTTGTTATTTTCTACATCTTGGCATAGGTAAAGCTAAATAATATTTAGATTTAGATTCAGCTTTATTGTCATTGTGCTGAGTACAGATACAAAGCCAATAAAATGCATTTAGCATCTGACCAGAAGTACAAAGAATAGTGTTATTTACATAATAGCTGTGAATAAAAAAAGTGCTACAGCACACAATTATAAAAGTACTGAGACAGTACAGTACGGATGCAATACTGCTTAGCGCTGTGATGTGAGGTTCAGCAGGGTCACAGCCTCAGGGAAGAAGCTCTTCCTGTGCCTACTAGTGCGGGAGCGGAGTCTCCTGTAGCGCCTACCGGATGGGAGGAGAGTAAAAAGTCCATGGTTAGGGTGAGATGCATCCTTGATAATGCTTTTCGCCCTGCCCAGGCAGCATTTATGGTAGATGTTCTCAATGGTGGGCATTTGGGTACCGATAGTCAGTTGGGCAGTTTTCACCACACGCTGGAGTGCTTTGTGGTCCGATACGGGACAATTGCCATACCACACTGAGGTGCAGTTGGTGAGTATGCTCTCAATGGTACGGCGGTAAAAGTCCGTCAGTATCCTGGGACAGAGGTGAGCTTTCTTCATGCTCCGCAGGAAATAAAGACGCTGTTGCGCCTTTTTGATCAAGGTGGAGGAGTTCAGGGACCAGGTGAGATCTTCGGAAATGTGGACACCAAGGAATTTGAAGCTTGATACACGCTCCACTACAGTTCCGTTGATGTAGGTGGGGACGTGAGTGTGACTCCTGGCATGCCTGAAGTCCACAATGATCTTGGTCTTCTGGGTGTTAAGGGCCAGATTGTTGTTGGCACACCATGGTAAATATCAAGGTAAAAATGGGTGTGCTTTGAAAGGGAGAAGTGGATTTTACTGTGAAGCATTAATTTCAGATTTCAGTTCTGTCCCAGTTCTCTGTATTATATAACTGAGGATTGATGTAACTTTGATATGAATATATCTATGTTTTGGTGCTATCTTAGAAATAAACTTGATTGTGTGATTTGCTTCTTTATGGCCTTATGTGACAGAAGTTTTTATCAATTTGTTCTTTTGAGATTCTTTTGTTCCTTTTTCCCCAGTTTCTTCTTTTGTAGCTCATTCTTGATATGCATTTGCCCCAACATTCAACACATTTATTTTAAATTTCATTTGCTCAATTATATATCTTAATGTTTACTAAATAATTAAAATTTTCAATATGTAAACTTTGTGAATAAAGATGTTCATGTAGGACCCTATTTCCTATCTTTAGTCACACTTCAAGCCTCTGTTTATTATTACCCATGGTTGCTGGCTGTTTCTTTATTCTGCAATTTGTTTCATTTTAATTTCCTTCTGGAGACTGAAATGTGTAACATTTAGTATATTGTTCTTGTTGACCAAAGAGAAAGCAATCAACAAGAACTATTTTATTTTGGTTTCTAGATATTTTCCTTTTTTTTTCCCCCTTCACTGTGTATTCTATTTTTACTGCTGGTACTGTACAATTATTGGCTCATATTATTCAAACAGATGGGATTTCCTTGCTATAGATAGATGTCGACCTTTAGGTTCCCGGAGATTCTGCTATTATTCAGTATTGTTGCTGTTTCATCTGCCCGAACTGTGTCCATCATTCACACCCATTCTTCTTATCTCTAGCAAACATAGATGAATCCTTTATTTTCACATTCGCCTTGGAACCAGACCGGTGAGCTTTCACTACATTTTCTGTAAACAAGATATACTATATCTTTCCTTTTCCTTTTTTTCCTTTTCGAAACGACATAGTATTTCAGTTCTTTGGATCAAAATGAACCACTTCACACATGCTCAGTTCTCTGTCTACTGCTTTCTTGCCAAATCATTTGTGTAAGTCCATTTTTACAGGATCTTTATATTCACCTCATAACCCACCCTGCTTTGTGTCATCAATAAACTTACTGTTTCCCATTTCAAAACAAGGCCCTACCTCTTGTGGTTCTCTACTAATAGCAGCCTGCTGAACTGTGTCAGTGTCTGTACCCACTTTAAATCCTTCAGCCCGTCCACTCAAAAAAATGTTCTTCCAAACCCAAGAGTGTTGTTTTGTGTAACAATCTTTCTCAGTGCATCTTATTGAATGCCATTTGAAAGTCAAAAGCTTTTTGGTTTCTTTTTAAGTACCCTTGTAACTATATCTTCAAGCTAGAAGAGTCAAACACCAACTTCTTTTCACAGAGTTGTTCATTCTGATCAGTGAGATCTTTTTTAGTTGTATAGCCACTTCCTCAATGGATTCCATCATTTCCCTGTTTACTGAAGTCAGGCTAACTAATCTGTATTTTTCTCAGTTTTCTCAGGTAGTGATCTTACTCCAGCTACTTCCAATCCATTCTTTTTGGTCTAGCATTCAGGGAATTTTGGAATTTGTGACCAATGTACTCGCCATCACTTTAGAGCCATTTGGTTCAGGCTTATCTTGTTAATTTTTTTAAATAATATTTCCTGTTTTGAACAGTGAAGATAATTTAAATTTATTGCCTTTTGTGATCTCTGCGTGTCCTAAATGCTTTACAGTCAATAAATGGTAGCCAGTTAATAATGTAGTGAAGGATGAAGCCGGTGTGTACTCAGCAAGCTCCCACAAATAGTATCTTTGATTAGCATATTGGGGAGAAGTTCTTTGAAATTCTGCCATCCCACGGGTTTAGTGAAGACAGTCAATCATGACACTTAGAAGGGAACTGGATAAATATTTTAAAAGGGGAGCTTGTAGCACTGCAGGGAGGAAACAGTGAAATGATGCTGGCTGGATTGTTTTAGCATTTAATTGGTCCATACTTGATGGGCCAAATGATCTGCCTAGAATAGATGCTTTTTGCTTTGATTTCATGAGAAGATAAAAGGTCAACATTTGGATCTGTTGAAAACGATAGCATTATTATAGTTCATTTAAAAAAAATATTTCAAATATTGGATGTTCCGTTAGTTTTGGGTGTGAGGGAGGGGTTGTTTTGGGGGTGGGGTCGATGTTCTGCTTTTGTGCAGAGTTAAGGGGTTTGGGGGATTGATGATTGGGATGCGTTCTTTTTTGTGTGGGGGTGTGGGTTTGATCCTGTCTGAACGACTTTCATGTTCTGTCTTTGTTTCGTGGCAATCTGAAGAAGACAGATTTCAGAGTCGTATGTAGATACATGCTTTGATAATAAATGAACCTTTGAAAGTAAGTGCATATTTTGCTGAAAGCAGCATCACAGGTCAATAGGGTGACCTGTAAGATGAGAAGGAGTTGGGAAATTATGCTAGTTAGAAAGACATCGGTTTAGGCATACTTGGAGTATTGCATATAGTTTTAATCACCCTTTTATTGAAAATATATTAAACTAGAAAGAGTGCAGAAAAGATTAACCAAGGTGTTGCGTGAACTTGAAGGACTATCCAAGCAAAGAGATGGTTGTGTCCACTGCAACTTTATTCTCTCGAATGTAGGAAATTTGAATGGTGACCTTCAATCTCCTACCTTCCACATAGGTCCTTTTCTAAGGGAGGGGATACCAAAAAAAGGAAGGCATAGGCTTAAGATCAGATGCAGAGAGTTAAAAGGGATAGCAGGGCAGCGGCTTCACACAAAGATTAAAGATTGGCTTTATTTGTCACATGTACTTCAGAATGTACAGTGAAATGTGTCATTTGTATCAACGACCAACAGTCTGAGGATGTACTGGGGGGTAGCCCGCAAGTGTGCCATGCTTCTGGCATCAACATAGTGAGCCCACAACCTACTAACCCTGATCCATACATCTTTCGAATATGACAATAGACAATGGGAGGAAAGCTGAACCCCACACACCTGCTACGAACTATAACTTTTTAGAAATAAACCAGCAGCAAGAGATTTCACACTGAGTCGGGTTTTAATGTTAAAACCACTATCTTTATTAGTATCTACTTATCATATCGTAACTTAACCAAGATAAACAAATGTTAACAGTTTTATGTGTATATGTGTGTAAATATAGCTCCCAAACTAAGTTGAGCTTGGGGAAACAAAAACTTAAGACTCTTGAGATGGTAATGTAGGAAAGTTCAGTTCCTCCACGGAATGAATGACAGGAGAGAGATATTTGTAATCTAGGGTGAAACGTAGAGAAAAGGTGGTTACGTCGAATTCCACAGGTAAACGAAAGTATCATTGTCGAAGATCTTTTTCGATATTAAGGAAATCAAACCATGCAGAGTTAGCATAGGAAAGTGGCACTGAGGTAAAATGATGTTCGTGAATACCTTCAAGCAACACACACAAAATGCTGGTGGAACGCAGCTGGCCAGGCAGCATCTATAGGAAGAAGCACAGTTGACGCTTCCGGCCGAGACCCTTCGTCAGGACTAACTGAAAGCGAAGGGTCTTGGCCCGAAACGTCGACTGCTTCTTCCTATAGATGCTGCCTGGCCTGCTGCATTCTGCCAGCATTTTGTGTGTGTTGCTTGAATTTCCAACATCTGCAGATTTTCTCATGTTTGCGTTTGTGAGTACCTTAGTATTTTTCTTCTTAATTCAGCATAGTGATTTCCTCAAGATTGGTTATGGTTTGTCAATCATAGCATAGTGCCTAGATACTGTTGCTGGAAGCTGAGCTGTTTCCAGTTCCAGTTTAAAAGTTGTTGTTTTACTTTGTGGCCAGCTTGCTGAAGATCGTAAATCATCTATCTTGGCAAAGTCACTAGAGGGCGGTGTCTTGATTCGTTCTGTTGTACTACATGCCACATTAATGCACTGCCCTCCACCCTCTCTGCACCAATTTCAACCTTACCACCAAGCCCATAGGCAAAAGGCCTGCTGTTGTAGTGTGGCAGACTGACCTCTACATGCTGAGGTCAGGTGGCAACTCAGACACCTCCTCTTACTTACCCCTTGAAAAGTACCCCACTCCTGACCATCAGGCCATTGTCTCCTGCACCATCACTAACCTCATATGGGATCACCCATCCACTGCCACCAAATTCATAGTACCCTTCCCCTGGACAGCTCATTTCTACCTCCTACCCAAGATCCGCAAACATGGTTGTCCAAGTAGGCCCATTGTCTCTACCTGCTCCTGCCCCACTGAACTCCTGTCTGCATACCTTGACTCCATTCTATCTCCCTTAGTTCAGTGTGTTTCCACCTACATCTACAATTCACATCCTCTTGATCTCGATAACTTTCAATTCCCTGGCCCAGACTACCTCATTTTCACCATCGATGTCCTGTCTCTATGCACTTCTGTCCCCCATCAAGAAGGCCTTAAAACTCTCTCGACAAAAGACTCAACCAGTTCCCCTCCACCATCCTCCTCCATCTGCTGGTCTTCGCCCTCAATTTCTTCTTTGGCTCCTCACACTTTATCCAAACACAAGGTGTAGCCAAGAGGATCGCGTGCACCATCTTACCTTTTTGTTGGCTACGTGAAACAGTCCATGCTCCAAGCCTTTCCTGGTAATGCTCCCCAACATTTTTCTGTATGTCATTGACGACTGCACCAGTGCTGTTTGTGCAGCCGTGCTGAGCTCATCAATTCCATCAACTTTGCCTCCAACTTTCACCCTACCCTTAAATCCACTTGGTCCATTTCTGACATCTCTCTCCTTCCTCTCTCACTCCATCTCTGGAGACAAACTATCTACCAACATCTTTTATAAACCTGCTGATTCCCACAGCTATTTTGAATATACCTCTTCCTACCGTCTCCTGTAAAAACCTATTCCCTTTTCTCAGTTCCTTTGACTTCCCAAGAAGAGGCAGGTTTCCAGAACATCAGAAGTGTCATCGTCCTCCTCCAAAGAACAAGGTTCACTCACCTTGACACTGAACTGGCTCTGTGACTCACTTTCGGGGACTCTGCTGTTAATATTCTGCATTATTGTGTGTTATTTGTTTGTTTGCATGATTTGTTCTTTTGTCACACATTGGATGTTTGATAGTGTTCACGTTTTTTTTAGGCTTTCTATTGTGTTTCTTTGCTTTGTGGCTGCCTGCATAAAGACTAATCCCAAGCTTGTATATGGAATACATACTTTAATAACGTGGTCTGAACTTTGAACTACTCTCCACTTTATGCAGGGATCGCTCCCTCCATGATTTCCTCGTCCATTCTTCCCTCCCCACTAATTTTCTCCCTCCTGGCACATATCTCTGCAAGTGAGATATATGCCATTCACATCCTCCCTTACTTCCATTCAGGGCCCCAAACAGTCCTTCCAGGTTAGGCAAACAGTTCCCCTGCGAATTTGTTGGGATCGTCTGTAGGACAAACTGATTCCAACCTAATCTATTTGACTCTATTAAGAACTGCCCTCAAGCAATGCATCAGAGAAAAGTAAAATTACATAGTGTGGCTTTTCAGGTTCAGATTTGTGAAGTTGAATTTTGAAGGCTTTATAGATACTAAGATTATCATGGACTTGTTATTGAATAAGTTATGAGAGTAGCTGACTGGCCTTGACATCAAGGTACCATTTGACCAAGTATGGCATCATCTGTTTCATCAATGACTTACCTTCTGACATAAGGTCAGAAGTGTGGATGCTCACTGATTACGTAATGTTTAATTCCATTGCCAGCTCCTCAGCAAATGAAGCAGTGCAGCCTAATGCAGTATGTGCTAGGAAGTAGCAAATAAAATTTTTACCACGAAGAAGTTGAGATTCAGATTTATTTATCACAGGTACATTGAAACATACAGTAAAATGCATGGTGCCGGTGTAATGTTGCCACCCATTCTGGTGCCATCATGCTTGGCAGAACAAAACAAAATACAACACAAGCTTAACACAAAGCAACAGCAAAACAAGCCCCATTCCTCCTTCCCAACTACCCACCCATCCATACACACAGTCCCACAACTCGCAGGCATTGGGCCTTTAAATTCCCCAACAGATTTACAGACTTGGGGCAATGCCGATCAGGCCTCGACTTCTGAATTTCCAGTCGACCTTTGGGTTTTGGTCTTTGGTATCGACCCCAGGATTAGCCAATGATTACAAACGAGGACCGGAACTCCAGTTTTCTAACTGTACCGGCCGATGTCGGGACCCTAAATACTAGGCCTTGATCTATGTACTTAGGGATCTCTGACACTGACCAACAAGAGACAATCGAAGCAGCTATTCTTGATATTTAATGGTATTGCCTTTGTTAAATCCATCACTGTGAATATCAACACTACACACAAAATGCTGAAGGAGTTCAGCAGGCCTGCTGAAGGGTTTTGACCCAAAATGTCGTCTATGCTTTTTTCCATTGTTACTGCTTGGCCTGCTGAGTTCCTCCAGCATTTTGTGTGTGTTGCTTGGATTTCCAGCAACTGCAGATTTTCTCTTGTTTGTGACTATAAATATCACAAGAGTTGCAGTCAACCAGAAACGTATGAAGGCAACCATATACATACTTGCCTATGGGAGCAGATGAGAGGCAAGCTGCCCTATGGCAAGCAGCTCTCCTCCTGACTCCCTGAGGCCTTTTTACGATCTGCAAGGCAAAAGCCAGAAGAGTTGTGATGTACTCTCTACTTGCCTAGATCTATACAGCTGCAGTAACTCAAGAAATTTGTTACCAACCAGGCTAGTACAGCATGCTTGATTGGCATAGCCCCTCATCATTCATCGTTAACATTTATTCCTTCCTTAACTACATATTGACCACAGTCTGTACCATCTATAAAATATACAGCAATTACTTGTCCTGACTCTGTTAGGTTGATTTGCTGCTCCTGGCTGCTTTTAGACTCCTGAAGAAAATGCACAGCTCAGACGTGAGGTGAGGTCATGTCTGTGAACCTAGTGTCACAAGCAGTTCCTTGTGGAAGTGGTGCATTTGAAAAATGGAATTCAGTATCATTCACAATGGAGATAAATCAAATCGTTAAAAATTTTTCCACTTCAAATGTCTACGAATAGGTCTGTGGATCTTTGCTGTCTTAGATTGGGTAACATTTGTCACAGTGACACTAATAGACCACTGCATTGAATTGTACACCAGAACCCACTGGCAGAAGGAACAGAAAGCACAGGATCCAGAATGAGAGCGATTAACAAAATAACTAAGTGATTTCGGTCTGGAATTGTACTACTGGAGTGGTAGTGGAGGAACAGAACTGGATCTGAGAAGAATTACCAGCACTACAATGAGGCAGTAAGAGCTTGGAACTAGCTAGAGCAATAACAGTTAACTGGATGACCTCCATCTATGCTGTAACTATCCCGTAATTCTTAGGGCTTCCTGGGATGAGAGGGATGTATGGATGCAGGGTTGTTGTAATTGTATGATGCTTACTGGAAGATGTGACTGCATAGTAGTTAAATATTGCTATTTTTTTTGCAATCTGATGATACACTGACATCAGGGCAGGATTGTGCTTGTTTTTAACTAGTTTCAATGAAAAGCAAGCAACTTCTAGTTTGAAACCTGTAGAAAAGTTGATAATGTGCATCATGGTACTGTTGTATGAAAATGTTCATCAACATTTCATGGGTATTACCAGGAGCAACCTGACAGTGAGCCAAAGGAGGTAATTGAGTAGGTGAGTAAAAGGTTCGTCAAAAGAAACAGGCTTTAAGAGGTATCTTAAAAGGAGAAGGGAGTTGGAGATGGAAGGCTTTGATGGAGAAATTTTTTGAGGTTAGTGCCTAGGTGCCTTAACACCAGTCCTGGGAGAAAGTTGAGGTAAGTCATTGAGTTATACAGTAAAGGGGGCTCTTTGGCCGACCTGGTCCATGCCAGTCACCGGACCCATCTCTTACTAGTCCCATATACCAACACTTGGTATGTAGCTTTTTCTAGCATGGTCATTCAAATATGGAGAGAGAGATGTCCGTGGTGGAATTTATACACATTTGAAAATATTAATATCAATAGGAAAAAGGGGTTTATGTCGATCAGCAAGCAAGGATAGAATCTTGCAACTTGGGACAGAAACAGTGTTTCAGATGAGCTGGTATTAAGGGAGGATACGAGTTGTGAGGTGGGTAGGAAAGCAATGAATTTGTGTAAATACATAGGAGCAGGTGTTACCACCAGAGTAGAAAGCTACATTGTATTAAGTTGGAGGGGATTGCAAATACAAAGATACAGAATGCATGCAGTAACACAATTCATACATCCCAAAGAGGAAGAAGAATTCTAAAGGCGGGATGATAGAACTGCAGCTAACAAGAGAACTTAGATGGTCTACACCCCAGGGTTCTGAAAGAGGTGACTGAAGAGATTGTGGAGGCATTGGTAAAGATCTTTCAAGAATCAGTAGTTTTTGGAAAATTGCAAATGTCACTCCACTCTTCCCGAAGGAAGAGGCAGATGAAAGGAAATTATAGTTAGTCTGACCTCAGTGATTGGGAAGATGTTGGAGTCAATTGTTAAGGATGTGGATTTGGGGTACTTGGAGGCATGTGATAAAGTAGGCCAAAGTCAGCATGGTTTCCGTAAGAGAAAATCTTGCTTGACGAGTCTGTTGGAATTCTTTGAAAAAATAACAAGCAGGATAGATAAAGGAGAATCTGTTGATGTGTATTTGGATTTCCAGAAGACCTTTGACAAGGTATCACACATGAGGCTGCTTAACAAACTATGAGCCCATGGTATTAAGAGAAGGTTCTGGCATGAATAAAACAGTGGCTGACCAGCAGGAGGCAAAGAGTGGAAAAAAGGAGAGCCTTTTCTGGTTGACTGCCAGTGACTAGAGGTGTTCCACAGTGGTCTGTGTTGGGATCAATTCTTTTTACGTTATATGTCAATGACTTGGATAATGGAATTGATAACTTTGATTCAAAGTTTGCAGACAATACAGAGATGGTGGAGGGACAGATAGTTCTGTGGAAGTAGAGACTACAGAAGGACTTGGATTAAGAGAATGGACAAAGAAATGACAGATGGAATACAATGTTGGGAAGTGCATAGTCATGCACTTTGGTACAAGAAATAAAACTGCAGACTATTTTCTAAATGGAGAGAAAATTCTAAACTCTGAGGTGCAAAGGGATTTGAGTTCTTGTGCAGGATTCCCTAAAGGTTAACTTGCAGGTTGAGTTGGTGATGAGGAAGGCAAATGCAATGTTAGCATTCATTCTGAGAGGACTATAATATAAAAGCAAAGAAGGAATGTTGAACTGGTGAGGCCTCTACTCACTGGAATTCAGAAGAATGAGGGGTGACCTCATTGAAAGCTATCAAATGTTGAAAGGCCTTGATGGAGTGGATGTGGAGAGGTTGCTTTCTGTGGTAAGGGAGTCCAAGACACTCAGTCACAGCCTCAGAATAGAGGGGCTTCCTTTTATAATGGAGATAATAGACAATAGGTGCAGGAGTAGGCCATTCAGCCCTTTGAGCCAGCACCGCCATTCACTGTGATCATGGCTGATCATCCACAGTCAGTACCCTGTTCCTGCCGTCTCCCCATATCCCTTGACTCCGCTATTTTTAAGAGCTCTATCTAACTCTTCCTTGAAAGAATCCAGAGAATTGGCCTCCACTGCCTTCTGAGGCAGAGCAGTCCACAGATCCACAACCCTCTGTGTGAAAAAGTTTCTCCTCAACTCTGTTCTAAATGGTCTACCCCTTATTCTTAAACTGTGGCCTCTGCTTCTGGACTCCCCCAACATCGGGAACATGTTTCCTGCCTCTAGCATATCCAATCCCTTAATAATCCTATGTTTCAATCAGATCCCCTCTCATCCTTCTAAATTCCAGTGTATACAAGCCCAGTCGCTCCAATCTTTTGACATATGACATTCCCGCCATCCCTGGAATTAACCCAGTGAACCTACGCTGCACTCCCTCAATAGCAAGAATGTCCTTCCTCAAATTTGGAGACCAAAACTGCACACAGTACTCCAGGTGTGGTCTCACCAGGGTCTTGTACAAATGCAGAAGGACCTCTTCGCTCCTACACTCAACTCCCCTTGTTATGAAGGCCAACATGCCTGTGTACCTGTATGTTTACTTTCAGTGACTGATGAACAAGGACACCAGATCTCATTGTACTTCCCCTTTTCCTAACTTGACACCATTCAGATAGTGATCTGCCTTCCTGTTGTAGCCACCAAAGTGGATACCCTCACATTTATCCACATTAAACTGCATCTGCCATGCATCTGCCCATTCACCCAACCTGTCCAAGTGACTGTGCATTCTCATAACATCCTCCTCACATTTCACCCAGCTTTGTGTCATCTAAAAATTTGCTAATGTTACTTTTAATCCCTTCATCTAAATCATTAATGTATGTTGTAAATAGCTGCGGTGCTTGCCATTCTGAAAAGGACCCGTTAATCCCTACTTTTTGTTTCCTGTCTGCCAACCAATTTTCTAGCCTTGTCAGTACCCTACCCCCAATACCATGTGCTCTAATTTTACCCACTAATCTCCTATGTGGGACCTTATCAAAGGCTTTCTGAAAGTCCACTTTCATAGTTACATCCTCAAAAAATTCCAGAAGATTAGTCAAGCATGATTTCCCCTTCATAAATCCATGCTGACTCGGACCTATCCTGCTACTGCTATCCAAATATGCTGCTATTTCATCTTTTATAATTGACTCCAGCATCTTCCCCATCACTGACGTCAGACTAACTGATCTATAATTGCCTGTTTTCTCTCTCCCTCCTTTCTTAAAAAGTGGGATAACATTAGCTACCCTCCAATCCACAGGAACTGATCCTGAATCTGTAGAACATTGGAAAATGATTACCAATGCATCCACGATTTCTAGAGCCACCTCCTTAAGTACCCTGGGATGCAGACCATTAGGCCCTGGGGATTTATCAGCCTTCAGTCCCATCAGTTTACCCAACACCATTTTCTGTCTAATGCAAATTTCCTTCAGTTCCTCCGTTACCCTAGGTCCTCTGGCCACTATTACATCTGGGAGATTGTTTGTGTCTTCCCTAGTGAAGACAGATTCAAAGTACCTGTTCAGCTTGTCTGCCATTTTCTTGTTCCCCATAATTTCACCTGTTTCTGTCTTCAAGGGCCCAACTTTGGTCTTAACTAATTTTTTCCTCTTCATATACCTAAAGAAGCTTTTACTATCCTCCTTTATATTCTTGACTAGCTTATCTTCGTACCTCATCTTTTCCCCCCATATTGCCTTTTTAGTTATCTTCTGTTGCTCCTTAAAAGTTTCCCAATCTTCTGGCTTCCCGCGCATCCTTGCTATGTTATACTTCCTCTCTTTTATTTTTATACTGTTCTTGACTTCCCTTGTCATCCACGGTCGCCCCTTACTCCCCTTAGAATCTTTCTCCTTCTTTGGAATGAACTGATCCTGCACCTTCTGTATCATTCCCAGAAATACCTGCCATTGTTGTTCCACTGTCATCCCT
Organism: Mobula hypostoma; assembly: GCF_963921235.1. NCBI lineage: Eukaryota > Metazoa > Chordata > Chondrichthyes > Myliobatiformes > Myliobatidae > Mobula > Mobula hypostoma. The sequence continues at coordinate 3,381,087 of NC_086118.1, read as the reverse complement.
GCTAGGGTATCTTTCCAGTCAACTTTGGCCAGCTCCTCCCTCATGGCTCCATAGTCCCCTTTGTTCAACTGTAATACTGACACTTCCCATTTTCCCTTCTCCCTCCTGTAAAATTTGAATGTATGATAAACAGGAGGATAGTGATAAAGTACCAGTGGATTGTTACTGGCAAAATGGGTAAACAAGAGGCATTTGAAATTAAGGCAAGAAAGAAGTTATGCATTTTGGCAGAAATAAGGGAAAGATATCCTAAATTACCTATTTTTTTAAATGTGCAAACACAAAGAAGGACGTTAATGTCTTTGCGTAAATATTTGAAGGTGGCAGAACATTTGCAAGTATGATAGTAAAGCTTGCCAAGCTTTTAAGAGGTACAAAAACAGGGAAATTATTCTAGCCTTTTTGAAATACTAATTCACTCGCAGACTGTTGCATCTAGTTCTGGTCATTACGATCATTGAGAGTGTAAATGGCTGTAATGGAGAATGGTTTCAGACTTTAGAAGTCTTGGTTACATTAGACCATAGAAGCTGGAGTGGTGGTTCTTGCAGGAGAGGAAGCTGAGAACAGATTTGATAGAGATAAATGAAATTATGATGGTTTGCACAGAATATTGGAGAGAAATTGTTCCCATTCCTTGAAAAGGACACATTTTAAGTGATGGGTATGAGAAAAGCCTTGTCATTTTGAGCTCCCTGTAAGATGGTAAAAGGTATCTATCAAGGGAATTGGATAGGACTGAGCTGACGCAGGATGAGTAGGCCAAATGTCTGCCTCTTCTGTCACAATGCTGTGGTTCTGGTCTGGAGGAAATAAAGCAAGATGGTGTAAACAACAAATGGACAAAGGCAAGAACACAGATGTCCTGTGATAGTGATATGGAAATAGTAAAAAAGGGAATTTTAACAGGAAATGAGTTAATGGACATGCTGTATTAAAATTCTGCAGGGCAATATTGTTCCAGAATTGGTGAGTAATGTCCATCACTGACTTTGGGATGGTGAAAGATTAGATAAATGCAAATCGATTTTTTTTTTCTGAACTGTAATGCTCTATTTTCAATTTGTTGAAATCATTCTAAATGATATAAATGCACTTACTGAAGCTGCTTGAGTTCTAATAATTGACCTTTTTTGCAATGTTATTGCAATTTGATAATTAACTTTGTTCTATACACAAGGCATTGCGCAAGTCTGGGTCTACTGAGGTCTGCTTCTGACCAGTTTTATTTGATGTTCACTTCCGATTTGGTTGGTGTGTGACGGGACACCTCTTTACTGAGTTCAATGATTAGAAAATGCCAACCTTGATCCCTGATCTCTGCTGGTGTTAAAAATAATGGCTTCAGGCAGGTTAAATTGGGAGAGGAAGGAAAACAGATTAGGTCAAAATAATTGATCGTTCTCAACCACTTCCCTTCAACTACTATGCAAAATCAGCCCAATTTTGTGAAATGCTAAGTACGTTCCATGTGTTACGAGCTTTGACTGGATGGACTCTCCAGTTTGATGTGCGCCATAAATCTTGGGCTGCATTAGTTGGGCCCCTGTACCATTACAGTGAATTGAAAGATTCAGCTGCATATAATGTGTTGTTTATAAAATAGTAGTAATAGGTTCAAATGGTCATTGTGGAATGCCTCTTATCTCTTTCCAGCCAACCAGATATTTATTACCTTATTGCTGTCTGGTTTTTATGGAATTTTTTTGTCATCATTCAAAACATGGCCCTGGCAACTTTATAGTATATTTATTGTAACTTGTAGTGACTTCTTTATATATTGCTCTCTACTGCTACTGATAAACAACAAATTTCATAACATATATCAGTGATAATAAACCTGATTCTGACTTGCCTATTACCACCTCCACTCATTGCACTGCTTTGACTCAAATGCCCTGTATTTAAAATTCTCAGCCTGTTTTCATCTATTGTTTCTGTAAGCTCCAGCCCCACAACCGCTTTCCTTCTTTATCCCATTACGCCCCCACATCACTGACTTCTGCAGTGTTTCAGTGTTGCCCTTTCTATCTTTAAATTCTGTTAAATCTACCTCTTTGATCAGGGCTTTGATCACCAGCCATCCTGTTCTTTGGTTTAATGACTAGTACGTTATGTTGCTGTGGGATATTTTGCTGCATAACTGCAAATTGTTTTATAAATATTGACATGCTACTTGGTAGTACCTGCAGATCTGAGAGTGGCGGTATTGTCCCAGCACACTTGAGTGAAACTTGCCTTTTCTTTTCACAGGTGGTTTTTTGGGAAAATCTCTAGAGCAAAGGCAGAGGAACTGCTCAGCAAACAGAGGCACGATGGAGCCTTTCTCATACGAGAAAGCGAAAGTGCGCCCGGCGACTTCTCACTCTCAGTCAAGTGAGTAGTTGAAGAACAAGTGGGTGGTTCTCTCAGAAAAGGCTAGCACAGACACGGTGGGCTGAAGGCCCACCTTGTTGCAGTGAATCAAGTATCCTGGAGGTGGAGAGAAAAACTATTTTAAAAAAAAGAATGGTATATATTTTTAATCAACTCTCACACCTTTAGCCTGCCTCACAAGGTGTTCATCCTTGCAAGAACATCATAGTTTCAGTACCCAAAGCTGATTGTCCCGTTTGGAGTAATTTCAGTGCTCAATATCTATGCATGCATCTGGGCTTTTGATATCTGGAATATTAGATGGGAATCTCAACTGTGGTCACTGCTGCCCCCTACCTGTGTAAATTGTACAGCATTTCAGAAAACTGGCTTCAAGATGATTTGAAAGTAGTTTTATTAATAGATCTTAGAGGTAAATGTCTGATTCCACAACCTGTAGAGACTGCAATGCAATGTTGAGGCTGTGGTTGTGTGAAGTATTATATAGGTACTGGCTGGCCAAGAACTAGGGAAGTATGGATGTTTACCCAGCCTCTATTGCCATTCAACACTTCATGCTGAAAATCCCAGTGAATAAATGTTAGCTGATGTCAGATGATACTTTCCATGGTCAAATAGCCATCACCTTGTGTGAAGATTAGTTACCTGATTGAGCTGCCAAAATGTATTTATATATAGGAGTGGAGCAATACCGTTCTGGGGAAACATATTAAAGGAAATGCAGAACCTGAAGATAGCCTGAACTTCGATTTGTGTCCTCCATGTTAATGACTTTTAATGATAATTGTCTTCCTTTTTGTTCCTTCATAGGTTTGGAAATGACGTACAGCATTTTAAAGTATTGCGTGATGGAGCAGGGAAGTACTTCTTGTGGGTAGTGAAGTTTAATTCGCTGAATGAACTGGTGGATTATCACAGATCAACATCTGTGTCTCGGAACCAACAGATCTTCCTGCGTGATATCGAGCAGGTCCCTCAGGTGAGGGGGTGGCATTGATGGTTGAGGGAGCAAAAACTAAAGGACTGGCTCCTTGGTGCAGCTGTAAATCATTGTTGCAAATTTGTAGGTGATCTTTGCTACTGCTCCTATGTTTCAGCACAAATCATCCTTTGTGGCTGAGTGACTTGTTGACTCTGATGCTTTGTTGAGTTAATAACAGGGATGTTATCTCCAATTGCAGGTTGTGAACATTTGGCTTCTGGTAGGGCTATGCCTTCAACATTTGGAAATATTGCAAATGCCTGTAATTAAGAGATTGAAGAGGGGTGACGGTGGGGTCATTAGTCATCTTGGAGGTCAGGATAGGGCTCTGTTGTAATCACTCATGAACATAAAAAGTGTTTCCCTTCTTGGCATACACACAATGAATAGCCTAGAAATAGCAGGCTTCTGGATTCCAGGATATGGACCATTTGTGGCAGTCCCATTACTTGTAACCAATACATTTTCTTTAGTCTGACACATTCTACTTTAAGAAATAAAGAGTGAAAAGGAGGAATGGGTAAGACTGAAACAAAATTTCTGTTAAAATGGAGAAGACCCTGTTCTCTGTTGGTCAGTGAGTGGATTAACGTACGAAGCCCTAAGCATTTACACTAGCTTCAAACGTTGATAGTTCTTGCATCCCATTGAAACTTTGCAGCAACTTGTCTGAGGAGGTGTTAGAATTATTTTTCCAGTTGCTTCAGAAATGAGTTGTATTGCAGCTTTGGTCTGTTTGGAACATAAAGCAAAATGCAAGTTCTCAGTCCTCATATTCGCAATCCAGTTACAAGCATTGATGCGTTGTTTGAAACTGTTGTGGTATAATGCAATATTGTCAGCCTTGCTGAGGTTAAATGTTCCTGGTGTTGGGTGTGTAAAAGGCCAGTGTTCAGGTTTGCACAAATAAGGTACATTTAGAGCTGATAAATGCAGGTAAGTGCCTGAAACTTCACTCTAATTTATAGTTTAGCAGTCCTGGAAGTTCAACATGGTGCTGCAGGCCATTCTAAGCCTGTGCCGTGCCTTCCTCGGGATTCATTATTACTTGCAGAAAGAGGGAAGAATCCAGGATAGGGTGGGGGGAGGGGAAAGGGAACAAGCCAAAAGGTGATAAATGAAAAGGAAGGTGGGTTGGTGAAGGAGAGGAAGAAAGTGGGTAGGTGGGTGGAAAGGATAAAGGGCTGAAGGAGGAATATGATAGAGGAGAGTGGACCATGGGAGAAAGGGAAGGAAGAGGAGCACCAGAGAGAGGTGAGAGGCAGGTGAGAAGGGAGGCAGAATAGGGAATGGAAAAAAAGAGAGGGGTGAAAGAGGGAGAAATTAACAGAAGGGAGAGAAATTAATATTCATCCTGCCATGTTGGAGGCAACTCAGAATATGAGGTATTGCTGCTGTAGCCATGGGCCAACAAGTCGGAATGTGATGGACAGAGGAATTAAAATGGTTGGTCACTGGGGAATACTGTTTGTTGTGGACGAGTGAAGATGCTTGACAATGTGGTTGTCTTACCAATATAGAGGAGGCCACACTGGGAACATAGGATACAGCCGACAACCCCAGCAGATTCGCAATTTAAGTGTTGTCTCACCTGGAAGGACTTTTTTGGGGCCTTGAAAGGAGGTGAGAGAGAAGGTGAATGGGTAGATCTTCTTGCAGGGATAAGTGCCAGGAGGGAGATCAGTGGAGAGGGACAAATGGACAAGGGAATCACAGAGGGATCTCTAGAAAGGGAGGGAAGGGTGCAGAAATAAGGATATGTTTGGTGGTAGGGTGCCATTAAAGGTGACAGAAGTTGTGGAGAATGGTGTACTGGATGCAGAGGCTTGGGGGGGCGGGGTGGTAGGTTAAGGTGTTGGGAAGATTCAGTGAGGCTGGATGTCTGGAAATGGAGATGTTGGTGAGGGCAGCATCACTGGATAGAAAAAAGGGGACCCAAACTTGAGTAGGGTTATCCACGGTCCCTCTGAGTACAAGACATTTGTAAAATTATGTCTGCATGTGATTCTCCGGGACTCTAGCTTCTCCCACTCTTAAGAGAAACAGCTCTAAGCGTAAAGCAACAAACTGACTTCAAATGAAATGTAAACTTGTTCAGGTCTAGACATTGATCTGAAATGCCTTCAGGATGTATTGCAATTGTAAGGTCTTTGCTGGAGCTCATTACCTGCAGAAATTTGGATTACAGTGTGGTATAACAGGGCTTGCCCCTTGATTTAAGCACTGCAGACAGCTGCCTGTTAATAACCCAGGAGAGGAAGAATTTTGAATCTCAGCCTTTCAAGCATGTCTCCATGAACCACAATTGTTGCCTATTTATTAGTCACCCTACTACCCTGAACACCCAGTACCTAACTCAAACTGGCACTGTCTGCCTTGTTAACTCTGCGTTGTTATCTGTCTCCACAGCAACCCACATACGTGCAGGCACTCTTCGACTTTGACCCGCAGGAGGAAGGTGAGCTCGGCTTCCGCCGTGGTGACTTTATCCAGGTTCTAGACAACTCAGACCCCAACTGGTGGAAGGGCAGTTGCCACGGGCAGTCAGGCATGTTCCCTCGCAACTATGTCACTCCAGTCAACAGAAACATTTGATGGACAGCAGTGCTGAAACCTGAAGGCAATCACGGCTCCCCCGTGAACTTAACAGTCTGTATGGAACTTCAAACTAGAGCGCCAAAACCAATTCTGAGGTGGAACAGAAAAGCTGAGCGATTTTACCAATAGGTTTCCACAGCTGCTTCCCCCTCTTCTCTAACCCATCCTTCCCCTCTTCTCTTCCCTCCCCTTGTAAATCTGTGCATGGATTATAATTCCATTACTCTAATCCTGTTGTAGAATTTAAATGTTTTTTCTCTATGCAAATATTGGATAATCTTATCAGCAATGTAACACAGGCCAGAGGTCAGTAAAAGTCCTTGCATTTGGGGCTTTTCAAAAGAAAACTAATCATTCTTGGCCTTGTTCATTTCCATTTGGAATTCCTGCTTTTTTTTCTTTGTACAAGTTGCTAATTTAGCTTGTCCTTGGAAATAAGCCTAATGTTTCCTTTAGCAACTAGCAGCTATAGGAATCAAGTACAAATTGTCAAGATGATTTGTAATTTTAGAGAATAACTTGGCGGCTTTTATCAACAGCATGTTCTAGGAGTTTATACAGGAGGTTGGGCTGCTAATGGTTTTAAAGGTGTTTGGCTGAGCACTTTCTGAATTCTGTCTTCATAGTGCCTTTTGATTTTTTTCCCTGTCCTGATTTTTCTTATCTTTTGCTCTAATTCACTTTAATAACTGAGAGCTTCAAGTCAGTTGATGGGCAAATATTGGGCATTTCACACTGATGTGCCATTGGCTATCTGGCCTGTGACTGGGGTGGGGATGTTGACTGAGACCAGGTATGGGGAATCCAGCAGTTTGATATTTGAACACTGTTCTAAAATGTTCCCAAATGACCTTTGTCACCATTTTCCTCTCCACTGCAAACTGCAACTGCAGTTGAGCAGCAGGTTAAGTATTTTTCATTTGTAAAGCTATGTTTGTCATGCCAAGTTTAAAAGTATACTAGCATCGCTAAGGTTTGTATAACAGGTGTACTTTGAATATGATGCGTGAGTCAACAAAGGGATTAATTCTTCAGGCTCTTTCAGTGAATCCCTGCTAGCTGCTCTCTCTGCCCACTGCAGAGTAGAGCTAACTACATGACCCTGCTTTTCTCTCCACAGCCAGTTTGCACCATTCAGCCCAGCTCATCCGCTCCAGCCAGACTAATTATAAACACACCAATGGTTCTGCTGTGTCACTGGGGGAGCTGCAGAGTTTCACCTGCCCATCTGGATAATGGGAGTTTGATTTTTTTTTGAGCTGAACACATCTGATGACATAACTGAGAAATTCTAGTTCTTAATGAACTTTGGTTTTTAAAGCTGTCTTGCATTTTATTAAATTCTTTGCTTCTATCACAATCAAGCACTGTAATAATTTATTTCTTAGGCCATTTTGCTTTTTAAGTGAGACTGATCATGAAAATTAGTTGCAATTGAACCGATGTTCAAGGTTACTGCTGTTCAGGCCTACTGCCTTCGATCCATGGAAATGATAGCTATCACTGCTCCTTGCATGGGTGATCCCAGCCCAGTTACACTTTGCCAAATCTGTCATGATCAATAAGCCTGCTATTTGGAATTGTGGTGTCTCCTTGGCCACCTCCACATTTTATGTGCTATTCAGGTGATGTGACACTCAGGCCACCAATGTGACAGTGGTGTTTGTATGCCAGGTGTAGCCACCCAGTGGCCTGAATCTGGCAGCTGCAAAATTCCTGGTGGTACAGGGGCATCTTGCTATGGAAGAAGTTGATGGGCAGGCTAAATGAATACATGTCCTAATACCTGTTGTATGTTTCTTGCCTTTGTTAGCAATGGAGATTAAGAAACTTCATGCAGAGAAATTGAGGATGTTGGTAGGTCATTGTCAGAATTCACCAGTCCAAGGAAAGAGGAACATTTCCCAGAGTTGTCACTGGAAAGTTCTGGAGCCAGTATGTGGGCATTCACTACAAATATGGAGTAAGGTTAAAGTTAGTGTGTATAAGTTGAACGATGGAAAGGTGACCCTATCTGGTTCCTGTTGCTAAAATGGTGCAAACAGTCTCTGCATGGCACAGATAGTACCTCAATGTTAAAGGATGCCTCAGGGCATCAAATGAAAAGGCAGAGATAGAAATCATTTGATGAGAATCTTTTGCTGATCCATCAACTGTTGAAGGACAGATTAGTACAGAAACTCTGGATTCATTCAAATGTTAGAATTCACCAAATGCAGCCTGGGGATTGGTGTGGATAGGGGCATTATGACAATTCTGCAGACAAGAAGTCTGAGGACACTTCAAGCAGGTTCCAGAGCAGACAGGTATTAAAGTTCACAGTCTATTCCCTGGTATCATCTGCCCTAATCTCTGTGGTGCTGGCAGTTCCTCCTCCACTATCCCCATTTTCTCTTTGCCATGCCTGTGATACAACACATTGACATTAAATATATATAATTAATTGTAAACAGCTGCTTGTCTGTTAATTGATGTTTGGTTTTGGTTTTTGTTTTGCTGATTTGACCAGTTAGAGCTACCACCTATGCATTAAGTACCATGACAAGAACGCATCTGGTTCAGCACCTGTGCAATCTAATTTCCTGCTGACACTTTTAAGGACTGTCAATAGATCACTTGATTTAAAGGAGACAATAATACTTCTTACTGAAGGCTAGTGAAGCCAAATGGTGGGTAATCACATATGTCTGGGGTTGACATTGCTTAAACATTTACAGCCTCAGAAACCACACACAAACTCATCAGTATTGGCAAGTGGAACCCACCCATTAAGCCCTGGTAATTGCATCAGAATGCATGTGTTATGAGGCATCGAATCTGAGCAAGATTGAAACTACACAGTCTGTACCAAGTCTAGATAACGTTGAGGAATGTGTAGAAGGGAGCTGAATAACAAAATGGTCAGGGATCTAATTGAAGTATGATGATTCTGGTTAGCCTCTGGGGTCAGATTACAGGCAGTACTGGGAACCAGGAGGTTTGACTGTGATGCGGGGGTTGGTCTGAAATTAAATTTTGTTTCCTGGAGTTCAGTAGCATATTAATTTAACTTGTGCTAAGAACTCATGAGACTAATGAGATTGAGCTTTCCACTACACACTGTCACCCAAACTATCAAACTGTGTCTGAGAGCTTTTGACAAATGGACCAGTTGATTGTTTACTGTTTTTGAATTGGTGTATTATCATAAGCCTTGCAGACATTTCATGTATATATTAAACAAATCAATGTTAAAATGGAAAGGCCTGTGTACTTATCCCTTGATTCTCAATGCATTTGGTAGCTAGAAATTAACTGTGAATAATAAAATGCTGTGTATTCTTCATGAAGTGGTCTGGCTTTCTTTTGTTGACACATACCTGTACCACCCCTCTTCTCACTGTGACCTCCTTGCTCTTAATGCCCTGCACAAAAAGAGTTCATTTATTACTGTTAAATCAACTTCATGTAAATGTTTCTGGTCTTGGGCTGCTGTAGCCCATCTATCTACTTCGTTTGCAGATGCTGATCTGCACACCACTGTTGTAGCATGTAATTCTTTGAGTTACTGTGGCCTTCCTGTCAGCTTGAACCAGACTGGCCACTCGTCTCTCATTAACCCACAGAACTGCCATTCACTGGACATTGTGTCTTGCACCATTCTCTGTGTGGTTCTAGACTCTAGAGACTGTTGTGTGTGAAAATCCCAGGAGATCAGCAGTTTCTGAAATGCTCAAACCGCACTGTCTAGCACAACAATCGAGCTAACTGCTATGCTACCATGGCACCCAAGGTGCTACCACATGATAGGCTGATTAAATATTTGCATTAATGAGCAGGTATACAGGTGTAGCTAATAAATTGGCCACTTAGTGTATGTGTTTCAGTTTGGTCAATGGGGAAAAAACATAGGTTAATGAAGTGAGTGATCTTTAAGAGATTTTAGATTTAGCAGCAGCTTCAATTCCATAAGACCATCATTTAGAATGTAATATTGGGCAATTAATATTCGATATATTACTTTTTGGATTCATTATTCAGACATACATGAATGTCCTTCATGGTTGGATTTGGAGGAAAAGTCGGCGAAGGGGTTCTCTTTGGCCTCTTTACTGGGAGCTCCTCTTCCCTTTTTGTTTTCTAAGATTAGTAGACAAGACTTTAATCCCATTATTAAACATACATCAAGAATTTGGTTTCAGTTTCATAGATTTTTTTGAGTTAAATAATTTTGTTCTTTCTAGTAATATCCATTTCAATTATTTTTTTAAACCATCAATTTTGGATAAGGCCTTTTTAATTTGGAAAACCAAGGGAATAACAACTTTTTCAGATTTGTTTTTAGGGGATTGTTTAATGTCTTTTTCTCAGTTAGTGGATAAATATGATTTATCTAATGTACACTTTTTTAGATATTTACAAATTAGGAATTTTTTACGTGATTTGCTGCCAAATTACTCTTCTTATCCACCTAATGTGACAGATGCTCTCTCTCAGCTTAAACCACCTTAAAAAGGGTTGATAGCTATAATTTATAAACGGTTATTGAATTTACGAATAAAATTCTAACGATAAAATTAAACGTGCTTGGGAATTGGAATTTCAAGAGTCATTTTCAGATAATCAATGGAGTAAAATTTTTCATTTGGTTAATAACTCATCTATTTGTGCCTGCCATTGCTTGATACACTTCAAGGTAGTGCATTGGGCCCATATGTCAAAGGATAAACTAGCACGTATTTTTTTCCAACATCAATCCTATTTGTGACAGATGTAATATTGAGGTGGCATAAAGCTAGATAATTTTTGGACAGATGTTTTTAAAATGCTATCAAAAGTCTTGAATCTGGACCTACAACCTAATATACTTACAGCAATCTTTGGGATTATCCCATTGGAAGCAGGAAATATTCCTGTTTCCGCTCAACGTATGATAGCCTTTCCAACTTTATTGGTTAGGAGAGCAATTTTATTGAAGTGGAAGGGTTCTAATCCACCTACTGTTTTTTATTGGCTTTCCTCCATTATGTCCTGTTTAAGTTTAGAGAAAATAAGAAGTCGGACATTTGATACATCCTTTAAATTTGAGCAAATCTGGTGACCTTTTATTCAATATTTTCATTTGATTTGATTTATTACTCTTCCAATTATTTTTTTTCGAAGTTTTAGATTTTATCAGAAAGTCTTTCCCTTTTTTTGGTCGTATCCTCAGAATGGACTGCCCAGTCCCTTTTCTACCCCTTTTCTCAATATAGTGTAGTGGGGTTTTTTCCTTCTCATTTTTAAAAATTTAAAGTTTTTTTTTCTCACTATTATATACTACATATTAGCTTAATACTATGTATGCCTATTTCACTTTCTGTTTGTATTGTTATTGATATATATATTTGAGATAATTCTCTTGTTTGTGTATATATGCTCTTTTTAAATCAATAAAAAGATTAATAAAGAAAGAAGAAAGAAAAGACCATAAGATATAGGAGTAGATGTAGGCCATTCGGCCCATCAAGCCTGGTCCACCATTTAGCCATGGGCTGATCCAATTCTTCCAGTCATCCCCACTCCCTGCCTTCTCCCCATACTCTTTGATGAGGTGCAACTGTAACAAAAACCAATTTCCCCTGGGATCAATAAAGTATGACTCTGATGCCCTGGCTAATCAAGAACCTATCTATCTCTGCCTTAAATGCACCCAATGACTTGGCCTCCACAGCCACTTGTGGCAACAAATTTCACAGATTTACCACCCTCTGACTAAAGTAATTTCTCCACATCTCTGTTCTAAGTGGATGCCCTTCAATCCTGAAGTCATGCCCTCCTTTTAAAAAAAAACATAGAAAATAGGGGCAGGAGTAGGCCATTCGGCCCCTCTTGTCCTAGACTCCCCTACCATGGGAAATAACTTTGCCATATCTAATCGGAAATTTTCTTTGAGATCCTCCCCCCCCGCCCCCCATTCTCCTGAACTCCAGGGAATACAGCCCAAGAGCTGCCAGATGTTCCTCATACGGTAAACCTTTCATTCCTGGAATCATTCTCATGACTCTTCTCTGAACCCTCTCCAATGTCAGTATATCCTTTCTAAAATAAGGAGCCCAAAACTGCACACAATACTCTTAAGTGTGGTCTCACTAGTGCCTTACAGAGCCTCAACGTCACATCACATCACATCCCTGCTCTTATATTCTATACCTCTATAAATGAATCCCAACATTGCATTCACCTTCTTCACCACCCACTCAACCTGGAGGTTAATCTTTAGGGTATCCTGCACAAGGACTCCCAAATCCTCGCAAGGCCTGATTTGGAGTATTGTGTGCAGTTTTGGTCACCTCCAAATAAGTTATTTGTGAGATGTTCTTTGGTTGGATATAATATGCAGGTTTGTGAATGTTAGGGTTGGTGCCTGCCTGGAGTGATTTGGGCTGGTTGCTGATTGAGGACAAAGAGCCATAAATTATCGACTGTCACTTGATGAGAAGAGGGCAAGAAATGGATGCTGGCTTGGAGCAGAGCCAAAAGCAAGGTGTTAAAGGTGAGACAAATGACCTATGGCCAATGTCACTGGAATGCAATATTTGAATTGATAAGGAATGGATATAAAAGTGGATGCTTCATGTGTGCTGGCAGTGGTAACTTTGAAGAAGAACCATTGCAGATACAAGCGTGAGCAACCCTGCGTGAAACAGGTGGCGGGTGAATCGAGACTACGAGGGAAGCTCGGCCAGTGCAGACTCCTTTGCCCGGGTAATACCTTTGCTATTCTTTCTCTGTTAAGGAGAGTCAGGGATACTTAGCGGGTGTGCACACAAGGTATTTAATGTATGAGTTCAGATACTTGTTAGTTTGAACAATGAAGGTACTTGTTGGTAAATACAGATCTCTCTGTGCCTCACTAATCATTGTTGTAAGAGGTACTTTTTTTTTAAAACAAAAAAATTATTGCTAACTAACCTGCAGTTGTGTAAAAAAACTTCACCTATTTCTACAGTATTGCTGAAATTGGGGAAGATTTAATAGCACCACAACATAATCTCAATGTCCAAGCTTGAACTTTATCTAGGAGCTTTAAGATCACTGGTGAGGCTGACTCAAGAGCAACGTATCCATAATCAAAGACAGATCTGATTAAAGCAATATAAATTTGTTAAAATATCCTCCTACTTGCACCACAATCACACCCAACTACTTGCACTCCAATCGTATCTCAGCACATTAAGGGCTTTTCTTTTACACCTCTCTAGAATTTTATTCACATGCACCTTCCATGTCAACCTTGTGTCCATCCACATATCAAGAAACTTTACCACTGTCTCTTGTTTAAAAGATTTACCATATAACTTGAGCTCAATTGTGGGTGTAATGTTCCTTTTAGAAAAATAAATAAAACTCAAGTCTTTGCAACAGAAAATAAACCCCAACAATGTCCCCATTCCTCTTCCTCATTCATAGCTGCTTACCTTTTCCTAACTATATATATATTCCTGCCTCTCCCACACTGCACCAACATTAGCATATAATGATTTGGAAATGTCTGAGCCAACATTTAAGAAAATGGCATTAATCAGAACATTGAAAAAGGAGTAGGCTACACATACTCCCTTGTGGAGTCCCATCTCACACTCCTTAGACCCAACCTTTTTTGATGCCGCTAAGCCTTACCATTAACTCGGGGGTCCGTGGACGTCTGGTTGGGAAACTCCGCGAGAGAATGTTGTTTCTACCCTAATTTGTATATCCTATCGTATAAAAAAAGTCTTGAACCCGTTGAACATTCTACCACCAACCATTGTCAAGTTTAAGCAGCAACCCGTGTGTCCATAACATATCAGAAGCTTTCTCTACAGGTAACCTCGCTGGAGCAAACATTCTCTCCACATCTACCTTATCTAGTCCTTTCAACATTTGATAGGTTTCAATGAGATCCCCATGCATTTTTCTAAATTCCAGTGAGTACAGGCCCAAAGTTGCCAAATGCTCCTCATGTTAACCCCTTCATTCCCAGAATCGTCCTCATGAACCTCCTCTGGAGTCTTTCCAAAGACAATACATCCTTTCTGAGATAAGGGGCCCATAACTGTTCACAATATGACTAGTGTCTTGTAAAGCTTCATCATTATCTCCTTGTTTTTATATTCTATTCCCTTTGAAATAAATGCCAACAGTGCATTTGCCTTCTTTACAACCAACTCAACCTGTGAATTAACCTTCTGGGAGACTTACATGAGGACCCTCAGGTCCTTCTGCACCTCTGATATTTGAACCTTCCCATCATTTAAATAATAGTCTGCACTGTTGTTCCTTTTACCAAAATGTATTATCATACATTTCCCAACACTGTATTCAATCTGGCACCTTTTTGCCCATTCATCCAATTTGTCTGTCCTGCTGCAATTGCATTGGTTCCTCAGCACTACCTATCCCTCCACCTATCTTCATATCACCTGCAAACTTTGCCACAAAGCCATCAATTCCATTATCCAAATCACTGATAAACAGTGTGAAGAGTAGCGGCCCCAATACTGACCCTGAGGAACACCACTAGTCACTGGCAGCCAACCAGAAAAGGCCCCCTTTATTCCCAGTGGCTGCCTCCTGCCTGTCAGCCATTCCTCTATCCACGCCAGTATATTTACTGTAACACCGTAGGATTTAATCTTGTTAAGCAGCCTCATGTGTGGCACCTTATCAAATGTCCACTGCCTCTCCTTTTCCTCCCTGCTTGTTATTTGCTTGAAGAACTCATAACAGATTTGTCAGGCAAGATTTCTCTTGACACAAACCATGCTGACTTTGACTTATTATAAGTCTCCAAGTACCCTGAAACTTCATCCTTAATAATGGACTCCCAACATTTTCCCAACCACTGAGGTTAGGCTAACTGGCCTATAATTTCCTCTTGTCTTCCTCCCTTCTTAAAGAGCGGAGTGACATTTGCAATCTTCCAGTCCTCCGGGACCATGCCAGGATCAAGTTATTCTTGAAAGATCATGACCGATGCATCTGTTGCCTCTTCAGCAACCTCCCTCAGGACTCTGGGATGTAGTCCATCTGGTCTAGGTGACTTATCCACCTTAAAACCTTTGAGTTTGCCTAGCATTTTTTCCCTTTGTAATACCAATGGCTCCTACTCCCTGACACTCACAGACCTCTGGCATACAGCTAGTGTCTTCCACAGTAAAGACTGAAGCAAAGTACGCATTAAGTTCATCTGCCATTTCTTTGACCCCTGCTGCTATCTCACCAGCATCACTTTTTCAGTGGTCCAATATCAACTAGCCTCTTTTATTCTTTACATAACAGGAAAAACAACTTTTAGTATCCTGCTTTGTTACTGGCTAGTTTGCCCTTGTATTTCATTGTTTCACTTATAGCTGTTTTAGTTGCCTTTTGTTGGATTTTAAAAGCTTCCCAATCATCCAACTTCTGGGGGACATGTCTATCCTGCGCCTTGTGAACTATTCCCAGAAACTTCAGCCACCTCTGTTCTGCCGTCATCCCCACCAGTATCCTCTCCAATCCACCAGGGCAAGCTCCTCTCATGCCTCTGTAATTCCCTTTATTCCATTGTGATACTGATGCATGTGACTTATGCTTCTCCCTCTCAAATTGCAGTATGAATGCAATCATATTATGATCACAACCCCACAACTTGGCTACGATCTGGAGGCCTATATATGATTCCCATGATGTTTTTTTTTAACCTTGAAGTTTCTTAACTCCACCCATAAATATTCGCCATTCTCTGACCCTATGTCACCGCTTTCTAAAGATGTAATTCCATCTCTTACAAACAGAGCCACACCAAATAATCACTCCCCACTGTTGTATCGTAACTTCCCAGTTGCACACACTTTCTATATCTTCAGATACCAGTGTAAGGTCAATGGCAGAAACAGTGTTAAATAGATCTATAGTTGTACTCCTACCATCATTCAAGCACCCCAACCACTTTTCTTCCAAAAAGTGCCTGCCTGCCTCTTGGTTGGGTAGGTAACGAAGCCTTCTCTGACAATGCTCCCTAACTCTTGCTCCGCTACTTTGACAACTGCATTGGCGCTACTTTCATGCCCCCATGCTGAGCTCAATTTCACCAACTTTGCCTCCAACATCCACCCTGCCCTTACATTCATTTGGTCCATTTCTGACACCTCCTTCCCTTTCTCCATCTTTCTGCTTCCATCTCTGGAGACAAACTGTCCATATAACCATATAACAATTACAGCACGGAAACAGGCCATCTCGGCACTTCTAGTCCATGCTGAACTCTTACTCTCACCTAGCCCCACCGACCTGCACTCAGCCCATAACCCTCCATTCCTTTCCTGTCCACATAGCTGTCCAATTTAACTTTAAATGACAACATCGAACCTGCCTCAACCACTTCTGCTGGAAGCTCGTTCCACACAGCTACCACTCTGAGTAAAGAAGTTCCCCCACATGTTACCCCTAAACTTTTGCCCTTTAACTCTCAACTCATGTCCTCTTGTTTGAACCTCCCCCACTCTCAATGGAAAAAGCCTATCCATGTCAACTCTATCTATCCCCCTCATAGTTTTAAATACCTCTATCAAGTCCCCCCTCAACCTTCTACATTCCAAAGAATAAAGACCCAACTTGTTCAACCTTTCCCTTTAACTTAGGTGTCGTCCAACATCTTTTATAAACCTACCAATTCCACGGTTACCTCTTCCCACCCTGTCTCCTGTAAAACTGCTATTCCCTTTTATCAGTCTCCCTTTGACTCCACCACATCTGTTCCTAGGACGCAGCTTTCTGTTCTAGGACATCTGAGATGTCGTCCTCCTTCAAAAAACACTGTTTCCCTGCCTTCACCCTCATCTCCTCCATTTCCTGAACATCCATGCTCACTCTATCTTCCTGCTGCAGTAACAGTTATAGAGTTTATCTTGTCCTTCCATACCACACCATGATTCTCCGCATCCAACACATCCACCGCAACTTCACTCATCTCCAAACATATCCACCAAACATATCTTTACATTCTCCTTTCCCCCCACCACCCACTTTCTGCAGGGATCGCTCCCACTGTGACTCCTTTGTCCATTTGTCCCTCCCCCACTCATCTCCCTCCCAGCACTTTTCCACACTAATGGTCTAAGTGCAACACCTGCCCATTCACTTCCACCCTCTCCCCCATTCAGGGCCCCAAATAGTCCTTCCAGGTGAGGCAACACTTCACCTGCAAATCTGCTGGGGTCGTCTATTGTGTTCAGTGCTCCCGATAAGGCCTCCTCTAAATTGGGGAGGTCCCCGTAAATTTAGAGACGCCAAAAGCGGAACTTCCCAGTGTCCAAACATTTTAATTCTGATTCCAATTCCCGTTGTGACAGGTCAGTCCATGGCCTACCTTGTGCCAAAATGTGGCCACCCTAAGGGTAGAGGAGCAATACTTTATATTATTTCTGAGGAGCCTCCAGCCTGATGGCATGAGTATCAACTTCTACTTCTGCTAAAAAAAATCTCCCTCCCTCTATTCCCTACTCTGGCCACTTACCACTTCTCACCTGCCCATCACCTCCCACTAGTGCCCTTCCTCCTACCCTTTCCCCAATGGTCCACTCTCCTCTCCCTATCAGATTCCTTCTCCAGCCCTTTCCCTTCCACCCCCACCTTTTCATCACAGCAGCTTCCCCCTTCCTTTCCAATCCTGATGAAGGGTGTTGGCCCAAAACGTTGACTGTTTATTAATTTCCATAAGTGCTGCCTGACCTGAGTTCCTCCAGCATTTTGTGAGTGTTGCTCTGGATTTCCAACATCTACAGACTTTCTTGTGTTTATAATTTCCCAGTGTTTCTTTCCTTCCTCCCACAGCTTTTAACCCCAAAGCCTTCTCACATTGCTATCTTCACAACATACTAAAAGTACACCTGTAAAGGTTGTGGAACCACAATATCTGCTAATGCTTCTTTTCAAATCCTTAATCGAACTGAATTGATATCAGAAACAGGTTCACATTCAAAACTGAACCAAACCATGCCATGCGTGAGATGTGGGACATTTGAGAAACTTTGAACTTTACTGTGCTCATGGACTTCTTCATCAAGTTATGGTATTGTTGCACTGTTTGTAACTATGTGTTATAATTATGTGGTTTTGTCAGTTTTTTCAGTCTTGGTCTGTCCTGTGTTTTGTGATATCACACCAGAGGAAATAATGTATCATTTCTTAATGCATACATTACTAAATGACAATAAAAGAGGACCACGTGTCTTCATAATCTAAAAAACCTTAAAATCTTCATTCCTTTTATTTAAATCCTGTCACTTATTTTTCCATTTTGCAGAAACCTGCCATTAGCCTTACCCCATACAACTTCTATCACCCAATACCACCTACCTGCTCTCCCGCCTCCTGCCTGAGAGCAACTCCCAACAGCAGGCTCAGTCTTCTGCTCCAGCCCCAATCATTCAGCCAAGCTTCGTCCACGTTGTTGGTCTTGGGCAGGGAGCTCAACTGACCAGTGCTCAAGATGAGTAGTGAGTTGTCTTAATGACTACTGTCCAGTAACAGTTGCATCTATGGTGATGAAGTGCTTTGAGAGGATGGCCATGACTAGAATCTACTACTGCCTCAAGAACCTGGAGGTACAACAAATTGCCTGTTGCTACAATAGGTCTATAGCAGATTCAATCTCAATGGCTCCCGTGTGGCATAGGCTCACATGCACAATAAAATACAAATATTAGGATGCTGTCCGTTGAGTATAGCTCAGTGTTTTAACATCATCATCCCTACAACACTGATGGAAAAGCTACAGAACCTGGGCCTCTGTACCTCCTTCTACAATTGGATCCTTGACTTCTTAACTGGGAGACCAGCCTGTGTGGATCAGAAATAACATTTCCTCCTTGCTAATCTCAGGGATGTGTGCTTAGCCCATGGCTGTATGGCTAGGCATAGCTTAAATGCCATCTATAAATTTTCTGACGATAGTTGTTGACAGAATCTCAGATGGTGATAACAGGAGTGAGATATACCAGTTAGATGAGAGGTGTCACAGCAACAACCTTGCACTCAAAGTCAGGAAGACCAAAGAGCTGATTGTGGATTTCAGAAAGGGTAAGACAAGGGAACACAATCCAAATCATCATAGAGGGGTCACAAGTGGAGCAATTTCAAGTTCACTTTTTCTGAGGATTTAATCTGGTCCCAACGTATCGATGCAGCGATAAAGAAGGCAAGACAGCAGCTATATTTCATTAGGAGTTTGAGGAGATTTGATGTGTCACCTTAAACACTCGAAAGCTTCTGCAGATGTGCCGCGGAGAGCTTTAGGACAGGCTGCATCACTGTCTGGCATGGGGGTGGGGGCTACCGCACAGGAACGAAATCAGCTGCAGAGAGTTATAAAATTAGTCAGCTCCATCATGGGTACTCGCCTCCGTTGTATCCAAACCATCAGAGAGGCCACCCACCCAGGACATGCCCTCTTCTCCTTGGACAGTAAGTCAGGAAGGAGGGACAGAAGCCTGGAGGGACTCGCTCAGGGACAGCTTCTGCCCTCCGATTTCTAAATGGACATTGAACTCGCACAGCTTTTTGTATTTCTGTTTTTACACAAATTTTCATTGAACTATTTAATATACGTACACTGTATATACTCACAGGAATTCAGTATTTTATATTTATCATGTATTGCATTGTACTGCTGCAGCCGCGTGTGCCGGTGATCTGAAACCCGAAAGACCCGCGACTCAGTTCCTCAAGGTGAAGAGCCGCTCTTCCGCACACGTCACCCCACGTGACCCAAGCCCCGCCCCGGTCAGGCGTGCCCCGCCCCCTCGGTAGGCCCCGCCTACTCTTCGCGCTTCCCGCTCTCCGAAGAAGGGCAGCCTTCCTCGCCTCCGACTTCTCCCGCGCTTGGTTAGGTAGTGACATCCTCTCTCATGGTGGACAAAGCTCTGACGGCTCTGCCTCCGGTCAAGTAAACTACGAAAGAATTGACATCCGCTTCCTCATACTTGATTGGTGTATCGTCAGATGACGGATTTTGAGTAGCTGGAGTAGCTGTCAATTATTCTGAGACCCCCCCCGCGCTCACTCGTCCGTGATTGGTCGGAATCAGTGACGATACGCTGACAGTTTCCGGTGCGCGACACCGGGGAGGGAGCGCCGCGCCGCGCCGCAGCATGGTGGGCTACGAGCCGCCGGCCCAAGGTCAGGGACCGGTACTCTCAGCCAGTCAGGCGGCCGTAGCCGGCTCAGCGGCTGGCCTCCTCACCCGGGTACTCATAAATCCGCTTGATGTCCTCAAGATTCGCTTCCAGGTAACGTGGCGCTCAATTTGTTTTATTGTTTGTACTGAGATACAATAATAATCGTGTCTGCATACTGTCCATTCAAATCAGTTCATTACAGACTGCGGCCGGTTAATTACCGGGTGACGGGTGAATAGACGGTGACAGTATCAGGTGACTGGTGAACGGACGGTGAGAGTATCGGGTGACGGGTGAACAGACGGTGAGAGTATCGGGTGACGGGTGAATGGACGGTGAGAGTATCGAGTGACGGTGAATAGACGGTGAGAGTATCGGGTGACGGGTGAATACACGGTGAGAGTATCGAGTGACGGGTGAATAGACAGTGAGAGTATCGAGTGACGGTGAATAGACGGTGAGAGTATCGGGTGACGGGTGAATGGACGGTGAGAGTATCGAGTGACGGTGAATAGACGGTGAGAGTATCGGGTGACGGGTGAATGGACGGTGAGAGTATCGAGTGACGGTGAGTAGACGGTGGGAGTATCAGGTGACGGGTGAATACACGGTGAGAGTATCGAGTGACGGGTGAATGGACGGTGAGAGTATCGGGTGAATGGTGAATGGACGGTGAGAGTATCGGGTGACTGGTGAATGGACGGTGAGAGTATCGGGTGACGGGTGAATGGACGGTGAGAGTATCGAGTGACGGGTGAATAGACAGTGAGAGTATCGAGTGACGGTGAATAGACGGTGAGAGTATCGGGTGACGGGTGAATGGACGGTGAGAGTATCGAGTGACGGTGAATAGACGGTGAGAGTATCGGGTGACGGGTGAATGGACGGTGAGAGTATCGAGTGACGGTGAGTAGACGGTGGGAGTATCAGGTGACGGGTGAATACACGGTGAGAGTATCGAGTGACGGGTGAATGGACGGTGAGAGTATCGGGTGAATGGTGAATGGACGGTGAGAGTATCGGGTGACTGGTGAATGGACGGTGAGAGTATCGGGTGACGGGTGAATGGACGGTGAGAGTATCAGGTGACGGGTGAATACACGGTGAGAGTATCGGGTGACGGATGAATAGACGGTAAGAGTATCGGGTGACGGGTGAATGGACGGTGAGAGTATCGAGTGACGGTGAATAGACGGTGAGAGTATCGGGTGACGGGTGAATGGACGGTGAGAGTATCGCGTGACGGTGAGTAGACGGTGGGAGTATCAGGTGACGGGTGAATAGACGGTGAGAGTATCGAGTGACGGGTGAATGGACGGTGAGAGTATCAGGTGACGGGTGAATACACGGTGAGAGTATCGGGTGACGGATGAATAGACGGTAAGAGTATCGGGTGACGGGTGAATGGACGGTGAGAGTATCGAGTGACGGTGAGTAGACGGTGGGAGTATCAGGTGACGGGTGAATACACGGTGAGAGTATCGAGTGACGGGTGAATGGACGGTGAGAGTATCGGGTGAATGGACGGTGAGAGTATCGGGTGACGGGTGAATGGACGGTGAGAGTATCGAGTGACGGTGAATAGACGGTGAGAGTATCGGGTGACGGGTGAATGGACGGTGAGAGTATCGAGTGACGGTGAGTAGACGGTGGGAGTATCAGGTGACGGGTGAATAGACGGTGAGAGTATCGGGTGACGGATGAATAGACGGTGAGAGTATCGGGTGACGGGTGAATGGACGGTGAGAGTATCGAGTGACGGTGAATAGACGGTGAGAGTATCGGGTGACGGGTGAATGGACGGTGAGAGTATCGAGTGACGGTGAGTAGACGGTGGGAGTATCGGGTGACAGGTGAATAGGCGGTGAGAGTATCAGGTGATGGGTGAATAGACGGTGAGAGTATCAGGTGACCTGGTGAATAGACGGTGAGAGTATCGGGTGACGGGTGAATGGACGGTGAGAGTATCGGGTGACAGGTGAATCGGCGGTGAGAGTTCAGGTGAATAGACGGTGAGAGTATCAGGTGAATGGTGAATGGACGGTGAGAGTATTGGGTGACCTGGTGAATGGACGGTGAGAGTATCGGGTGACGGGTGAATAGACGGTGAGAGTATCGGGTGACGAGTGAATAGACGGTGAGAGTATCGGGTGACGGGTGAATAGACGGTGAGAGTATCGGGTGAATAGACGGTGAGAGTATCGGGTGACGGGTGAATAGACGGTGAGAGTATCGGGTTACATGGTGAATGGACGGTGAGAGCATCGGGTGAATAGACGGTGAGAGTATCGGGTGACGCGTGAATAGATGGTGAGAGTATCGGGTGACGGGTGAATGGACGGAGAGAGTATCGGGTGACGGGTGAATAGACAGTGAGAGTATCGGGTGACGGGTGATTAGACGGTGAGAGTATCGGGTGACTGGTGAATAGACGGTGAGAGAATCGGGTGATGGGTGAATAGACGGTGAGAGTATCGGGTGACGGGTGATTAGACGGTGAGAGTATTGGGTGATGGGTAAATAGACGGTGAGAGTATCGGGTGACTGTGAATGGACGGTGAGAGTATCGGGTGAATAGACGGTGAGAGTATCGGGTGACGGGTGAATAGACGTTGAGAGTATTGGGTGACGGGTGAATGGATGGAGAGAGTATTGGGTGATGGGTGAATAGACGGTGAGAGTATCGGGTGACGGGTGAATAGACGTTGAGAGTATTGGGTGACGGGTGAATGGATGGAGAGAGTATTGGGTGATGGGTGAATAGACGGTGAGAGTATCGGGTGACGGGTGATTAGACGGTGAGAGTATCGGGTGACTGGTGAATAGACGGTGAGAGTATTGGGTGATGGGTGAATAGACGGTGAGAGTATCGGGTGACGGGTGAATGGACGGTGAGAATATCGAGTGACGGTGAATAGACGGTGAGAGTATCGGGTGACGGGTGAATGGACGGTGAGAGTATCGAGTGACGGTGAGTAGACGGTGGGAGTATCGGGTGACAGGTGAATAGGCGGTGAGAGTATCAGGTGATGGGTGAATAGACGGTGAGAGTATCAGGTGACCTGGTGAATAGACGGTGAGAGTATCGGGTGACGGGTGAATGGACGGTGAGAGTATCGGGTGACAGGTGAATCGGCGGTGAGAGTTCAGGTGAATAGACGGTGAGAGTATCAGGTGAATGGTGAATGGACGGTGAGAGTATTGGGTGACCTGGTGAATGGACGGTGAGAGTATCGGGTGACGGGTGAATAGACGGTGAGAGTATCGGGTGACGAGTGAATAGACGGTGAGAGTATCGGGTGACGGGTGAATAGACGGTGAGAGTATCGGGTGAATAGACGGTGAGAGTATCGGGTGACGGGTGAATAGACGGTGAGAGTATCGGGTTACATGGTGAATGGACGGTGAGAGCATCGGGTGAATAGACGGTGAGAGTATCGGGTGACGCGTGAATAGATGGTGAGAGTATCGGGTGACGGGTGAATGGACGGAGAGAGTATCGGGTGACGGGTGAATAGACAGTGAGAGTATCGGGTGACGGGTGATTAGACGGTGAGAGTATCGGGTGACTGGTGAATAGACGGTGAGAGAATCGGGTGATGGGTGAATAGACGGTGAGAGTATCGGGTGACGGGTGATTAGACGGTGAGAGTATTGGGTGATGGGTAAATAGACGGTGAGAGTATCGGGTGACTGTGAATGGACGGTGAGAGTATCGGGTGAATAGACGGTGAGAGTATCGGGTGACGGGTGAATAGACGTTGAGAGTATTGGGTGACGGGTGAATGGATGGAGAGAGTATTGGGTGATGGGTGAATAGACGGTGAGAGTATCGGGTGACGGGTGAATAGACGTTGAGAGTATTGGGTGACGGGTGAATGGATGGAGAGAGTATTGGGTGATGGGTGAATAGACGGTGAGAGTATCGGGTGACGGGTGATTAGACGGTGAGAGTATCGGGTGACTGGTGAATAGACGGTGAGAGTATTGGGTGATGGGTGAATAGACGGTGAGAGTATCGGGTGACGGGTGATTAGACGGTGAGAGTATCGGGTGACTGGTGAATAGACGGTGAGAGTATCGGGTGACGGGTGAATGGACGGTGAGAGTATCAGGTGACGGGTGAATGGACGGCGAGAGTATCGGGTGACGGGTGAAGAGACGGTGAGAGTATCGGGTGAATAGAGGGTGAGAGTATAAGGTGACTGGTGAATAGACGGTGAGAGTATCGGGTGACGGGTGAATGGACGGTGAGAGTATCGGGTGACGGGTGAATAGACGGTGAGAGTATCAGGTGACAGGTGAATGGACAGTGAGAGTATCGGGTGACGGGTGAACAGATGGTGGGAGTATCGGGTGAATAGACGGTGAGAGTATCGGGTGAATAGACGGTGAGAGTATCGGGTGACGGGTGAATAGACGGTGAGAGTATCGGGTGAATGGACGGCGAGAGTATCGGGTGACAGGTGAATAAACGGTGAGAGTATCGGGTGAATGGACGGCGAGAGTATCGGGTGACGGGTGAAGAGACGGTGAGAGTATCGGGTGAATAGACGGTGAGAGTATCGGGTGACAGGTGAATAGACGGTGAGAGTATCGGGTGAATAGACGGTGAGAGTATCGGGTGACGGGTGAACAGACGGTGAGAGTATCAGGTGACGGGTGAATAGACGGTGAGAGTATCGGGTGACTGGTGAACAGACGGTGAGAGTATCGGGTGACTGGTGAATAGACGGTCAGAGTATCGGGTGACTAGTGAATGGACGGTGAGAGTATCGCGTGACGGATGAATAGACGGTGAGAGTATCGGGTGACTAGTGAATGGACGGTGAGAGTATCGGGTGACGGGTGAATAGACGGTGAGAGTATCGGGTGACTAGTGAATGGACGGTGAGAGTATCGCGTGACGGATGAATAGACGGTGAGAGTAGCGGGTGACGGGTGAATGGACGGTGAGAGTATCGGGTGACGGGTGAACAGACGGTGAGAGTATCGGGTGTATAGACGGTGAGAGTATCAGGTGACGGGTGAATAGATGGTGAGAGTATCGGCTGACGGGTGATTAGACGGTGAAAGTATAAGGTGACTGGTGAATAGACGGTGAGAGTATCGGGTGACGGGTGAATAGACGGTGAGAGTATCGGGTGACGGGTGAATGGACGGTGAGAGTATCAGTTGACGGGTGAATAGACAGTGAGAGTATCGGGTGACTGGTGAATAGACGGTGAGAGTATCGGGTGACGGGTGAACGGACGGTGAGAGTATCGGGTGACGGGTGAATAGACGGTGAGAGTATCGGGTGACGGGTGAATGGACGGTGAGAATATCGAGTGACGGGTGAATAGACGGTGAGAGTATCGGGTGACTGGTGAATAGACGGTGAGAGTATCGGGTGACGGGTGAACGGACGGTGAGAGTATCGGGTGACGGGTGAATAGACGGTGAGAGTATCGGGTGACGGGTGAATGGACGGTGAGAATATCGAGTGACGGGTGAATAGACGGTGAGAGTATCAGGTGAATAGACGGTGAGAGTATCGGGTGAATAGACGGTGAGAGTATCAGTGACGGGTGAATAGACGGTGAGATTATCAGGTGACCTGGTGAATAGACGGTGAGAGTATCAGGTGAGGGGTGGACAGAGGTGAGAGTACTGGGCAGAGGGTAAAAATCTGGCTGGTGGTACCAGGAGGTGGTTATATACCGAGTGACAATGCAATTCGGTGGATAAAATACCTGGTAGTTGGCTGAATACTGAGCGATTGTGCAGGTACATTTGTTAAATGTGATTTCAGCCTCTCACTGCTACAGGCGGAAGTTCCCACTTGCTTCAAAAAGGCAACAATTATATCAGTGCCTAAGAAGAATAGTGTGAGCTGCCTTAATGACTATCACCCCGTAGCACTCACATCGACAGTGAGGAAATGCTTTGAGAGGTTGGTTATGGTTGGACTGAACTCCTGCCTCAGCAAGGACCTGGACCAATTGCAATTTGCCTATAGGGGTGTGTGCTTAGCCCACTGTTCTGCTCTCTATATACCCATGACTAGACATAGCTCCAATACCATCTATAAATTTGCTGATTCTACCATTGTTGGTAGAATCTCAGGTGGTGACGAGAGGGCGTACAGGAGTGAGATATGCCAGCTAGTGGAGTGGTGCCGTGGCAACAACCTGGCACTCAACGTCAGTAAGACGAAAGAGCTGATTGTGGACTTCAGGAAGGGTAAGACGAAGGAACACATTCCAATCCTCATATAGGGATCAGAAGTGGAGAGAGTGAGCAGTTTCAAGTTCCTAGGTGTCAAGATCTCTGAGGATCTAACCTGGTCCCAACATATCAATGTAGTGATAAAGAAGGCAAGACAGTGGCTATACTTCATTAGGAGTTTGAAGAGACTTGGTATGTCAACAAATACACTCAAAAACTTCTATATATGTTCTGTGGAGAGCATTCTGACAGGCTGCGCCACTGTCTGGTACGGAGGGGCTACTGCACAGGAGCGAAAGAAGCTGCAGAAGGTTGTAAATTTAGTCCGCTGCATCTTGGGTCAGTCAGTCAGTCAGTCAGTGGGTGCCGTCCCGAATCTGGGATTGGCGGCTATGCACCTCCACCTTCTTCGATCTTGCGCTCTTTTCCTGGCCTCAGCATAACTCAACCCAGTCTATTGCCTCACATTACCGTACCAAGTGGTTCGCTGCCTTCCTCTTTCCCTCTTTCCTTCTATCATCCCTTCCAATAACAATTTCTGCAGTCCATCACCTCTTAACAAGTGCCCGGCATATTCCAGCTTCCTTTTCTGCACATTCTTCAGCAACTCCTTTTCCCTCCTCGCTCTCTTCAACACTTCCGTATTACTGACCTTCATCACCCATCTCATTTTCTGCATTCTCCTTAAACACCACATTTCAAATGCCTCTTGGATACTAGCCTACAAAATACGCAGGACATCTTCAAGGAGCGGTGCCTCAGAACGACAGCATTCATTAGGACCTCCAGTACCCAGGGACTGGTACCATCAGGTAGGAGGTACAGAAGCCTGAAGGCACACTCAGCGATTCAGGAACAGCTTCTTCCCCTCTGCCGTCCGATTCCTAAATGGACATTGAACCCTTGGACACTACCTCACTTTTTAAATATATATTATTTCTGTTTTTTGCACCATTTTTAATCTATTCAATATACGTTTACTGTAGTTGATTTACTCGTTTGTTTATTATTATTAATATTTTTCTTCTATATCGTATATTGCATTGAACTGCTGCTGCTAAGTTAACAAATTTCATGACACATGCTGGTGATAATAAACCTGATTCTGAGTCTGCATACTGGATTACAGGAAAGTGGGTAAACACTGGGGTAGAGATTCTGTATTGAGTAACAATGTTTTAATTGTAAATTTGGAAAATAGAGGATACATCAGTTAACTATACCGGGTTAATACCATGTTTCTATAGATGGCAATCGGTACATACTGATTGACTGATTCACTGCCTTGATATATAGTCGTGGGCAAGTGTACTAACATGGGCGCCACAGTTGCACGGAGCTATTACAATTTGGAGATCAGTTCCTGTGCCGTCTGTAAGAGGTTTGTTGGTATGTTCATGAGCGCGTGGATTTCCTCCATTTGCTCCAGTTTCTTCCCATAGTCCAAAGACATACCCGTAGTAGGCTAATTGGATAATGTAAATTGGCTGGGTCTGTTCCACGCTGTATCTAAGTAAAGATTGGAAAATCACTCCAGGAAGTTGATAAATTACAGGAAACCAGTCATTAAGACATTGCCAGTGCACGGGTCAGTAGGTAAATACAATGTAGTGATGCTAGGCAGGGTAGATGTGTCAGGAGGTTGCACTGGACGTTGAGCAAAAATAAATGTCTCCAGAAGTAGGCAACTACATGACGCTGTAGGAAATGCTCTACAGTCTCAGCAAATTTAGTGGTAACTGGAACTACCGCCAGTTACTGGGTAAGTACGCCAGGCAACAAGAATTTGAAGGGCACTGAATTGAATTGAATTGACTTTACTTCTTACATCCTTCACATACATGAGGAGCAAAAATCTTTACGTTACGTCTCAATCTAAATGTGCAATGTGCAATCATCGTAATTTATAATACCTAGAGCAGTCAATGTAATATAGAGTACACTCAAATCAGCGTGAGTTCATCAGTCTGATGGCTTGGTGGAAGAAGCTTTCCTCAACCATCTGAAGTGAAAGAGGCCTATTGGTCCTGGCTTTCATGCTGCGGTACCGCTTCCCGGATGGTAGCAGCTGGAATAGATTGTGGTCGAGATGGCTTGGGTCCCCAATGATCCTTCGGGCCCTTTTTACACACCTGTCCTTGTAAATGTCCTGAATGGGATGTTCACAACTACAGATGTGCTGGGTTGTCCACACCATCTCTGCAGAGTCCTGCGATTAAGGGAGGTACAGTTTCTATACTAGGCAATGATGCAGCCAATCAGGATGCTCTCAATTGTGCCCCTGTAAAAAGTTCTTAGGATTTGGGGACCCATACCAAACCTGCTCAACTATCTGAGGTGGAAGAGGCGATGTTCTGCCTTTTTCATCACACAGCTGGTGTGCACAGACCAAATGAAGTCCTCGGTGATGTGGATGCCGAGGAACTTGAAGCTGTTTACCCTCTCGACCCCAGATCCATTGATGTCAATAGGGGTTAGCCCGTCTCCATTCCTCCTATAATCCACAACCAGCTCCTTTGTTATTGTGACATTGAGGGAGAGATTGTTTTCTTGACACTACTGTGTCACAGAGATGACTTCTTCCCTGTAGGCCACCTCATTATTGTTTGAGATAAGGCCAATTTTCTGAATTCGGCTTGCAGTTCAATACCTAGTAAATCAGTTTCTCGCCTATATAATGCACTCTCCCATGCTAAAAATGTAAATACACTGTATATTAAAGAGAAGTGGGAGAAAGAAGCGGGGTTGGTACTTTCAGAGGAGGCTTGGGGGGAAATCTGTAGCCTTCAATGGTCCTCGACTAATTCTTTGACTTGGAGAGAACATTGTTGGAAAAACATTATAAGATACTTCAAGACCCCATATCAGGAAAAATATAAAGATACAAATGTGATGTGTTGGAGAAGGTGCGGCTCCAAGGAGGAAAATCATTTTCATATTTTCTGGGATTGCCCTAAATTAAGTCTATTTTGGGAAGGTATTCATAGAATATTAGTTAAGGTACTTGGGTCCCAGATACCTCTAAACTTTGAGACGCTCTATTTGAGGCATGTATTGTTCCCTGAACAGAAGGAAGATATAAAGTTGCTGCAGGCCCTCTTAGCGGCAAGTAAGAAATCAACTAGAAAATGGCTAAATCCAATACCACCTACATTAGAAGATTGGTACGAAATTATCTTGGAAATATTTAAAATGGAAAAGTTGACTTACTCCCTGAGAACTCAAAAAGAAAAATTTTATCAAATCTGGAATAAATGGATTGAATATATAACCCCAATGCGAGCAGACTTTAGATGACTCTCCTAATGATTTATATTGCTCTTCTCATCAACACAGTAATATTGCTAACGTAAGCACCCCTAGTCTAAATGTTTGTTTTTTTTTTGTTTTTTTTTTTGGAAAATAGAGAATTAACACAAGTAAAGGGAAAGATTTGGGAAAGGGATAAAAAAAAAATGGAAAAATTAAGTAAATAAGTACATAGGGATTGGATAATTATGTCTGCGGGCAGGAGCAAGCATGAACAAATTAGGATATAAACA
Source organism: Mobula hypostoma (assembly GCF_963921235.1). Lineage (NCBI taxonomy): Eukaryota > Metazoa > Chordata > Chondrichthyes > Myliobatiformes > Myliobatidae > Mobula > Mobula hypostoma. The sequence goes on along the minus strand of NC_086118.1, from coordinate 3,351,220 downwards.
AATTGGTATATAGGCTTGTATGCAACATTTTGGACCAGTGGAAATGGTCCAGAAGGGTTGTATGGAAACTATTATTACCATTTTTCTTAACAACTAATTTCATTACTTAGCCTAATAGGTTAGATTTACCACAGTACATAATTATCTATTTAAATGTTTATTTTCCTTTTATATCATCTTAATGTGTACTTAAGAATGTATAAATAATTGTAGTTTTATACATATAAAAAAATGGAAAAGGTTATATGTGTGAAAAAAGTACATGATATTTGTGAATTCCTTATCCAAATAAAAATAAAATTTAAAGAAAAGAGAGATAAGGCCAATCAATGTAGTGTCATCGGCAAATTTAATTAGCAGATTTGAGATTTGGGAGTAAAGGAGGGGACTCAGTACGCAGACCTGAGGGGTTCCTGTCTTGAGAGTCAGAGAGGTGGAGGTGAGGGAGCCCACTCTTACAACCTGCTGTTGATCTGACAGGAAGTCCAGGATCCAGCTGCACAAGGCAGGGTCAAGGCTGAGGTCTCTGAGCAGCAATATGTTGATCATCAGTGGTTTCTTTCAGAGAAAACAGCCTGCTAGGTTTAACTGACCGTGTCAACCCTTTACATACTTTATCAACATTGGCCACAGTTGTTTTTCACCCTTTAATGCCTAGGATTCATGGCGTGACATAGTCACTTGGTCTTCTGTTAAAGCCATCAGATTTAGCATAGAGATGAAGAGTTAATTCAATTATTTCTTACTTTAGCCCATCCTCAATCCAGAAATCACCACGGACCCCTGTCTGCCACTTCCCTCTTTTATGCTGGTGCATAGTGACGTAATAGTAGACAGACTCTGCGCTGCTTGGATAACAAGAGCTAATTAAGTGAGAAAGGTATCCCCCTCACTTTACATGTTCATAAATTTTTACAAGGAAAAAGGGAATTGGGATGTACTTTTGGAATTAGCAGGTTCTGTCATGAGACTCTTCCAGCTGAGAGCGGAGTAGGTGATCTAGATGAGTAAATAAGTTTAACACAGCTGTATTTTTGACCTTTTTAATATTATTGAAGCATTTTGGTTCTTTTCCTGGAGGAAGTGGGATTAAACAAATAGTCCCAAACCATAAGCAATACTGTTGAGGTCTTCATGTTATAATATGGTAAAGGCATTGTTGAAGATGCTAGATTGATTTGCAGACATGATAACAGAATTAGAAGGCCAGTTGTTCAGAAAAGGTGACTGGACTCAGACTATTTCCTCTACAAATCAGAAGATTTGAGACACAAGTTAATAGAGGCATTTAAAAAAAATAGTCTGAAGGGTTTTAGCCTGAATCGTTGACTGTTTATTCATTTCCATAAATGCTGCCTGACTTGCTGAGTTCCTCCAGCAATTTGTGTGTGTTGCTCTGAAAGGTTTTGATAGGATGTATGTAGGGAAAATATTTGCCCTTGGTGGAGTGAGTCCAGACTTAGTCATAAATAAAATTGATAATTAAAGTGAGTGTTTGGGGTTGGGGGGGGAAGATTTCTGCCTGGTGAGTGCTTAGAATGCAGAACTTGCAATTGAGTGGATAAAGCAAATAAAACTGATGCATTTTAGGGGAAGTTAGGCAAGTAAGTGTGGAAAGAGTAGAAGGAAATAGTGAAATAGGATTAGATTATGACTGCTGAGAAAAAGTTGGTATGGGCAATAAACATCTTGGAAAAGATTCTGGTGTCCTTTCCACTCTTGAAGAAGGGTCTCGGGCCGAAATGTCGACGATATTCATTCCCATGGATGCTGTCTGACCTGCTGAGTTCCTCCAGCATTTTGTGTATATGTTGTCGTAGGAAAGTTGGCTTGTTTCATAGAAACATAGAAAATAGGTGCAGGAGTAGGCTATTTGGCCCTTCAAGCCTGCGCCGCCATTCAGTATGATCATGGCTGATCATCCAACTCACAACCCTGTGCCTGCCTTCCCTCCATACCCCCTGATCCCTTTAGCCACAAGGGCCATATCTAACTCCCTCTTAAATATAGCCAATGAACTGGCCTCAACTGTTTCCTGTGGCAGAGAATTCCACAGATTCACCACTCTCCGTGTGAAGAAGTTTCTCCTAATCTCGGTCCTAAAAGGCTTCCCCATTATCCTCAAACTGTGACCCCTTGTTCTGGACTTCCCCAACATCAGGAACAATCTTCCTGCATGTAGCCTGTCCGATCCCTTTAGGATTTTATACGTTTCAATAAGATGCCCCCTCAATCTTCTAAATTCCAACGAGTACAAGCCCAGTTCATCCAGTCTTTCATCATATGAAAGTCCTGCCATCCCAGGAATCAATCTGGTGAACCTTCTTTGTACTCCCTCTATGGCAAAGATGTCCTTCCTTAGATTAGGGGACCAAAACTGCACACAATACTCCAGGTGTGGTCTCACCAAGGCCTTGTACAACTGCAGTAGTACCTCCCTGCTCCTGTACTCGAATCCTCTTGCTATGAATGCCAGCATACCATTCGCCTTTTCAACACTATAGACTCAGTATTTTTTAGCATATAAGCACCTGGCAGCCGGGGAGGGAAGAAAATAAAACGAATCAGTGAATCAACATTGAACAACTGGATAGGTCAGAAAGAGGGGTGCAAATGGCATTCCTATCCAATGAATAAATATATCTTTTACTATGGTGAATAATGTACTCAGACAGCAAGAAACTATGTATATGCAAAATAAATATATTTCAACCGCTACCACCTGTACTGGTATAACCTTGGTGGTGGGGGGTTTGGTTCAGATGGTAATTTTTAGTGAGTTGGCAGAACAAATTTACGATACTAAATGCTGCCGAGAGTTGCTGGTGTGAACTTCCTCAGGGATCCTTGCCAACTGCATCCCAGCTTTTGCCTTCCTCTAGAGACCAGCAATGAAGCACCAGCACCCTACTGATTCTTAGCTGAATAGTATGGTACAGGCCATTCAGCCCACAATGTTGTGCTGACCTTTTAACCCACTCCAAGATCATTCTAGCCTACATAGCCTTATGTTTTTTTTCATCCATTAAAGGGTCTTTTAAATGTCTCTAGTGTATCTGTCTCTATCACCAGCCCGGCAGTGCATCCATGTACCTACCACTCTCTGTATAAAAACAAAGGAAAACTCTGTGACATCTCTTTCCCACCCTCCATCCTTTCCTGCAATCACATTAACATTATCCCCTTTTATATTACCCATTTCAGACCTGGGAAAAAGTTGTTGGTGTGAACCTCAAAATTCACACTAACAACTCTCGGCAGCATTTAATATTGTAAATTGATTCTGTCTGCAGAAGTTTGCAAACCAACGCACTAAAAATTACCATCTGAACCAAACCCCCCACCAAGTTTCTACCAGTAGAGGTGGTACACCTCTCTCAAGTCACATCTCATCCTCCTTCATTCCAAGGAGAAAAGCCCTAGATCACTCAGCCTCTCGTAAAATCTAGGTGCAAGCATCCTGGTAAATCTCCTCTGCAGCCTCACTAAAGCTTTCACATCGTATAATGACTTGAACCAGGAGCTCAATTCAATGGCAACGGGTGTCTTCAGAATCAGAATTGCTGGCATATATTGTGTATTGTTTTGCAGAAGCAGTACATGCAGTACATAATTAATAGGTATGGTGGATTCCAGTTGATTGGACCATCAGTTCATCAGCACAGCCACTTATTTGGGACTACTCTTAAAGAACAAAAACTAATCAACAAAATTGCCAGATTCCCTTAGTTTATTTGGGATGCTAGGCTGTTAAATTGGGACAGGGAATGGTTGCCGAGCAGGTTCTAACTATTGTCAGTCGCATGCACTTGTGTGGCCGTTTGAATGCCACACTGTGCTTAGAGCAAACCGTTTTTAAATAACATCAGTTGTGTGTGTGTTTGTATTCAAAAAGCAGTGATTTTTGTCACTGATAGTTGGCAAGAAATAAGTAATAAGACAATTCAGAATTATTTTTCTCACTGGCATGGTATCAGAAATCATCTTAACTGTTAGAATGAAAGAGAAGATTTGGAAGATGCAGTCATCAATTGCATTGTATAAAGACAGTCCTCTAGGTATCTGCACAGATTTTGTTCATTGCACACACTAGAGGAATTCCTCTGTCAATAACTAGTAAGAGCTTGTACACACTTTTATAGTACTGTAGTACTGTACTATTGGTAGTGTTCTAATTTGTTCTGTAGTTGATTTAAATACATAATTGGTTACTCAGTTTGATTTTATTATACACTTTTTAACTATTTCCATGAAAGTGGCTAATTAGGACAGCCTCTTAAATGGGCTAAAATGTACTGGGTCCTTTGTGTCCCAATAAACCAGAATCCACTGTGTGTGTGTGTGTATAAAAACAAGTAGTGCAAAAAGTGAGGAAAAGAACAGTGAGGTAAATGTTCATGGGTTCTTTGTCCATTTAGAAATCTGGTAGTGGACGGAAAGAAGCTGTTCCTGAAACGTTGAGTGTTTCTCTTCAGCTCCTGTACCACCTCGATGGTAGCAATGAGAAGTGAGCATGTCCAGGCTGATGAGGAATGTTCAGTTGGGAACTAAATGTCGGAGGGATAGGAAGGTAGACAGATGGGATGGCGTGGCTCTGCCAGTAAAGAATGGCATCAAATCAGTAGAAAGATGTGACATAGGATCAGAAGATGTTGAATCCTTGTGGGTTGAGTTAAGAAACTGCAAGGGTAAAAGAATTCTGGCAGTTATATATAGGCCTCCGAACAGTAGCTGGGATGTGGACCACAGATTGTAACAGGAAATAGAAAAGGCGTGTCAAAAGGGCAATGTCATGATAGTCATGGGAGTTTTTAACATACAGGTTGATTGGGAAAATCATGTTGGTAATGGATCTCAAGAGACATACATCAAAGTTGCTGGTGAACGCAGCAGGCCAAGCAGCATCTATAGGAAGAGGCGCAGTCGACGTTTCAGGCCGAGACCCTTCGTCAGGATCTCAAGAGAGTGAGTTTGTTGAATGTCTACGAGATGCCATCTTAGAGCAGTTTGTCGCTGAGCCTACTATGGGATCAGCTATACTGGATTGGGTGTTATATAATGAACCAGAGGCGATTAGGGAGCTTAAGGTAAAAGAGCCCTTAAGAACAAGTGATTACAATATGATTGAGTTCAACCTGAAATCTGAATGAAAGAAAGTAAAGTCTGACATAGCAGTATTTCAGTGGAGTAAAGGAAATTACCGTGGCATGAGAGAGGAGTTGGCCAAAGTAAATTGTAAGGAGCTGCTGGCAGGGATGTCAGCAGAGCAGTAATGGTGTGTGTTTCTGGGAAAAATGAGGAAGGTACGGGAACAGATGTATTCCAAAATCGAAGAAATACTCAAATAGCAAAATAGTACAAGCGTGGCTGACAAGGGAAGTCAAAGCTAATGTAAAAACAAAAGAGAGGGCATACAACAAAGCAGAAATTAACTGGAGATAGAGGATTGGGAAGCCTTTGAAAACCTACAGAGAGCAACTAAAAGAATCATAAGAAGGGAAAATATGAATTATGAAAGCAAACGAGCAAACTATATCAAAGTGGATAGCAAAAGCTTTTTCAAATATGTAAAAAAAAGGAAGGTGAGAGTGAATATAGGACTGATAGAAAGTGAGGTTGGAGAAATAATAACAGATGGCAGATGAACTAAATGAGTATTTTGCATCAGTCTTCACTGTGGAAGACACCACCAGTGTGCCAGAGGTTGCCTGTGAAGGAAGAGAAGTGAGTTCCGTTACTATTACAAGGGAGAAAGTGCTCAAAAAGCTGAAAGATTGAAGAGTACATAAGTCACCTGAATCAGATGAACTGCATCCTAGGGTTCTGAAAGAGGTAGCGGTAGAGATTATGGAAGCATTAGCAATGATCTTTTAAAAATCATTGGACTCTGCCATGGTGTCAGAGGACCGGAACGTTGCAACTGCTACCCCACTCTTTAAGAAAGGAGGAAAGCAGCAGAAAAGAAATTATAGACCAGTTAGCCTGACCTCAGTGCTTAGGAAGATGTTGGAGACAGTTGTTAAGGATGAGGTTATGGAGTACTTGGTGACACAGGACAAGATAGGACAAAGTCAGGATAGTTTCATTAAGGGAAAATCTTGCCTGACGAACCTGTTGGAATTCTTTGAGGAGATTACAAATAGGATAGATAAAAGGGCTGCAGTGAATGTTGTATATTCGAACTTTCAGAAACCCTTTGCCAAGGTGCCACACATGAGGCTGCTTACCAAGTTAAGAGCTCATGGTATTACAGAAAAGTTACTAGCATGGTTTGAGCATTGGCTGATTGGTAGTAGCCAGCGAATGGGAACAGAGATTCTTTCTGGTTGACTGCTAGTGGTGTTCCGCGGGGATCACTGTTGGGACTGCTTTTTATGCTGTATATCAGTGATTTAGATGATGGAATAGATGGCTTTGTTGCCAAGTTTGCAGATGATACAAAGATTGGTGGGCAGGTGGTGTTGAGGAAACAGGTAGGATGCAGAAGGACTTAGACAGATTAGGAGAATGGGCAAGACAGTGGCAAATGAAATACAATGTTGGAAAATGTATGGTCTTGCACTTTGATTGTAGAAATAAATGTGCAGACTATTTTCTAGAAAGGGAGAAAATCCAAAAATCTGAGATGCAGAGGGACTTGGGAGTCCTTGTGTAGAACACCCTGAAGGTTAACTTGGTGGTGAGGAAGGCAAATGCCACGTTAGCATTCATTTCAAGAGGTCTTGAATACAAGAGCAAGGATGTGATGCTGAGGCTTTATAAGGCACTGGTGAGGCCACACCATGAGTATTGTGAACAGTTTTATGCTTCTCATCGAAGAAAAGATGTGCTGGCATTGGAGAAGGTCCTGAGGCAGTGCACAAGGATGATTCCGGGAATAAAAGGGTTATCATACAAGGTACATTTGATGGTTCTGGGTCTGTACTTGCTGGAATTTAGAAGGATGGGGTGGGGGGGGGGATCTCATTGAAACCTTTTGAATGTTGAAAGGCCTAGATAGAGTAGATGTGGAAAAGATGTTTCCTGTGGTGGGGGAGTATAGGACAAGAGGGTACAGCCTCAGAATAGAGGGATGTCCATTTAAAACAGAAATGCAGAGAAATTTCTTTGGCCAAAGGGTGGCGAATTTGTGGAATTTCTTACCCTAGGCAGCTGTGGCGGTCAGGTCGTTGGGTGTACTTAAGGCAGAGATTGATGGATTCTTAATTGGACATGGCATCAAAGGTTATGGGGAGAAGGCCAGGGAATGGGGTTGAGGAGGGGAAAATGGATCAGACATGCTTGAATGGCAGAGCAGCCTGAATGGGCCAAATGGCCTAATTCTGCTCTTATGTCTTATGGTCTGATGATGGATGCCATCTTTTTGAGGCATTGCCTTTTGAAGGTGTTCGCAATACTGGAGTGATAAGTAAAATTTGGATAATTTATGTATTTTTAAACTGATATTTTGGTAGAATATGCTTTTTAAATTAGATGAAAATTATTGTTTAATATTAACTTTTTATAGTTTACTAATGTTACAATTCATATTTAAAAGGTGATCGTAACTGCAACAATCCTGCAGACTTGGGGTTTAATAGTGCTGAATCGTCAGATTTTCCAGGTGATTGGATATTATACAAACACCTTTAATTTTTTTTTTGATGTCTCACAGTCTTATAAATTTTCTGGTGTGTGTTGGAGCAGCGTGTAAGATGCTAAACCATTAGGTGCTCTGAATTGGTTTATTATTATCACATGTACTGCAATACAGTGAAAAGCTTGTCTTAAATACTAATCATCGAGATCAAATCATTGAGGTGGGACAAGGTTAAAACAATAAAAATGTAGAATAGAGTGCCACAGTTACAGAGAAAGTGCAGTGCAGGTAAACACTAAAGTGCAGGCTCATAATGAAGTAGATTCTGAGGTCAGGAGTCCATTTTGTCATACTAGGGAAGGATTTACCGGTCTTAGGATATTGGAGTTTTACTACGTCTGTTCAATTAGATGTTCATTATCTTTTGACGTCCTGTAATGCTCACTGTCAAAGCATTGCTGGGAGCAGGGCTTGCTGTTTTTATGGCAGGAAGCGCAAGGCCTTGCTGCTCAGAGAGCCGCCTCTTGATCTCAACGTCAGTATGGGTGCTGGCAGACTTCTGCTTTCCAGGAGAGGAAGATGCAATCATCCCACTGGTTATATTTTGTAGGGATAATGAAGCTGTTACCTACAGTAGTAATGTAAGAACAAACAATGTGGTCGAAACTATTAGCACAGTCCAGAAATTTCACTCCACCTAGAATTGTGGGTCTGTTTGTTCAACGTTGAGATAACACCTCCATAGCAGAATAATTCTTATTATAATTATAGAATCACTTGGGTACAAGTGCCATAGAGAACACATGTTGACAAAGGATGATGTAGATTACATCGATAACCTACCTGCCTCTGTCTCTCCCTTTTCCTCTTCTCTCACACCAGTTAGCTCCATTTGCCTATTTTTTTTCTTGTTTCCACCTATTGCCCCTCTTCCATCTTGGCTGGTTCCATTTATCTCCAATCAGATTACCTCACACCTCCCTCTCATTTCTATATACCTTGTATCTGTTAGCCAGTCTCATTCCTGATGCAGAACATTAACTTGAAGCATTGACTATCCCTTTACCTCCACAGATACTGCTTGAGCTGCTGAGTTCTTCCGGCAGTTTGTTTTTGGCTCCTAATTCCAGCACCTGTCATCTCTTGTCCACCACCCAGTGTTTTGTTGCTGCTTATCACAGGGGTCTCACTGCTGTCATTTGCTTTCCCAGCTCCAGATTGAACGCTTGTCATTGCTGGAGCCAAGGGCCAAGTATCATGGCATTGTGCAGGCCACTGGCATGATATTCAGAGAAGAGGGTCTGCAGGCATTCTGGAAGGGCCACGTTCCAGCCCAGCTCCTCTCAGTCTCTTATGGGGCTGTTCAGGTATGACACATCTCCATTTCTTTCTCAGCCCTTTCTAGCAATATCTTAATGTAGTGAAATATCACTATATTTTTCTGCCTAATAAACTGAGAGTCAAGAGGGAATAGATTCTGGCACCCTCAGCACTATCCTGTCACTGAAATGGTCATCTTGAGTGTGGGTGACTAAATCTTGGGCTCAGAATTTTGAAAATTTCCTGAAGTGTGTATTTATTGTAAAAAAAAGAGTTTGAATCAGGTGTGTTCAGAGTCAGGAGGTCATTGATTCAGATCATGGAGAAGTGCTGATGTTTCCCAATGTGATGTTAAACTTTCCTCTCAGGATGATGCAGAATGTTTCACGGCACTGGTTTAAAGAAATGCAGATCTGTTATCTCCTGACTAGTTTTAATCCTTCTGACAGGGAAAAAAAAAGATCTGTTCATTCTGAAATTGCTGTTTGTGGATTTTTTGAGTATTTTGTGTTGCTAACTTAATAAGATGTAACTTCAAAAGTGTTTCGTAGACCTCAAGGTGTTTTGAATACTTTGAGGTCACAAAAGGAGATGAAAGGATGCAAACCACTTTTAATTTTTAATTGTCTTTGTTGCAAGATGTTTAATCTTTTTCTCCCTTTTTTCGCAGTTTGCAAGTTTTGAATTTTTAACCAAATTTATCCACAATGCCTTGCTCTGCGACTCGAGGAATCCTACGGTGCACTTTGTTTGTGGAGGTCTGGCAGCATGCACTGCCACTGTGACTGTACAGCCCATTGATACACTCCGTACCCGATTTGTGGCACAGGGAGAACCCAAGGTAAGGAAGGGGCAAGCACGTTGTGGCAGCTGCAGTGTTGGAGGGCTGATGTGCATGCGTGTGTAAGTTTTGTGGAGAGGAGACTTAAGTGACTGGGTGGGATCCTGCATTAAAGCCCCATCAAGATATCAGGAAGCTGTAGCTGAGTAACATCAAAACAGCAAGCTTGCCAAGTTGTAGGTAGTCGTTGAAGGGAGGGAGGATGGAATGGTGTAGGTAAGGATGCTCTGGTTAACCTCAAACCCTGTGTGTTCCTGATTGCTGTCTCGACCTCAGAAATGTTGCATGTCAGAATAAGATTTTTTATCTCTGACGTAGATAATTTGTTGTTTGGTGGCAGCAGTATAGTGAAAAGCTACAAAATCACTATAGCTTACAAAAATAAAACACTGTATAAAAAAAAAGATCAAAGTGATATTGTTCATGGACTGTTCAGAATGCTGATGTAGGAGGGGAAGAAACTGTTGAAGTCATTGGGTGTTGGTGTTCAGGCTCTAGTATCTCCTCTTCAGTGGTAGTAATAAGGAGAAGTATGACAGGGATGGTGCACGTCCATAGTGATGGATACAGCTGCCTTGAGGCACTGCGTTTTGAAGATGACCTCAGTGCTGAGGAGTATTGTGCATGGTGAAACCACAGTGCAAGTCCTGTGATTGAACATCATAAAGCATAAACTCTTCTCGGGCTGGTACAGGTGTTGATATTAACTGACATTTTGATGATAAACTCTGCCACCTTCATTAGGGATGTTGATTAGTCACATCTAGTCTGTTGCTATATATACTCAACTCCCATCGTCCGTCCTTCCTGAGTAGTTAGTCCACAACCAGTTAGGTTTCCACTGTCCCACCTTGTTTAAAATCGTATACCAGTTCTTACTCAGAGTGAGACATTTGTCTTTGTTAAAATTTTTATTCTCTAGTCTTATTTCAATGGCTTCCTTCACCAGGAGGGATGTGTGTGTTCTTTGTCCCTGAACCATCAAGATATTAATTTGTATTGTAGGTTTACAGGAATCTTTGGCATGCAGTGGTCACAATGTACAGAGGAGAAGGACCATTGTCATTTTATCGGGGCCTCACTCCAACCATTATGGCTGTTTTCCCTTATGCTGGGTTCCAGTTTGCCTTCTACAACATATTTCACCGTATCTCTAAATGGGCTAGCATCAGCTCAGGTGAGTGAATGGAGGTAGGAATCTCTTAAGGCACACAACCTGATTGGGATAGGGAAGACTCTGAGATATTTGTAACCTTAGGAAGTAGCTGAGAGAGAATTCAGAGTGGAAGTTGCAGAAACGTGGATGCTGAAAGTGCAAGCAATTCCATTGCAGCATCAGGGGAGGCTGCACAAATAAACACCCTGAATGGGTGCCCCCTAATGCACTGAATACTCAATTCCTTGGCTGAAATAAAGGAGATACAATATCTTTCTTGATGCTGTCCATTCAGGTTCTTTTTGAGCTGAGCTAATCTTTTGGAGCTTTCTCCTTTCCAGTTGCCGAGGTCACTCTAGTTCATCTTAACCACTGTCTGTCCTCGACCAGATTCTCCCTCTAGCTAATGACCCCTCCCAGTTCTCCCTTCAAGTTGCTGTTCAAAGCTTCTCTCGATATCTCTGTGGGTTCCTTTTCCCATGTAGAGACTGGCACCTCCATCACTGCTATTTTCACTGCCTACCCAAGATCCTCAATTCTAGACTTTATATGCAGTCTTTAAACTCATTTTTTAACAGTCTTTAACCCATGTAACATTGTCCTTTTGAATCTTTTTATTCCATCTCTCTAGTCACCTAACTCTAGTCATATCACTGTTGTCCCTTTCTGCACTTGCACTTCTGCATTGATGTGTTGCTGGTTTTGTATGTTCTCCATACCAACTTTTATTTTTAACTAAAGCATTTTTCAGAAATAGTAGCTTTTTTTAAGCATCTTGGCATTCCAAGGTATAATGGCCAAGTTGCCACTGGCAGAGGGTATTTTAACTAAGCCCTGAGATTGTCTATGCTCTCTTGTGCCTTCAGAGGACTCAGGGCATCTAAGATGGTTAAGATTGCTAATATTCCATGTGAACAATTTTAAAAAAGGCAAGGATTGTCAACCTTTCTCAACAACTTCGTCTTTCCTCAGCTCGAAGACACTTTTTTTTTGTAATTTATTTTTTTATTGAAGTTCATCATCAAACATTTCCACAAGATGTATTTCAGATACTGTACATATATATCACAAATATATATTTGTCACAAATTTCCACACAATATTTATCTGAGGTATTCACTTATAGAAAGGAGAGGAAAGAAAGAACAATCAAAAGAAGAAAACTATGTACAGAGTAGGGAATGATCTTTTTTTTTACAACATATTCATTGACTTGCGAGAATAAAATCAGGCCTATGTGGTGTTATGTAGTTAAACCATTTTTCCCAGTATGAATCAAATTGTTCCAACTTATGATTAACAGATGCTGTTTATCTTCTCCATTTTGTAAATGTCCATTGTAATTTCCATCCATACATTTAAAGTTGAGCTCTCCTGTGATAATCATTTCCGGGTAAGGATCTTTTTTACCAGCCATCAGCAGTATATTCATTAAATATTTACCTCTTTTAAACCATTCTTGAGGTATATACTCAAAATATATGGTCTTACTTGCTAAGGGTATTTCACATTTAAAGATCCCACTCCAATAGTCTTTGATAATGGGGCATTCCCAGAAAATATGATAATAGTTTGCATTTTGATTTCCACAATTTCTCCAGCTCAGCTTGAAATGATTCTACTACCGTTGTCTGAATTATATGCTTTTGTAAATAGCTCTATCAAACATGTACTTGCCTTGGTTACATTTTTAACCGTCCTATTAACATACTGTCGCATCTGTAAATACCGATAAAAGTCTTGTTTTTCTAATAAGTGTTTCCCTTTGAGCATTTCAAAACTGAATAATGTTCCTTCTTTCATTATATTGCAAATAGCTGTTATTCCTTAGCTGTCCAGTCCTTAAATCTAGCATCCTGTTTATTCGGCATAAAATCCAAGTCATATGCACACCATTTAAGAATTGCAATGTCTCTCTCTAGTTTATATTCCTTTATAATAGTTTTCCATATTTTAAGAGTCCATTTCACCCATGGGTTATCAATATTATTCTCCGTAACTTCCGCCACCTCCAACGGGATCCCACCACTAAGCATATCTTTCCCTCCCCCCCTCTCTCTGCATTCCGCAGGGATCGCTCCCTACACAACTCCCTTGTCCATTCGTCCCCCCCATCCCTCCCCACTGATCTCCCTCCTGGCACTTATCCGTGTAAGCGGAACAAGTGCTACACATGCCCTTACACTTCCTCCCTTACCACCATTCAGGGCCCCAAACAGTCCTTCCAGGTGAGGCATCACTTCACCTGTGAGTCGACTGGGGTGATATACTGCGTCCGGTGCTCCCGATGTGGCCTTTTATATATTGGTGAGACCCGACGCAGACTGGGAGACCGCTTTGCTGAACATCTACGCTCTGTCCGCCAGAGAAAGCAGGATCTCCCAGTGGCCACACATTTTAATTCCACATCCCATTCCCATTCTGACATGTCTATCCACGGCCTCCTCTACTGTAAAGATGAAGCCACACTCAGGTTGGAGGAACAACACCTTATATTCCGTATGGGTAGCCTCCAACCTGATGGCATGAACATTGACTTCTCTAACTTCCGCTAGGCCCCACCTCCCCCTCGTACCCCATCTGTTACTCTTTTTTATGCACACATTCTTTCTCTCACTCTCCTTTTTCTCCCTCTGTCCCTCTGAATATACCTCTTGCCCATCCTCTGGGTCACCCCCCCACCCTTGTCTTTCTTCCCGGACCTCCTGTCCCATGATCCTCTCGTATCCCCTTCTGCCTATCACCTGTCCAGCTCTCGGCTCCATCCCTCCCCCTCCTGTCTTCTCCTATCATTTTGGATCTCCCCCTCCCCCTCCAGCTTTCAAATCCCTTACTCACTCTTCCTTCAGTTAGTCCTGACGAAGGGTCTCGGCCTGAAACGTCGACTGCACCTCTTCCTATAGATGCTGCTTGGCCTGCTGCGTTCACCAGCAACTTTGAATTTCACTGAGCTTATTTTTTTATCACTTTTGTTCTTGGATCCCTAATTCTATGAATTATATTTTCTGCTATTTTTTTTTCAGTTTCCATGCCAGTATTTTCATAGATTTTGATCCACTTTCATAGTGTCTCTGTTTCAGAAACATTGTTTTTTCTGATTTCTTGTGACGCCAAACTATTAATTTCATTCTGAATTTTTAAAATTTCCTCTAACGATCCTGTGCCAAACTCAATTTGTGTTTTTTTTTCTAGTTCCTTCAGCTTATTTTGTAATTCCTCTAATGTTTTATTCCTTATTTTTTAGATTTTTTTTAGATTATGAGGATACGCAGTCCTCTTTTATTGTCATTTAGTAATGCATGCATTAAGAAATGATACAATATTCCTCCGGTGTGATATCACAGAAACACAGAACAGACCAAGACTGAAAAACTAACTAAAACCACATAATTATAACATATGCAACAGTGCAACAATACCATAACTCGATGAAGAACAGGCCATGGCACAGTAAAAAAAGTTCAATGTCTCTTGAAAGTCCCACACCTCACGCAGACTGGAGAAGGAAGAAAACTCTCCCTGCCATGCCCGACTACAGTCCGACTCCGAGTCGTCCGACAACTTCAAACTCTGATCAGCCCTCCGACACCGAGTACCGAGCACCATCTCTGCCGAACGCTTCGACCCCAGCTTCGGTCGCCAGCAGCAGGCAAAGCCGGGGATTTTGGGGCTTTCCCTCCGGAGATTCTCAATCGCACAGTAGCAGCGGCAGCGAACCGGGCATTTCAGAAATTTCTCCAGATGTTCCTCTGTGCTTCTCACGTCTGTCTCCATCAAATCAGAATTGTGTACGGCCCCTAGTTACAAATACAATATCATTTTTTTTCTTATATGAAGATTTTGCTATAATTTTCCCTCTTAAGACAGCCTTCAGAGTATCCCATAGAATGGGAGGTGAAACCTCTCTATTATCATTGAATTCTAAGTAAAGACTGATTCCTTTTTTAATTTTTTCCTTAAAATAGGAATCATTGAGTAAACTTGAATTTAGTTTCCAAATAGTATTCTTTGGTTGTAGGTCAAAATCAACAGATAAATATATAGGTGCATGGTCACTTACATCTATTGTCCCAATTCCACAGGTGATTATTTTGTCTTGATCTTTTCCAAATGTTATGAAATAGTCTAATCTTGTATATACGGAATGGGGGGAAGAATAATGAGTGTAATCCCTTCTGTCGGGGAAAAGGTCCCTCCATATAGCAATTAGACCAACATTTTCCAAAAGAGTGTTAACTTTCTTATGTAAGGACTTTGTTTCGTAAGTTTTTCTATTGGATGAGTCTAACTTTGGTTGTAACTGCAAATTTAAGTCTCCCCCACATATCAAGAGACCTTCTGTTACCATAATATTAGTAATTTTCTGGAAGAAATTAATACCACTTCCTGGGGGGTGTGTATATATTCAATAAAGTAACTGAATTTCCGTCTACATTCCCCCTTACCAGAATATATCTGCCCTCCTTATCTCCCATTTCGAATACTTTTTAAAATTTAGCTTGCTTGAGATGAGAATAGCAACTCCTGTTCTGTGTCCTGATTTATATGAGGAGAAAAACAAATTAGTGAAGCCCATTCTCTTTAATTTTCCATGCTCATTATCACTTAAGTGAGTTTCCTGTAAATATATTACATGGGCTTGTTCTTTTTTCATTTTTGATAGAATTTTACTGTGTTTGATTGGATTTAACAGCCCATTAACATTAAAATAAATGAATTTTACTTTGTCCTTAGCCATGTGTATTTATCTGTTAGTATATCATTGAGATTTGCAGAATATAACTTAATCAATCTACTCCCTGAACAAATAAGAATCAAGAAACGCGAATAATAAAAAAAAAGGTAACAAAGGTGTGATTCCAAGGCTGGGGTCTCTAGATGACCCTGGGTTGAGCTAGAAGAAACGCCTAGCCGTGGAGGATAGCCCCTCCTACCTGTGAGTTGAGGGCCCCCGCTGCAGTACCTATAAAAGTAAGTTTAAAAATCTATGTCTGTTACACAGAAATGATATCCCTGTGTATTCCTCCCATATACAGTGGCATGCAAAACTTCGGGCACCCCTGGTCAAAATTTCTGTTACTGTGAATAGCTAAGCGAATCAAAGATGAACTGATTTCCAAAAGGCATGAAGTTAAAGATGACACATTTCTTTAATATTTTAAGCAAGAAAACTTTTTTTATTTCCATCTTTTACAGTTTCAAAATAACAAAAAAAGTAAAAGGGCCCCAAAGCAAAAGTTTGGGCACCCTGCATGGCAGTACTTCACTTTAACTTCATCAGTCCACAGGACTTGTTTCCAAAATGCATCAGGCTTGTTTAGATGTTCCTTTGAACCTTTTGAGTAGAACTTTTTGGCCGCAATGAGCAAAGGTATGTTTGGAGAAAAAAGGGTGCAGAATTTCATGAAAAGAACCCCTCTCCAACTGTTAAGCACGGGAGTGGATCGATCATGCTTTGGGCTTGTGTTTCAGCCAGTGGCATGGGGAACATTTACTGGTAGAGGGAAGAATGAATTCAATTAAATATTAGCAAATTCTGGAAGCAAGCATCACACCGTCTGTAAAAAAAAGCTGAAGCTGAAAAGAGGATGGTTTCTACAACAGATAAAGAACCTAAACACACCTCAAAATTCACAATGGACTACCTCAAGAGGCGCAAGCTGAAGGTTTTGCCATGGCCCTCACAGTCCCACAACCTAAACATCATTGAGAATCTGTGGATAGACCTCAAAAGAGCAGTGCATGCAAGATGGCTCAAGAATCTCACAGAACTAGAAGCCTTTTGCAAGGAAGAATGGGCGAAAATCCCCCAAACAAGAATTGAAAGACTCTTAGCTGGCTACAAGAAGTATTTATAAGCTATGATACTTGCCAAAGGGGGTGTTACTAAGTACTGCCATGCAGGGTGCCCAAACTTTTGCTTCAAGCCCTTTTCCTTTTTTGTTATTTTGAAACTGTAAAAGATGGAAATAAAAAAGTTTTCTTGCTTAAAATATTAAAGAAATGTGTAATCTTTAACTTTATGCCTTTTGGAAATCAATTCATTTTTTACTCGCTTAGCTATTCACAGTCACAGATATTTTGACCAGGGGTGCCCAAACTTTTGCATGCTACTGTATATTCTCATTTAGGTGGGGGAAAAGGAGTGAATGAATGAATAAAAAAAAAATTGAGTAATATAAAATCCACATTATAATACGTATTCCCTGAGATAGGTATATCACCATCTATTTTTGCTTCTGTTTAGTTTATCAGCACTTTTAAAGTTAGCCAAACCTTACGGCTCTTCTGGAGGAGGTGAGGGCTGTCTTCGGAGAACTCACAGTCCCTTCCTAATATCCTCTTGTCCTCCTCCCATCCCCTGCTTTCTCGGTTCTCTTATTATTTCCCAAGCAGATCGAGATAACTGCTCAGCCAGACTTTCCCTCGGTTTGACCACGCTAATGGGCAGCCCTCTGTTCCTCATGTTTGTAGTCGCCTCTTCCACCGTCTGATATAGCTGTATCCCTCCTTCGTAAAATACTCTCGGTTTAGCGGGGAGGTACGGGGTTTGGAATTTAATCTTTTCTTGATTTAATATTTGTTTCGCTTTGGAATATTCCTTCCGTTTCTGTAGGACCGCCGGGGGGTAATCTTGATCAAAGTATATTAACTTCCCGTTCCAAAACACCCTCCTCTTACCCCAGGCCCTTCGTAGAATCTCCGCCTTGCTCTGGAATCGAAGAAATCTAAGTACTATCGAGTGTGGCTTACTTTCTCTGTCTTTGGGAGGCCTCGGGACGAGTGCACGATGCGCCCTGAATTTCAATCTCCATAGTTGGAATCTCCAGCGCTTCCTGCAGCAACTTTTCTACAAACACTGTCATCGACAATCCCTCCGCTCCTTCAGGAATATTATAAATCCTGATATTTTTCTGTCACAATCTTCCCTCCTGGTCAAGCAATTTACTCTCCTGTTGATTTAATATTTTTATCCTCTTACTTAGTATCCGTTCCACGTTTTGCACGCGATCTTCCACCTTCTCAATCCGAGTCTCAACCACCGCTATTTTCTGATTGACATTGGTGAGCTCTGACTTTATATCGTTTAGTTGCTGTTTTATATCTTTTTGGACTTCCCTTATCTCTTCCAGAATTTTTATCCTATTTGCCACTTCGCCTGAATGTGTAGGAGAGCCGCTCGTTGTACCTCTCTCTTCCATAGGCTCCACAGTGATGCATTTTATCTCCATTCTTTTTCCCCATTCTTGCCCCCCTTATCAATTCAGATATTTTTGGACGATCTTATATTTGATGGATTAACAGAGCAAAATTTGCATTTTTCCGGAGGAGCTGTTGATTTAAGCTGCCATTCTGGATGATGATGTCACCCTCGAAGACACTTCTTAATGGTGCCGGTATCTCTTAGAAGCCTTGTCTCTCTGCTGTAATACAGGGAGTCTGGTGACAGGCTTTCAGCAAGATACCAAACAGCAATTCAGTAATGACCTAATCGTCCGTTTTAGTCATTGCTCTGAGAGACTATTGACCTGGATATTGGGGACATCTCCCCAATGGTGAAAATAGTGATATTTTATCATCTTATTTCAGTTCCAGGATTCATCAGTCATTCAGCTTCCTATCTGGCTTCAGCTGACACTGAACTACATTCTTTTTTTGTTCAAATATCCAGAAAAGGACCTGCACTACATTGACGACTGCATTGGTGCTGCTTCATGCGCCCATGATGAGAATTTTAATTTCATCAACTTCGCCTCTAATTTCCATCCTGCCCTTAAATTCACTTAGTCCATCTCTGACACCTCCCTCCCCTTTCTCAATCTCTCTGTCTCCACCTCTAGAGACAGACTGTCTACCAGTATCTTTTATAAACTTATCAATTCCCATGTCTATCTTAACTATACCTCTTCCCACCCTGCCTCCTGTAAAAATGCTATTCCTTCTTCTCAATTCCATCATCTCTGCTGCATCTGTTCTCAGGACATCAGAGATGTTGTCTTTATTCAAAGAACAGGGTTTCCATTTTTCCATTTCTCCACCGTTAATGCTGCCCTCACCCACATCTCCTCCATTTCCTAAACATCCACACTCACCTCATCTTCTCACTGCCTTAACAGGGATTGTCCTCACCTACTGACCCATGAATCTTCACATTCAACACATTCTCCACAATTTATGCCATCTTCAATGGGATCCTATACCAAACATCTTGACCTCCTCCTAGAAATATAGAAAACCTACGGCACAATGCAGGCCCTTCGGCCCACAAAGCTGTGCTGAACATGTCCTTACCTAGAACTATCTAGGCTTACCCATAGCCCTCTATTTTTCTAAGCTCCATGTACCTATCCAGGAGTCTCTTAAAAGACTCGATCATTTCTGCCTCCACTGCCGTCGCCGGCAGCCCATTCCACGTACTCACCACTCTCTGCGTAAAAGAAACTTACCCCTGACATCTCCTCTGTACCTACTTCCAAGCACCTTAAAACTGTGCCCTCTCGTGCTAGCCATTTCAGCCCTGGCAAAAAGCCTTTGACTATCCACACGACCAATGCCTCTCATTATCTTGTACACCTCCAACAGGTCACCTCTCATCGTCTGTCGCTTCATGGAGAAAAGGTCAAGTTCACTCGACCTATTCTCGTAAGGCATGCTCCCCAATACAGGCAACATCCTTGTAAATCTCCTTTGCACCCTTTCTATGGTTTCCACATCCTTCCTATAGTGAGGCGACCAGAATTGAGCACAGTACTCCAAGTGGGGTCTGACCAGGGTCCTAGATAGCCGCAAGATTACCTCTCTGCTTTTAAACTCAATCCCACGGTTGATGAAGGCCAATGCATTGTATGCCTTCATAACCTCAGAGTCAACCTATGTAGCAGCTTTGAGTGTCCTATGGACTCGGACCCCAAGATCCCTCTGATCCTCCACACTGCCAAGAGTCTTACCATTAATACTATTTTCTGCCTTCATACTTGACATACCAAAATGAACCACCTCACACTTATCTGGGTTGAACTCCATCTGCCAATTTTCAGCCCAGTTTTGCATCCTATCAATGTCCCGCTGTAACCTCTACACTATCCACAACACCTCCAACCCTTGTGTCATCAGCAAATTTACGAACCCATCCCTCCACTTCCTCATCCAGGTCATTTATAAAAATCACGAAGGGTAGGGGTCCCAGAACAGATCCCTGAGGCACACCACTGGTCACCGACTTCCATGCAGAATATGACCCATCTACAACCACTCTTTGCCTTCTGTGGGCAAGCCAGTTCTGGATCCACAAAGCAATGTCCCCTTGGATCCCATGCTTCCTTACTTTGTCAATAAGCCTTGCATGGGGTACCTTATCAAATGCCTTGCCAAAATCCATATACACTACATCTACTGCTCTACCATCATCAATGTGTTTAGTCACATCCTCAATCAGGCTTGTAAGGCATGAACTGCCTTTGACAAAGCCATGCTGACTATTCCTAATCATATTATACCTCTCCAAATGTTCATAAATCCTGCCTCTCAGTATCTTCTCCATCAACCACTGAAGTAAGACTCACTGGCCTATAATTTCCTGGGCTATCTCTACTCCCTTTCTTGAATAAGGGAACAACATCCGCAACCCTCCAATTCTCCGGAACCTCTCCCGTTCTCATTGATGATGCAAAGATCATCATCAGAGGCTCAGCAATCCCCCTCGCTTCCCACATGTAGCCTGGGATACATCCCATCTGGTCCCAGTGACTTATCCAACTTGATGCTTTCCAAAAGCTCCAGCACATCCTCTTCCTTAATATGTACGTGCTGAAGTTTTTCAGTCTGCTGTGAGTCATCCCTACGATCAACAAGATCCCTTTCCGTAGTGAATACTGAAGCAGAGTATTGCTTCATCCTCTCCCCCACCTGCTTTCTGCAGGTACCACTCTCTCTGCGGTTCCCTTGTCTATTCATCCATCCCCACCACTCTCCCTCCTGGCACATACCCTTGCAAGTGATCAAACTGCTACACCTGCCCATTTACCTCCAGGGCCCCAAACAGTCCTCCTAGGTGAGACAACATTTCACCTGGGGTCATCTTTTGTATTCATTGCTCCTGATGTGGCCTCCTACGTTGGTGAAACCCGATGTAAATTTGGGTCTGTTTTGTTGAGCACATGCATTCCATCCACCAAAAGCAGAATTTCCCAGTGGCCAACCATTTTGATTCCTAACCTTATTCCAGTTTTGACCTGACAGTCTATGGCCTTCTCTTCTGCCACAATAAGGGTATTCTTAGGGTGGAGGAATAACACCTTAAATTCTGTCTGGGTAGTCACCAAACTGATGGCATGGACGTTGATGGGTCTTTCTGCTTTATAAAAAAAATTCACTCACCCTCCCTTCTTTTTCCATTTTCCCCTCTGGCTTCTTGCCTCTTCTCCTCATTTGCCAACATCTCCCCATTTGACCATAAGACAAAGGAACAGAAATCGGCCATTTGGCCCATCGAGTCTGCTCCGCCATTTTATCATGAGCTGATCCATTCTCCCATTTAGTCCCACTCCCCTGCCTTCTCACCATAACCTTTGATGCCCTGGCTACTCAGATACCTATCAATCTCTGCCTTAAATACACCCAATGACTTGGCCTCCACTGCTGCCCGTGGCAACAAATTCCATAGATTCACGACCCTCTGACTAAAAAAATTTCTTCGCATTTCTGTTCTGAATGGGCGCCCTTCAATCCTTAAGTCATGCCCTCTCGTACTAGACTCCCCCATCATGGGAAATAACTTTGCCACATCCACTCTGTCCATGCCTTTCAACATTCGAAATGTTTCTATGAGGTCTCCCCTCATTCTTCTGAACTCCAAGGAATACAGTCCAAGAGCAGACAAACGTTCCTCATATGTTAAACCTCTCATTCCCAGAATCATTCTAGTGAATCTTCACTGTACCCTCTCCAACGTCAGCACATCCTTTCTTAAATAAGGAGACCAAAACTGCCCACAGTACTCCAAGTGAGGTCTCACCAGTGCCTTATAGAGCCTCAACATCACATCCCTGCTCCTATACTCTATTCCTCTAGAAATGAATGCTAACATTGCATTCGCCTTCTTCACTACTGACTCAACCTGGAGGTTAGCTTTAAGGGTATCCTGTACGAGGATTCCCAAGTCCCATTGCATCTCAGAACTTTGAATTCTTTCCCCATTTAAATAGTAGTCTGCCCGTTTATTATTTCTGCCAAAGTGCATAACCATACACTTTCCAACATTGTACTTCATTTGCCACTTCTCTGCCCATTCTTCCAATCTAACCAAGTCTCTCCGCAGATTCTCCGTTTCCTCAGCACTACCGGCCCCTCCACCTATCTTCATATCATCAGCAAACTTAGCCACAAAGTTATTATTATTCCATAATCCAAATCATTGATGTACAATGTAAAAAGAAGCGGCCCCAACACGGACCCCTGTGGAACACCACTGGTACCCGGCAGCCAACCAGAATAGGATCCCTTTATTCCCACTCTCTGTTTCCTGCCAATCAGTCAACGCTCTATCCACGTATGTAACTTTCCCGTAATTCCATGGGCTCTTATCTTGTTAAGTAGCCTCATGTGTGGCAACTTGTCAAAGGCCTTCTGAAACTCCAAATATACAACATCCACTACATCTCCCTTGTCTAGCCTACTGGTAATTTCCTCAAAAAATTTTAATAGGTTGGTCAGGCAGGATTTTCCTTTAAGGAATCCATGCTGAGTTCTGCCTATCTTGTCATATGCCTCCAGTTACTCTGTAACCTCATCCTTGATAATCAACTCCAACAATTTCCCAACCACCAATGTCAAGCTAACGGGTCTATAATTTCCTTTTTGCTTCCTTGCCCCCTTCTTAAATAGCGGAGTGACATTTGCAATCTTCCAGTCCTCCGGAACCATGCCAGAATCTATCGACTTTTAAAAGATCATCGCTAATGCCTCCGCAATGAATTTGCCTTCATCTCCCCTGGGTGCCCGTCTTTCTCTTTCTCCCATTGTCCTCTCTCCTATCTGATTCCTTCTCCTCCAGCCCTGTAGCTTTCCCATCTAGATTAGATTAGATTATAGACACGCAGTCCTCTTTTATTGTCATTTAGTAATGCATGCATTAAGAAACGATACAATATTTCTTCTGGAGTGATATCACAAAACACAGGACAGACCAAGACTGAAAAAACTAACAAAACCACATAATTATAACATATAGTTACAACAGTGCAACAATACCATAACTTGATGAAGAAGTCCATGAGCACAGTAAAAAGTTCAAAGTCTCTCAAATGTCCCACATCTCACGCAGATGGGAGAAGGAAGAGAAACTCTCCCTGCCATGTCCGACCACAGTCCGAGTTGTCTGAAAAACTTCGAGCCTCCGATCAGCTCTCCGACACCGAGTACCCAGCACCATCTCTATCCGAACGATTCGACCTCAATCTTGGTTGCCAGCAGCAGGCAAACCCGGGGATTTTGAGGCCTTCCCTTGGAAGATTTCTCGATCGCGCAGTAACAACGGCAGCGAAACCTGCGTTTCAGAAATTTCTCCAGATGTTCCTCTGTGCTTTCACATCTGTCTCCATCAAATCAGAATTGTCCACCTGGCATCACTTATCACCTTCTAACTATCCTCCTTCCTGCTCCTCCACCTTTTTGTTTGTCATCTTCCCTCTTCCTTTCCAGTCCCAAAGAAGGGTCTTGGCCGGAAACGTTGACTGTTTATTCATTTCTATAGATGTTGCCTGACATACTGAGTTCCTCATTTTTGCGTGTGCTGCTTTAAAAGGAAGAATTATCCCTTTCACTTGTTTGTTCCTTTTTTTCTAAGGTAATATACAGAATCTCGTGTGTGGTGGATGTGCAGGGATCATCAGTAAAACTCTTACGTACCCCTTTGACCTTCTAAAGAAGAGACTGCAGGTAGATGGCTTTCAGCAGGCTCGAGCCGCCTTCGGACAGGTGAGGAATTGCAGGCCTGTGCCTTTTATTCTGCTTGACAAGATATTCTCATTGTAGTACTGTGATTCCATTGTTGTGTCAGCACATTACATGGCTGCTGACAATTGCACTTACATACTATCATTCATAGCCCAATACATGTGCCTGGTAGTCTATTAAGAGTAAAGATTAATACTGAGGTCAACCTAGCTGAACATGCTGCACCTTGCTCCAGTGAGTCATTCTTTCTCACATATCTGTGCTGTTGCTGTGTCTGCAGAACTATGACTGACTTATTGCCTGTTACGCCTGTGGGCATTCGAGGCAACAATGAATATCTTCCATCTCTCTCTGTTCTTGGCCATCATGCTGTTGCACACAGATGTAGAAGGATTCTTCTTTGCTGTTTCTGTGACAGTTTTGTTTGACCGGTTAGGGTTGTTAACCCTGAGTTGAACTCCTGAACCTGGAGGACCACCCTTAGTCTGGCTCCTAGCCTTCGACCTTTTTGCCATGGGTGACCCTACCGTAAAGCCTTGACTCCAGCCAGCATCGCTCTCTGGGTCATTGAGGCACACAAGCCTCCAAACCCAACGACAAGTGTGTGGACCTCTTGGAGGTATAACTGACTAATAATCATCCAGAAAATGTGACACTTAAACATTCTACCATTTTGAGAGTGCAATTGTTTTTTAACAAATATAATCTTGTTAAGTGACCACAAATATGGCTAATACTAGAAGGCACAGGTTTAAGGTGCTTGGAAGCAGGTACAGAGGAGATGTCAGGGGCAAGTTTTTTTAGGCAGAGAGTGGAGAATGGGCTGCCAGCGATGGTGGTGGAGAGATACAATAGGGTCTTTTAAGAGACTCCTGGATAGGTACATGGAGCTTAGAAAAATAGAGGGCTATGGGTAACTCTAGGTCATTTCTAAAGTAAGTACATGTTCGGCACAGCATTGTGGGCCAAGGAGCCTGTATTGTGCTGTAGGTTTCTAAACATTGGAATATCTGTGTAAAAAGATAGCTGATGCCTTAGTGAAGGAAACTCGCCACTTTGTCAATTGCAGTCGGGTACAGCAGACTAGACCAGGTGCCTAACAACACACTCAACGTCACTATCATTTCCAGAAGCATCCTCGGGTTGACAACAATGTGCAGAACTGAACACAATAGTTTCAGTACACAGGACAAAATGAGTCACTGCAGGGTACAGTGGGTTGGGATGGCTCAAGGATGGAGAACATGGTGTAGGCATGGGGAGATGACATGTAGTAGGGTAGGAGTACCAGTGATAACTCCCATGTCCTTGTGTGTTTCAGGTACAAACCTACAAAGGGTTCCTGGATTGTGTGTTTCAGGTGGCTCAGAATGAGGGGCTGAGAGGATTCTACAAGGGCTTGTCACCCAGCATGGTAAAAGCTGCCTTTTCCACTGGACTTGTATTTTTCTGGTATGAACTCTTCTGCAATATGTTGAACAACTACAGATTGAGGGGAGACCCAGAACACCAGCAGCAACTGAGTAAAGGTCTCAATGGCAAGCAATCACATTCAGCCAACTCCTCTTAATTTTCACTTGTCTGGCCCAAATCCGCTGCTGATTCTTGCTTTGTGTGCAGACAAATGAGTGCACAAGTCTTGGGATTCTTCAGGAAATATGATGTTTTCTTGGGATGTCGTCCCGTTCCACAGTGTAGTACTGCTGTTCTGGGGTCAAGCAGAACTGAGCAGAGCTATGTGTTACTGTGTGTGAAGCATGTGCCTGCTGAGGATTCCTGTATTCAGCTTAATGTGCCATTGCTTAAGTTATTAATATTTAATTTTCTAATGAGGTGCATTTATTTGGTGATTTGTCATTTTGGATGCAGGTATTTACATAAACATACTTGATACAAACGCTATTATGTCACACCAAGTCTGCTGCCTCCTGTCAGTACTTGAGTGGTGTCAATTTTTCCTCTAGGGTCAATGCTGTTTTTACTTGAGTGCGGTTGTGGGGAGTAGACAGAGGTATGCAGAGCTTTAACATTGCTCTGTGTGACTGCTTATTATAAGAGATTCCAAACTGCTGGCTGTGAATCTCACACGGTGGTATTATAGCAATGTGCTGGAGGAGCTCAGCACATTGACAACTCCTTTCCTCGCACAGAGGCTGCATGACCTGCTGAGTTCCTCCAACAGTTTGTTGTTGCTCCAGCTACAGTCTCATTTCCTCTGTAATGATTTCCAGAACTACACACTGGGCTTGGACCAAGCTCAACAATGCTCTCCAGGGCTGAACAATCTAAGTGTGTATCAGTGGTGACGCAGACGTGATACAAGGGACTGTCTACAATCATTGGCAGCCTCAGAGTACAGAAGGAATATTTTAGGTGAATGCCAAATCTGTGCAGTTTCTGCTGCAACTTATTTTGAAATTGCATATATTTTAATATATATTAAAATGTTTATACTTTTAATATTTATGTATATTTTATAAATAAAGTGTGAAGTCGAGGATTCTGTTTGGTTGTAAAGTTCTTCCTCTCTAATATTGCTGTCTGATTTGGAACAGTTATATTATGCACAAAATTTCATCATATGTAAGATGGGTGACTTTGATTACAGTGTTAGGGAGGGATATTGTCAGAGCAGAGAATGCTTGTTGCTTTTCAAATGCTAGCACAGGGATCTTTTAACATTCATTCGAGCCTCCAGCATAGAGAGGAGAGGGCACAACTCAACACTTGACCAACAGGTATCACCTCTGTGCAGCACTCTCCAGTACAAGTATGTGTAAGTCGAATCCGGATAAAGTCACTCAAAGACCGTATAAGTACAAACTCTTTACTCAGTCACTCAAACAGGAACAGTCTGTCTGTGACTGTTCCTGCCCGATCCACCAAAACTAACTAACAATTCCCCTTACAACACGGATATATTTGTTCAGATACCCCCCCCCCCCACACACACACACACACACACACACACACACGCAATACAGGCTGGAGACAAAGTTATCCACTACGTGACAGCACCAAAAGACAAATTACAGAATAGGCATAATGGACAGAACATACAGAGACAGGCTGGAGTGGTCCTATCTCTATGCGTGAGTGCACAAGGAGATAAGCATCCTGAAACCCTAGCTAACTACCTTCAAGAAGAAATATGGCTCAGCATGGCTTAGCACATCTGTTGATCATCAGCGGTTTCTTTCAGAAAAACAGGTTGCTATTGTTTAACGAAGTGTTAATCCTTTTACATACTTTATCACTGCCTCAGGTCACCCATGATTAAGAATCTACAATTGACTGACAGCGTAATGATATTTTGTCTCTTTCGCTCTCCACCCAGCTGACTGGAGTAGGATGAGATGTGTCTGCATTTCTCTTTACTTTCCCCAATAGAGGTTCTTTATTTTGCTTTGTACCACCTTGATACACCATGTAATGATTTAATCTGTATTAACAAATTTTAAAAACAGTTTTTCACTGTACCTTTTTCTCATACGAAGTCCTTCACTGATGTCTGCTTTTATCGAAACCTTATCATGTTCATGACATCCTCAAAACACTGTGAGAAACTTAAAGTGGGAATCATTCAGCTGTCCAGAAACCTTGGCCACATCTGGTCAGTAAGGTTTAAAGAAAGGAGAAATTCACAGAATGCTACAGCACAGTACAGGCCCTTCAGCCCATGATGTTGCACTGACCTTTTAATCTACTCTGTGATCAATCTAACCCTTCCCTCCTACGTAGCCCTCCCATTTTCTATCATCCATGTCTATCTAAGGCTTTCTTAAATGTTGCTAATGTATCTACAGAGACATGAGGTAAAACAAGTCATGTTATTTGAGTCATTGGAGGAGAACATGCTTTGACAGGCTGCGAAAAGACACACACACAGCAAAATGTCATCTTTATACTTCACAATGTGCAGAGATTAATGACCTTCAAAATATATGAATGCTTGCACCCAAGGCATCCTTTTGTGTAATCAGTGTGGGTGAGAGATTATATAGATTCATACTTTGAGATGAGCTTTTAGTTTAAATGCAAAGCCAATACAGTATAATGCTACATTTCATTCTGTGTGCTTGGTTGGTTGATAATCAGCCTAGGGCAGCGGTGTGGGTCTCTGCCTATGCCTCAGGGCAAGGGGAAAAGCAGCTAGGAGTCCCACTGCCAGTCACCAGCTGTGAACACCCAGTGTGGGAGATTGCCCACTTCTTAAAATAGCTTAAGGATTTAACACGAATCTTAACTTTTTGTGTGCAATGGCAGAAAAAATGGACTCACTTACTACTTAGCAATGCTCACTTGCAATTCTAAATAGTTTGTTCCTCACTGTCCAGGATGCACTCCAGTCCAGCGAGCCAGAGGAGACGCTCCCCTTGACGTTGGACTCCCTGGTATGGACACATCATCGGAACAAAGGGCAGGCAGCTGATATGGATAAAAAGAAAATTGTGATCAGCACCAACTGTTCTCTGGTCAAATAACCTCCTGCTGCATCACAGTGAAGACTATTTTGCCCAAGTAGCTTAGTCTTGGTGTTCTGTCCAGTAGCCAATCTCAATTCTAGTCTGCAGAAGGGATGTACAACTTGGAGGGGCTGGGAGTTCAATTGAAGAGGTCGACTATGATGCAAACTACTCATTGCAAAATCAGATTAAAATCCATAAAATCCTTTTCTGAGAATTTACAGTAAAACAACACAAGACATTCCTTTGTTACCATCTCAGCAGATTTGCTTACAGTCAACATGGCATTAATCTTTCATTACTAAATTGAAATGTTTGACAGTCTGTTGCTGTACCTAGCTCTTGTGTCCAGTGGTGTGAAAAACCTGGAGTGTGTTCTTACACCTTAGAGACCTCGCAGCTGCAGCACCAAGCTTCAGGATGTCCCTCAGACATACTCCTGCAGTTTGGAATGAGCAGGTCTAGAATCCTCAGCTGGAAATAGCTCCCTGTGCTGTAAGACCAGAAAGTTCTGGTCAAAATGCATCTGACACCAAGCTGTGAATCTTCTTGGTGTGTGTCCCTGAGGAAAATCCACAGAGCTGTGACGCAGCTGCGTAGGAAGGACCCTGACAGAGACCATTGCACCCCTGCTTGGTAAAGGAACAGTCTACAATATGCTAATCTTCTGATCTGCACTGCTGCCACCTCAAAAGTAGCATTCAGTGGGAGTGTGACTGGCTTTCCACCGAGACTTTGTTGGGGAGGCCCTTCTCATAACCAGGAATGTTTGGCCATGAACTTTTTTTTGTAACCTGCAAAGGATCTTTGAAAATGGTCGACTGACCAGCAATGACCCCCACCCAACTGAGAGTCAGACTACTTACAAACACTGGAACATCTGCAGATGCTGGAAATCTAAAGCAACACACCCAAAATGCTGGAGGGACACAGCAGCTATGGAAAAGAATAAACAGTTGATATTTCAGGCCGAGCCCCTTCACCAGGACTGGAAAGGAAGGGGGAAGGTGGGGGAGGGGAGGAAGTAGTAGAGTGGAAGGTGATACCTGAAACGGTGAGGGTGAAGAAAAGAGCTGGAAGTTGATTGCTGAAAGAAGTCTGGAGAAGGGGGAATCTGATAGACGACAGAAGACCGTGGAAGAAAGGGAAGGTGGATGTGCACCAGAGGGATGTGATGGGGAGGCAAGAAGATAAGGTGAGAGGGAAAGAGGTCTGGGGAATAGTGAAGGATAGGAGGGGATGGGGCAATGATTTACCTGACGCCAGACTCATCAACCTATAATATCCTAGCTAATCCTTAGAGCCTTTCTTGAAAATGGAATGACATTAGCTGTCCTCTGTCATCTCACCCATGGCGAAGGACATTTTAAGTGCTTCTGACAGGGCCTCTGCAATTTCTGAACTATCTTTTCACAAGATCCAAGGGCATTTATTCACCCTAATTTGCCCTAAGATGGCAAACACCTCCCATACTTTAATCTGGATAAGGTCCACAGTGGTTTTAACTTAGTTCACATCCTTATTAGAAACATACAAAAAAAATCAATTTAAGATCTCCACCTCTTTCGCCCCACACATAGATGACCAGGCTGATCGTCAAGTGGGACCACAATTTTGCTATCTTTTTAGACTATAAGACAGGAGCAGGATTAAGCTACTTGGCCCACCGAGCCTGTTCCGCCTTGGCTGATTTATTATCCTTCACAACCCCATTTTCTTGCCTCCTCTCTGTAACCTTTGACACCCTGACTAATCAAGAACATGCCAATCTCCATTTTAAAATGCTCAATGACTTGGCCTCCACAGCTGTCCATTGCCATGAATTCCACAGATTCACCACCCTCTGGCTAAAGAAATTCATCTTCATTTCTGTTGTAAATGGATGGTCCTCTATTCTGAGGCTGTGCCCTCTGGTTCTAGACTCCCCCACTATAGGAAACCTCCTCTCCATGTCCACTCTATCTAGGCCTTTCAATATTCAATAGGTTTCAATGAGATACCCCCTCATTCTTCTAAACTCCACCGAATACAAACCCAGAGCTATCAAACGCTCCTCATACACCCTCTCTAATACTTGCAAATCTTTTTTTTTTTAAGATAAGGGGCCCAAAACTGCTCATAGTACCTCGAGTGGGTCTGACCAATGCCTTAAAGCCTTGGCACCACATCCTTGCTTATTTATTCAGAGTCCTCTCAAAACCAGTGGTAACATTGCAGTTGCCTTCCTTACCATTCACTCAACCTGCATGTTAACTGTTAGGGAATCCTGCACAAGGACTCCCAAGTCTCTTTGCACCTCTGATTTTTGAATTTGCTCCCCATTTAGAAAATAGTCTATGCCTTTATTCCTTCTATAAAGTACATTGTGACGAGAATACACATAAAATTAACATGTTTGCTGGCCTAGGTTAGCATCAGTGACATCAGCAAGTGGTCTGCCACCTGCCCTCAGGGGAAGGAGAGATAAGGAACAATGGAGCAGCGTCTGGAGATGTGTAATGAAGGGACGGGGGAGAGAGAGCTGTCTGGAGCGGCTCCCCCCTTTGAACCTTGAACTGTTTGAAGTGATGGACAGGCGATACCCCAGCAGGGGGATAAAAAGGGACCGGTTCGCTAAGGCAGGACACACACGCCACCCGAGGTAACGAGACCCTGGAAGCGGTACACCTCTCACGAGTCGGTGGGAAGTATCAGACAACGGCCAGGGTGGAAAGGTACGATCAGCGGGAACCCGGTGTGTGTCCACCCTTGCCTGGGTGCCGGGTTCACTGCAGAGGATCGACCGCATCTGGAGGAGGGGTCACAGTCGGTGACCTCAGGTGACATCACCAAGGACCCGCCCAAAAGCTGCTTGTGAGCCATATCGCCGGTCTGTGAGTGAAGCCGTGTCTGAATGATCAGTTGTTCCTGTTCCCTCTCTCTCTCTCCCCCCACGTTGTCCATCGCCATGGCAACGATTACTGCGAACTGAACTACTAAACTGGACTGAACTTTGAATCACTTTGAAATTTGGTCATTTACCCCTAGACAACGATAGAGCTTGATTGATGCTGTTATCTTAATTCTGTGCACATGTGCGTTTATCATTGCTGAACTGTTGCATTTATTATCCTTTTGATTACTGTGTTGCTTGTTTCTTTAATAAAACTTTCTTAGTTCTTGTACTCCAGACTCCAACTGAGTGATCCATTTCTGCTGGTTTGGCAACCCAGTTACGGGGTACGTAACAACATGACTATACACTTCCCTACACTATATTCCATCTGCCACTTCTTTGCCCATTCTCCCAATCTGTCCAAGTCCTTCTGCAGACTCCCTGCTTCCTCAACCCTACCTGCACCTCCACCTATCTTTGTATCATCTGCAAACTTGGCCACAAAGCCACCAATTCTATCATCCACACAGCACGTGGATGTACAGTGTGTGGTCTATCCATACCAGTATTTTTCCTGTAATATCTTGTTCCGATCTCATGTGCCAATGTGAAAGCATCCTTCAGGAGGGTGAACTGAATCTGAGGTACCCACCCGCTTCAAGCAGGCTTCAATTATACTGGTACCTAAGAGGAACGTGGTAACCTGCCCCGATGATTATCATTCAGTAGGACTTGCGAAAACTGTGAAGAAGTTCTTTCAGTGGTTGGTGTTGAAACATGTTAACTCCTGCCTGAGAAGCAACTTGTATCTGCTCCTATTTGCCTACTGGCACAACTGGTCAATAGATGCAATTTCATTGGCTCTTCTCTCAACCATGGGACATCTGGACAGCAAAGATGTTCTTTATTGACTACAGCTTGGCATTCAATACCATTATCCCCTCAAAACTAATCAACAAGCTTCAAAACCTTGGCCTCAATATCTCCTTGTGCAATTAGATCCTCAGATTGGCAACATCTCCCCAATATTCATCAACACAAGTACACCACAAGGCTGTGTGCTTAGTCCCTACACTACGCTCATGACTGTATGGCTTAGTATAGCTCCAATGCCATAGTGTCTGCCCTGTTGCTGCAGTCTTTTACTGATTGTATTATAGTTATTGGATTTATTGAGTATGCCCACAAGAAAATAAATCTGAGGGTTGTATTTGGTGACGTGTTTGTGCTTCACTTTGAACTTTGAAATTTAAATTTGCTGACTGTTGTAGGCCGAATCAAAAGTGGTGATGAATTGGCACATAGGAGGAAGATTGAAAATCTTATCTGAGTGGTGCTACAGCGACCTCTCTCTCAACATCAGCAAGACCAAAGAGCTGACTATTGACTCCAGAGGTTCATGTGCCAGTCTTCTTCAGGGGTACCAGAGGTGGAGAGGGCCGGCAACTTTAAATTCATCGGTGTTATCATTTCAGAGACTGCGTCCAGCACACAAGTGCAATTACGAAGAAAGCATGGCTACGTCTGCACTTCCTTAGAAGTCTGGAAGATAGTGCATGATGTCTAAAACTTTGACAAACTTCTATAGTTGGGTAGTGGAGTGTATATTGACTGGTTGCATCGCTGGCTGGTTTGGAAACACCAATGCCCTTGAATGGAAAATCCGACAAGAAGTAGTGGATGTGGTCCAGACCATCACGGGTAAAGTCCTGCCCACCTCGGAGCATATCTACATGGAACACTGTCGCAGGAAAGCAGCATCCACCATCAGGGACCCCACCCCAACACCCAGGCCACGCTCTCTTTTCGCTGTTGCCATCAGGAAGAAGGTACAGGGGCCTCAGGACTCACATCAGCAGGTTCAGGAACAGTTATTACCCTCAACCATCAGGCTCTTGAACCAGTGGGGATAACTTCACACCCATTACTGAACTGTTCCCACAACATATTTACTCACTTTCAGGGACTCTTCATCTCACCTGCTTGAAATTTATTTGTTATTATTTATTTTTTATTTTGTATTTGCACAACATGTCTTTTGCATGTTAGTTTTTCTGCCCTCTTAAGTGCATTGATTTTATTATGGTTATTGGATTTACTAAGAATGCCTGCAAGGATTGTACTTTGATAATAAATATACTTTAAACTTTGAATCTTGTCAACGGCCTTCTGAAAATCCAAGTAAACAACGTCCACTGAATTTGTCTAGCCTGCCTGTTATTTCCTCAAAGAATTCCAACAGATTTGTCAGGCAAGATTTCCCCTTGAAGAAACCATTCTGACCTTTACCTACTTTATCATGTGCCTCCAAGTACACCAAAACCTCATCCTTAGTAATAGACTGTACCATCTTCCCAGCCAAGCTAACAGGCCTATAATTCCCCTTCTTCTGCCTCCCTTCCTTCTTTCCAGTCCTCTGGAGCCATTCCAGAATCTGGTGATTCTTGAAAGATCATGACTAATGCATGCACAGTCTCCAGCCACCTCTTTCAGAACCCTGGGGCATAGTCCATCGGGTCCAGTGACTTACCTACGTTCAGACCTTACAGCTTCTGAAGCATCTTCTCTTTAGTAATAGTGTTACATATCTCAAGGAGATCTGTGACTTTTTTTGTGAGAATGATGTAATGGTCTTTTGGAAGTCACCTGATGTGATTTTCCCGCCGATGTGAGGTCACGTGATGACATGTGCACCACGGGTATATAAGGGAAGACCTCAGATGACGCAGTTAGTTTTTAGTTTTTAGTTTTCCAGCTAGAACATGTGTTTATATGTCTCCGTTTCTGTTGCATATTTATTTTATGATGCAGTTTCATTTTTAAAATGGAATGTTACATTCTGTTGCAAGGTACAATATGCTGGATTGGCAATCTTTGCTAGGTTTGTTGATGTACCTTTTTCCAGTAGTATAGGAGAATGAAGACTTTATTGAAGTACAGGACCCGAGGGATTAACAGAAGTTGGTATCGTTCCGCAGTTTAATAAAGGATCGACCTTATTGAGTCTTCATTGAAGAAGTAATGACCTGCATCGAAGATAGCTCTTGCCAAAAGAGCAAGGAAGTTCATGCAGGATTTGCTCTCTAGAAACTAAGGTCAGTTGTTTTAAGCCGTTTATTTCCTGCATTGTGAATCCTTTGGACAGAACCAACAGGAAAGTCGCATCTATGAAGAAATCCTTCTCCAGAGAAGTCTCTCCCAATTGAACGTATAAATCTGTTGGACTTTCGAATTTACCATTTTAAGAACTATATCTGACTTTACCACTTTAAGAACTGTTTTCGCATTTAACGCTTTAAGAACCAGTGCTGAGTGACGATTTGTTGAACAGCTGCATAGCGGTTAACTTCCGGTTAAGGTTTTCATTTGTGTTTTATTGTTTATCCGTGTTTAATAAATGTTTGGTTGTTTTTATATAACCTGTCTTGATTGATATTCATTGTTGCCGGTTACATAATAGCAACTACACCTACTTCTGCCCCAACACGCTTGGAACTTTTCCTTTTCTTGTCTGTCAGAGCAACCTCATGCCTTCTTTCAACTCCACTGATTTCCCTCAAGTGTTCTCTTGCATTTCTTGTACCCCTCAAGTGCATCCTATACATGCTATGCACCACCTCCTTTTTCTTAACTAGGCCCTCATATTCCTCAAAAACCAAATTTCCCTAAACCTCTTTGTCTTGCCTTGCCTTTTACTGTAACAGAATCACACAAACTCAAAAGTTGACTTTTGAAGGCCTCCCACTTACCAAACACCCCTTTATCAGAAAACAACTTGTCCCAAAACACACTTGCCAGATCCTTTCTGATGCCATCAATATTGGCCTTTCGCCAATTTAGAATCTCAACCCAAGGACTAGCCCTGTCCTTCTCCATAATTATCTTGAAACGAATAAAATTATGATCAATATTAGATCCAAAATGTTCCCCAACACACACTTCTGTCTCATCCCTAATGGGAGATTTAGTATCACATGCTCTCTAGTTGGAACTTCTATATATTAAGAAAACGGTTTCCTGAACACATTTGACAAACTCTGTCCCATCCAGTCCTTTTACAGCATGGGATTCCCAATCTATGTGGAAAGTTAAAATTATTCCTCTTGTAACTGCGATCTCTCCACAGATTTGCTCCTTTAAATCCCACTGATTATTAAATTGTTTAAAATAGCATAGCCATTCCTTTCTCATTCCTCAGTTCCATCTACTGTATATAGGGCTCGTCTACTGAGACTCAGTCTGTCCTGTCTGAGCAAAGCTGTGACATTTTCCCTGACTAGTAATACCCTCCCTTCCCCTTTTGCCCCTCCTGTTCTATCTCTATCATGCGTAAAACAATGGAACCCCAGAACCATGAGCTTCCAGTCCTGCCCCTCTGCAACCAAGTCTCACCAATGGCTACAATGTTATAATTCCGCGTGCTGGTCCATTCTCGAAGCTCATCCAATGTCAGATTCCATAGTCAGGCTGGATGTTTGCTCAGACGTCATCCCTAGCCTGATGACTCAAGGAATGAGAATCGACCTAGACAATCCCAGGGAAGGGTTTTTAATGACAAAGGTCAATAAATGTAAATAGTCATAAAATGGTGACTGTTAGTAATAAATCGAATTTGCCACTACCTTCTTTGCCAATGCTGAGAATATGGTATTTGCTGTTACATGGAATTTTGAATTTATTTGGAGTCATAAATAATGTGGATTCTGGAATCTTGAGCAACAAAAACAGTGCTGGAAGGATTCAGGTGGGTTGAGTAGCAAAAGGACAGGTCGACACCATTCACTTAGACTGGTTTTTGGACTGATGTGTACATATTTGTTCTTTAGGATCT
This sequence comes from Mobula hypostoma, assembly GCF_963921235.1. Taxonomy (NCBI): domain Eukaryota; kingdom Metazoa; phylum Chordata; class Chondrichthyes; order Myliobatiformes; family Myliobatidae; genus Mobula; species Mobula hypostoma. The sequence goes on along the minus strand of NC_086118.1, from coordinate 3,315,198 downwards.
GAGTATTGCTGAAAATAACAGCATTTATTACCTCTACAAGTGCCACACCTACCCCTACACCTCCTCCCTCACTACCATTCAGGGCCCAAAATAGTTCTTCCAGCTGAGGCGACACTTCTCTAAGAATCTGTTGGGGTCATCTACCGTATCCGGTGCTTCCAGTATGGCCTCCTGTATACTGATGAGACCTAACGTAGATTGATAGACCGCTTCGCCAGGAAAAGTGGGATCTCCCAGTGGCCACCCATTTTAATGCTACTTCCATCCCTATTCTTGACATGTCAGTCCACGGCCTCCTCTATGGCCGTGATGAGGCCACACACACATTGCAGTTGCAACACTTTATACTGTATTCCGCCTAGGGACCCTCCAAACTGACAGTATGAGCATCGATTTCTCAAACTTCTGGTAATTGCCACCCCCCTCTTCCCACACCTTTGTCATTCTCCATTCCCGTTTTCCTCTCTCACCTTTTTCCTTACCTGCCCATTACCCTGATCTGGTGCTCCTCCCCTTCCCCTTCTTCCGTGGTCTTATATCCTCTCCAATCGGATTCCCCCCATTCCAACCCTTTATCTCTTTCTCCAATCAACCTCCCAGCTCTTCACTTCATCCCCTCCCCTTCTCTCAGTTTCACCTATCACCTATCAATTTGTACTTCTTCCTCCCCTCCCCCCACCTTCTTACTCTGTCTTCTCATCTTCCTTCCAGTCCTGGTGAAGGGTCTCAGCTGGAAATGTCAGCTGTTTATTGTTTTCCATAGATGCTACCTGGCCTGCTGAGTTGCTCCAGCAATTTGTGTGTGCTGCCTTTATTACCTCTCCCTAATTGCTCTTGAACAAAGTGCTGTGCACTTGCTGGGTTACCTACAGATCAATCTCTTGGGATTTCACCTGGGTGTTACACATCGTTGGGTGGCTGATTTTTTTTTCTTTTCTGGAGGGCCTTAGTGAACAGAAGTTTTCACAGGTTTCATGGCATTCATTACTTGTTGCTCCTGCAGTATTTAAAACAAAACAGATTAACAGAATTGTAAGAGACACAAGAATTCTGCAAATACTGGAAATTTTGAGCCACACACACAAAATTCTAGAGGAACCCAGCTGGTCAGACAGCGCCTATGGAGGGAAATAAACAGATGACATTTTGGATGAAGGATCTTAGCCAGAAATATCAACTGTTCATTTCCCTCTATAGATGCTACCTGGCCTCCCGAGTTCCTCCAGCATTTTGTGTGAGTGTGTGTTGTAACAGAACTGTGATTTCCACAGCTGAGATGGTGGGACTTAAATAACCGTTTCTGGATCATCAGCCATGTCTCTGGGTTCCTCATCCAGGAGATTGAACCACCGTCCCAGCCCTGTACCCTTGGTGTGGTAGAGTTAATTAGCAAAGACTGACGACAGAAATATGCCCTTTGGGAACTTCACAAACTGATTTCAGAAATTCCTCCCACTTCCCCTGTAACGATATTCCCGTGTGCAGAAAATGCAGTCCTCAGTGACACCTCTCACATCCCTTCGACCTGATTTCCATCCACTCATTAGCAGGGTCATGCACAACACCCACAGCCAAGTTGCATAAGAACACTGCTTTTGCTTCTGAAATGCCAACCAGCTAGATTCTGTCATTGATTCTCAAGGACATTCTCACTTTGTTAACAGGACAACTGACTCATCCTCCTTTCTTTCCATCCTTATCTGTTCTGACACTTTGTATCCTGGAGTATTAAGTACCTATGTCACACTCCCAGCCCAGTCCTATCCAACATCCACCCAAGCCCCATTGTCTCCTGCCACATGCTGAATTCTAGGGGATTTCTGCCCATCGAACTCCAGAAAGAACATTGACCGTGGAACATAGAACAGTAAAGAACAGGAACAGGCTCTTTGGCCCATCATGCCTGTGTTGACCATGATGCCAATTTAAACCAATCCCCTCTGCCTGTACATGACCAATATTGTCCATTCTCCGCCTGTTCATACACTAAAAGTCTCTTAAGCTTTGCTATTGAATCTGCTTACATCACCTCCCCTGGGAGCACATTCTGGGTGCCTACCAATCTATAAAATATTTGGCTCATAAATCTTTAAACTTTCCGCCTGCTTGTGTTTGACATCTGGGAAAAGTCTCTGTCTACCCTTTCTATACCTGTCATAATTTTATAAACTTCTCTCAGCCCCTCAGGCTCTGATGCGCCGGAGAAAACAATCCAAGTTTGTTGAATCCCTCCCTAACTTCCTGTAATGCAGTGACCTGAACTGCACACAATACTCCAAATGCAACCTAACCAAAACTTTACACAGCACCTTCATTGAGCTCCATCGAGCACCTTTACTCCGCCTGTCACAGCAAGAGGAATTTCCCCGTGACCACACATTTGAATTCTGCTTCCCATTCCCATTCTGACACGTTGGTCCGTGGTCTTCTCCACTGCACTCTCAATTTCGAGGAGCAACGTCTCACATTCCGTCTGGATAGCCTTCAAACTGAAAGCATGAACATTGATTTGCCAAACTTCCATTAATTTCCTTCCTCTTCTCTTTCCACTGCCCATTCTGGCTCCCGTCTTATCCAGTCCCTTCTCCTCACCTGCCCATCATATTTCTCCTCGTGTCCTTCCTCCTTCCCTTTCTCACAGAGGGAGAGGACCTGTTAGGTTTATCTCACAGAGGGAGAGGACCTGTTAGGTTTATCTCACAGAGGGAGAGGACCTGTTAGGTTTAACTCACAGAGGGAGAGGACCTGTTAGGTTTATCTCACAGAGGGAGAGGACCTGTTAGGTTTAACTCACAGAGGGAGAAGACCTGTTAGGTTTATCTCACAGAGGGAGAGGACCTGTTAGGTTTATCTCACAGAGGGAGAGGACCTGTTAGGTTTAACTCACAGAGGGAGAGGACCTGTTAGGTTTAACTCACAGAGGGAGAGGACCTGTTAGGTTTATCTCACAGAGGGAGAGGACCTGTTAGGTTTAACTCACAGAGGGAGAGGACCTGTTAGGTTTATCTCACAGAGGGAGAGGACCTGTTAGGTTTATCTCACAGAGGGAGAGGACCTGTTAGGTTTATCTCACAGAGGGAGAGGACCTGTTAGGTTTAACTCACAGAGGGAGAGGACCTGTTAGGTTTATCTCACAGAGGGAGAGGACCTGTTAGGTTTATCTCACAGAGGGAGAGGACCTGTTAGGTTTATCTCACAGAGGGAGAGGACCTGTTAGGTTTATCTCACAGAGTGAGAGGACCTGTTAGGTTTAACTCACAGAGGGAGAGGACCTGTTAGGTTTAACTCACAGAGGGAGAGGACCTGTTAGGTTTAACTCACAGAGGGAGAGGACCTGTTAGGTTTATCTCACAGAGGGAGAGGACCTGTTAGGTTTAACTCACAGAGGGAGAGGACCTGTTAGGTTTAACTCACAGAGGGAGAGGACCTGTTAGGTTTATCTCACAGAGGGAGAGGACCTGTTAGGTTTAACTCACAGAGGGAGAGGACCTGTTAGGTTTAACTCACAGAGGGAGAGGACCTGTTAGGTTTATCTCACAGAGGGAGAGGACCTGTTAGGTTTATCTCACAGAGGGAGAGGACCTGTTAGGTTTAACTCACAGAGGGAGAGGACCTGCTAACTTTAATTGTTGATGGACAGAAAAAAACACACCTTGTTGCACGAACTCAGCTGGTGGAGCAGGTTCTGTGGGAGCAGTCAATCTTGCAGGTTGAGACCCTACATTAGGCCTGCGAGAGGACAGTATGTTTATTCCTTGCCCTGTCCCATTCAGCAGCCAGTGTTCTTAAGCCCCAGTTTAAGATACAAGGTACAGCAGGCCATTGACTTCAGCAAGGTGTGGGTGACAGGGAGGGGGTACACAAACACCTGTTTACATCAATAACTGTTGAGGTCGAGGGGATTGAAAGCTTCACATTCCCAGATGTGAACATCAATAGCCTGCCCTTGTCCCACCAGGCAAAGAAAGTGCACCTGTGCCTCAGTTTTCTAAAGAAATTTGACTCTCGTTTTATCGACTCACCGCAGAAGGCATCTTATCTGGGTGCATCACAGCTCAGTGTGGTAACTGCTCCGTCCCAGACCGCAAGAAACGACAGAGCTGTGGGCCCATCACAGAGACCCACCTCCCCTCCACTGACTCTCTCCATGCTCTCACTGCCTAGAAAAGCAGCCAACATGATCAAAGACCCCACCTTCCCTGGAATTCCTTTTCTACCCCTCCCATCAGACAGAATATACAAATCCCCAAAAACATGTCCCGCCAGACCCCACTTGGAGTACTGTACCGTGTTTAGTTCTGGTCACCTCAGTACAGGAAGGATGTGGAAACCATAGAAAGGGTGTCGAGGAGATTTCTCCTTGGAGCGACGGAGGATGAGAGGTGACCTGATAGAGGTGTATAAGATGATGAGAGGCATTGATCATGTGGATAGTCAGAGGCTTTTTCCCAGGGCTGAAATGGCTAGCACAAGAGGGCACAGTTTTAAGGTGCTTGTAAGTAGGTACAGAGGAGATGTCAGGGGTAAGATTTTTACACAGAGAGTGGTGAGTGTGTGGAATGGGCTGCCAGTGACGGTGGTGGAGGCAGATATGAGAGGGTCTTTTAAGAAACTCTTAGATAGGCCGATGAAGCTTAGGGGGCTATGCGACTGGGAAATTCTAGGCAGCTTCTACAGAAGGGTAGATGGTCGGAACAACATTGCTGAGGAACCTGTAATATGCTGTACATTGCTATGTTCAGATTCGAGGACAGCTCTGTCCCTCTGTTACAAGGTGGACACAACTTCAGACCGACCTCATTATGGCCTTGCACGTATTGTCTGTCTGATTTGCACTCTCTGTAATTGTAACACTTCATTCTGCATTGTTATTTTTCTCCTGAACTTCAAAGCACTGATGTAATGAAATAACCTGTATAAGGTTCATCCCTGAACCTTGGTATCTGTTCAGTAATAACCAATTTTGCCATTCACAGATACTGTACCTTTACTGTACTTCCCGAGGAGGTCGGGAACCGCAGGGGTCTGACTGAATGCTGGATGAAGACGCCCATGTGTTAACCCGATGATTTTACTGTCTACGCTGTAGGTTTAGAGTACTGTGCTGTTGGATTTGACCTCTTTATGGAAGGAGTGTAATAGAAAGCCCGGCACCAATTCTCAGGCCGTCCTTTACCCTCCCGACCAGCGCTGCGGGATCTTCCTGTGCGCGACATTCCTCACGGCCTGTTGTGTTGTGTTGTGTCGTGTTGTGTCGACACACAGCGGGCTCGCCCGCGGCAATTGCACTTCCTTGTCCAACTTGATTCGGGAGCACCGGCCGCCCCCGCCTGGCATAGGGAAGGAAGGGAGATCCGGTCGGGGATTGTGCTGGGCCAGGGGCGGGGCGGGGAGAGGAGAGGGGCGGGGCGGGGACAGGGGCGGGGCGGGGAGAGGAGAGGGGCGGGGCGGGGAAAGGGGCGGGGCGGGGAGAGGAGAGGGGCGGGGCGGGGAAAGGGGCGGGGCGGGGAGAGGAGAGGGGCGGGGCGGGGAGAGGGGCGGGGCGGGGCGGGGAGAGGGGCGGGGCGGGGAGAGGAGAGGGGCGGGGCGGGGAGAGGGGCGGGGAGAGGAGAGGAGAGGGGCGGGGCGAGGGGCGGGGCGGGGCGGGGAGAGGGGCGGGGAGAGGGGAGGAGAGGAGAGGGGCGGGGCGGGGAGAGGGGCGGGGCGGGGAGAGGGGCGGGGCGGGGAGAGGGGCGGGGCGGGGCGAGGGGAGGGGCGGGGAGAGGGGAGGAGAGGAGAGGGGCGGGGCGGGGAGAGGAGAGGGGCGGGGCGGGGAAAGGGGCGGGGCGGGGAGAGGAGAGGGGCGGGGCGGGGAGAGGGGCGGGGCGGGGAGAGGGGCGGGGCGGGGAGAGGGGCGGGGCGGGGAGAGGGGCGGGGCGGGGCGGGGAGAGGGGCGGGGCGGGGAGAGGGGAGGAGAGGAGAGGGGCGGGGCGGGGAGAGGGGCGGGGCGGGGAGAGGGGCGGGGCGGGGAGAGGAGAGGGGCGGGGCGGGGAGAGGAGAGGGGCGGGGCGGGGCGAGGGGAGGGGCGGGGCGGGGAGAGGAGCGGGGCGGGGAAAGGGGCGGGGCGGGGAGAGGAGAGGGGCGGGGCGGGGAGAGGAGAGGGGCGGGGCGGGGCGAGGGGAGGGGCGGGGAGAGGGGAGGGGAGGGGCGGGGCGAGGAGAGGAGAGGGGAGGGGAGGGGCGGGGCGAGGAGAGGGGAGGGGAAGAGAGGGGAGGGGAGGGGGGAGAGGGGAGGGGAGGGGAGGGGAAGAGAGGGGAGGGGAGGGGAGGGGGGAGAGGAGAGGGGAGGGGGGGAGAGGAGAGGGGAGGGGAGGGGGGGAGAGGAGAGGGGAGAGGAGAGGGGAGGGGGGAGAGAGGAGGGTAGGGGCGGGGCGAGGGGAGGGGAGGGGGAGGAGAGAGGAGGGGAGGAGAGGGGAGGGGAGGGGGAGGGGAGGGGGGGGGAGGAGAGGGGAGGGGGAGGGGGGAGGAGAGGGGAGGGGGAGGGGGGAGGGGAGGGGAGGGGAGGGGGAGAGGAGAGGGGAGGGGGGGAGGGGAGGGGGGAGTCCGGTCGGGGACTGTGCTGGGACAGAGGCGGGGAGAGGGGAGTCCGGTCGGGGACTGTGCTGGGACAGAGGCGGGGAGAGGGGAGTCCGGTCGGCGACTGTGCTGGGACAGAGGCGGGGATAGGGGAGTCCGGTCGGGGACTGTGCTGGGACAGAGGCGGGGAGAGGGGAGTCCGGTCGGGGACTGTGCTGGGACAGGGGCGTCCGGTCGGGGACTGTGCTGGGACAGGGGCGGGGATAGGGGAGTCCGGTCGGGGACTGTGCTGGGACAGAGGCGGGGATAGGGGAGTCCGGTCGGGGACTATGCTGGGACAGAGGCGGGGAGAGGGGCGTCCGGTCGGAGACTGTGCTGGGACAGGGGCGTCCGGTCGGGGACTGTGCTGGGACAGGGGCGGGGATAGGGGAGTCCGGTCGGGGACTGTGCTGGGACAGAGGCGGGGAGAGGGGAGTCCGGTCGGGGACTGTGCTGGGACAGAGGCGGGGATAGGGGAGTCCGGTCGGGGACTATGCTGGGACAGAGGCGGGGAGAGGGGCGTCCGGTCGGAGACTGTGCTGGGACAGGGGCGGGGAGAGGGGAGTCCGGTCGGGGACTGTGCTGGGACAGGGGCGGGGATAGGGGAGTCCGGTCGGGGACTGTGCTGGGACAGGGGCGGGGAGAGGGGAGGTCTGGTCGGGGACTGTGCTGGGACAGGGGCGGGGAGAGGGGAGTCCGGTCGGGGACTGTGCTGGGACAGGGGCGGGGAGAGGGGAGTCCGGTCGGGGACTGTGCTGGGACAGGGGCGGGGATAGGGGAGTCCGGTCGGGGGCTGTGCTGGGACAGAGGCGGGGAGAGGGGAGGTCTGATCGGGGGCTGTGCTGGGACAGAGGCGGGGAGAGGGGAGGTCTGATCGGGGGCTGTGCTGGGACAGGGGCGGGCAGAGGGGCTGGACACAGCTGGGGGAGCCTGGCGGACTTTCACGTGTAAGGAAATGACGAGGAGGAAGCGGTCGCCTAGGCCGGGCACTGGGGAGTGACTTGTTCTCCAACGCCCCAGAGGTGTCCCGGGACCGCTGTTCCGAGCGCCGAGCAGATTTGCGGCCCTGTGCCCGCGGGTGTGCCGGGACCAGCCAGCGATGCCCATCCCGCACCTGCACTCGATGATAGAGTTAGTCCCGTTCCTCCTGCTGCTGTTCCTGTTCCTCACTCTCATCCTCATCTTCCTCTACACGCAGCGGCCCGACTGCGACTCCGACTCCAAGCGGATCTGAGCTGCTCCCGAGACCAGGACCGTCCGCGACGTGACTGAGACTGAGATCGGCTGGAGGCGAGTGCCCGGCAACTCCGGGGTCCACAGGTGGGAACGACAGCAGATCGACAACTGGGAAACTGGGGTATCAGAGCCGAGATTCCTCCACGACACTGCCTGGTCCTCCTTCCACCATCCGGACATGATCTACCTCCTCACCCAGCAAACACACTCCTCAAATACCTCCTCACTCAGCAAAAATACTCCTCAAATACCTCCTCACCCAGCAAAAACACTCCTCAACTACCTCCTCACCCAGCAAAAACACTCCTCAACTACCACCTCACCCAGCAAAAACACTCAACTACCACCTTACCCAGCAAAAACACTCCTCAAATACCTCCTCACCCAGCAAAAACACTCCTCAAATACCTCCTCACCCAACAAAAACACTCCTCAACTACCACCTCACCCAACAAAAACACTCCTCAACTACCACTTCACCCAGCAAAAACACTCCTCAACTACCACCTCACCCAACAAAAATACTCAATGACCTCCTCACCCAACAAAAACACTCCTCAAATACCACCTCACCCAACAAAAACACTCAACTACCACCTCACCCAACAAAAACACTCAACTACCACCTCACCCAACAAAAACACTCAATGACCTCCTCACCCAACAAAAACACTCAATGACCTCCTCACCCAACAAAAACACTCCTCAACTACCACCTCACCCAACAAAAACACTCAACTACCACCTCACCCAACAAAAACACTCCTCAACTACCACCTCACCCAACAAAAACACTCCTCAAATACCTCCTCACCCAGCAAAAACAATCAACTACCACCTCACCCAGCAAAAACACTCCTCAACTACCACCTCACCCAGCAAGAACACTCCTCAACTACCACCTCACCCAGCAAAAACACTCCTCAACTACCACTTCACCCAGCAAAAACACTCCTCAACTACCACCTCACCCAACAAAAACACTCCTCAACTACCACTTCACCCAGCAAAAACACTCCTCAACTACCACCTGACCCAACAAAAACACTCCTCAACTACCACCTCACCCAACAAAAACACTCCTCAAATACCTCCTCACCCAGCAAAAACACTCCTCAACTACCACCTCACCCAGCAAAAACACTCCTCAACTACCTCCTCACCCAGCAAAAACACTCAACTACCACCTCACCCAGCTAAAACACTCCTCAACTACCACCTCACCCAGCAAAAACACTCCTCAACTACCTCCTCACCCAGCAAAAACACTCCTCAACTACCTCCTCACCCAGCAAAAACACTCCTCAACTACCTCCTCACCCATCAAAAACACTCCTCAACTAACATCTCACCCAACAAAAACACTCCTCAAATACCTCCTCACCCAGCAAAAACACTCCTCAACTACCACCTCACCCAGCAAAAAAACTCCTCAACTACCACTTCACCCAGCAAAAACACTCCTCAACTACCACCTCACCCAACAAAAACTCTCAACTACCAACTTACCCAGCAAAAACACTCCTCAACTACCTCCTCACCCAGCAAAAACACTCCTCAAATACCTCCTCACCCAACAAAAACACTCCTCAACTACCACCTCACCCAACAAAAACACTCCTCAACTACCACCTCAACCAGCAAAAACACTCAACTACCTCCTCACCCAGCAAAAACACACCTCAACTACCACCTCACCCAGAAAAAACACTCCTCAACTACCACCTCACCCAGCAAAAACACTCAACTACCACCTCACCCAGCAAAAACACTCAACTACCACCTCACCCAACAAAAACACTCAACTACCTCCTCACCCAGCAAAAACACTCCTCAACTACCACCTCACCCAGCAAAAACACTCCTCAACTACCACCTCACCCAACAAAAACACTCAATGACCTCCTCACCCAACAAAAACACTCCTCAACGACCACCTCACACAGCAAAAACACTCCTCAACTACTTCCTCACCCAGCAAAAACACTCCTCAACTACCACCTCACCCAACAAAAACACTCAATGACCTCCTCACCCAACAAAAACACTCCTCAACGACCACCTCACCCAGCAAAAACACTCCTCAACTACTTCCTCACCCAGCAAAAACACTCCTCAACTACCACCTCACCCAGCAAAAACACTCCTCAACTACCACCTCACCCAGCAAAAACACTCAACTACCTCCTCACCCAGCAAAAACACTCCTCAACGACCTCCTCACCCAACAAAAACACTCAACTACCACCTCACCCAGCAAAAACACTCCTCAACGACCACCTCACCCAACAAAAACACTCAACTACCACCTCACCCAGCAAAAACACTCAACTACCACCTCACCAGGCAAAAACACTCCTCAACTACCTCCTCACCCAACAAAAACACTCCTCAAATACCTCCTCACCCAGCAAAAACACTCCTCAACTACCACCTCACCCAGCAAAAACACTCCTCAACGACCACCTCACCCAACAAAAACACTCAACTACCACCTCACCCAGCAAAAACACTCAACTACCACCTCACCCAGCAAAAACACTCCTCAACTACCACCTCACCCAGCAAAAATACTCCTCAACTACCTCCTCACCCAGCAAAAACACTCCTCAACTACCACCTCACCCAGCAAAAACACTCAACTACCACCTCACCCAACAAAAACACTCCTCAACTACCACCTCACCCAGCAAAAACACTCCTCAACTACCTCCTCACCCAGCAAAAACACTCCTCAACTACCACCTCACCCAACAAAAACACTCCTCAACTACCACCTCACCCAGCAAAAACACTCCTCAACTACCACCTCACCAGGCAAAAACACTCAACTACCACCTCACCCAACAAAAACACTCCTCAACTACCTCCTCACCCAGCAAAAACACTCCTCAACTACCTCCTCACCCAGCAAAAACACTCCTCAACTACCACCTCACCCAACAAAAACACTCCTCAACTACCACCTCACCCAGCAAAAACACTCCTCAACTACCACCTCACCAGGCAAAAACACTCCTCAACTACCACCTCACCCAGCAAAAACACTCCTCAACTACCTCCTCACCCAGCAAAAACACTCCTCAACTACCACCTAACCCAGCAAAATCACTCAACTACTACCTCCTCACCCAGCAAAAACACTCAACTACCACCTCACCCAACAAAAACACTCCTGAACGACCTCCTCACCCAAAAAAACACTCCTCAACTACCTCCTCACACAGCAAAAACACTCCTCAACTACCACCTCACCCAGCAAAAACACTCCTCAACTACCTCCTCACACAGCAAAAACACTCCTCAACTACCTCCTCAGCCATCAAAAACACTCCTCAACTAACATCTCACCCAACAAAAACACTCCTCAACTACCTCCTCACCCAACAAAAACACTCCTCAAATACCTCCTCACCCAGCAAAAACACTCCTCAACTACCACCTCACCCAGCAAAAACACTCCTCAACTACCACCTCACCCAACAAAAACACTCAATGACCTCCTCACCCAACAAAAACACTCCTCAACGACCACCTCACCCAGCAAAAACACTCCTCAACTACTTCCTCACCCAGCAAAAACACTCCTCAACTACCACCTCACCCAACAAAAACACTCAATGACCTCCTCACCCAACAAAAACACTCCTCAACGACCACCTCACCCAGCAAAAACACTCCTCAACTACTTCCTCACCCAGCAAAAACACTCCTCAACTACCACCTCACCCAGCAAAAACACTCCTCAACTACCACCTCACCCAGCAAAAACACTCAACTACCTCCTCCCCCAGCAAAAACACTCCTCAACGACCTCCTCACCCAACAAAAACACTCAACTACCACCTCACCCAGCAAAAACACTCCTCAACGACCACCTCACCCAACAAAAACACTCAACTACCACCTCACCCAGCAAAAACACTCAACTACCACCTCACCAGGCAAAAACACTCCTCAACTACCTCCTCACCCAACAAAAACACTCCTCAAATACCTCCTCACCCAGCAAAAACGCTCCTCAACTACCACCTCACCCAGCAAAAACACTCCTCAACGACCACCTCACCCAACAAAAACACTCAACTACCACCTCACCCAGCAAAAACACTCAACTACCACCTCACCCAGCAAAAACACTCCTCAACTACCACCTCACCCAGCAAAAATACTCCTCAACTACCTCCTCACCCAGCAAAAACACTCCTCAACTACCACCTCACCCAGCAAAAACACTCAACTACCACCTCACCCAACAAAAACACTCCTCAACTACCACCTCACCCAACAAAAACACTCCTCAACTACCTCCTCACCCAGCAAAAACACTCCTCAACTACCTCCTCACCCAGCAAAAACACTCCTCAACTACCACCTCACCCAACAAAAACACTCCTCAACTACCACCTCACCCAGCAAAAACACTCCTCAACTACCACCTCACCAGGCAAAAACACTCCTCAACTACCACCTCACCCAGCAAAAACACTCCTCAACTACCTCCTCACCCAGCAAAAACACTCCTCAACTAGCACCTAACCCAGCAAAATCACTCAACTACTACCTCCTCACCCAGCAAAAACACTCAACTACCACCTCACCCAACAAAAACACTCCTGAACGACCTCCTCACCCAACAAAAACACTCCTCAACTACCTCCTCACACAGCAAAAACACTCCTCAACTACCACCTCACCCAGCAAAAACACTCCTCAACTACCTCCTCACACAGCAAAAACACTCCTCAACTACCTCCTCACCCATCAAAAACACTCCTCAACTAACATCTCACCCAACAAAAACACTCCTCAACTACCTCCTCACCCAACAAAAACACTCCTCAAATACCTCCTCACCCAGCAAAAACACTCCTCAACTACCACCTCACCCAGCAAAAACACTCCTCAACTACCTCCTCACCCAGCAAAAACACTCAACTACCACCTCACCCAGCTAAAACACTCCTCAACTACCACCTCACCCAGCAAAAACACTCCTCAACTACCTCCTCACACAGCAAAAACACTCCTCAACTACCTCCTCACCCAGCAATAACACTCCTCAACTACCTCCTCACCCATCAAAAACACTCCTCAAATACCTCCTCACCCAGCAAAAACACTCCTCAACTACCACCTCACCCAGCAAAAAAACTCCTCAACTACCTCCTCACCCAGCAAAAACAATCAACTACCACCTCACCCAGCAAAAACACTCCTCAACTACCACCTCACCCAGCAAGAACACTCCTCAACTACCACCTCACCCAGCAAAAACACTCAACTACCTCCTCACCCAGCAGAAACACTCAACTACCACCTCACCCAGCAAAAACACTCCTCAACTACTCTCACCCAACAAAAAGACTCAACTACCAATTCACCCAGCAAAAACACTCAACTACCACCTCACCCAGCAAAAACAATCCTCAACTACCATCTCACCCAGCAAAAACACTCCTCAACTACCAACTCACCCAGCAAAAACACTCAACTACCACCTCACTCAGCAAAAACACTCAACTACCACCTCACCCAGCAAAAACACTCCTCAACTACCACCTCGCCCAGCAAAAACACTCAACTACCACCTCCCCCAGCAAAAACACTCCTCAACTACCGCCTCACCCAGCAAAAACACTCCTCAAATACCTCCTCACCCAGCAAAAACACTCCTCAACTACCTCCTCACCCAACAAAAACACTCAACTACCTCCTCACCCAGCAAAAACACTCCTCAAATACCTCCTCACCCAACAAAAACACTCCTCAACTATCACCTCACCCAACAAAAACACTCCTCAACTACCACCTCACCCAGCAAAAACACTCCTCAACTACCACCTCACCCAACAAAAACACTCAACTACCACCTCACCCAACAAAAACCACCCAGCAAAAACACTCCTCAACGACCACCTCACCCAACAAAAACACTCAACTACCACCTCACCCAGCAAAAACACTCAACTACCACCTCACCCAGCAAAAACACTCCTCAACTACCACCTCACCCAGCAAAAATACTCCTCAACTACCACCTCACCCAGCAAAAACACTCCTCAACTACCACCTCACCCAGCAAAAACACTCAACTACCACCTCACCCAGCAAAAACACTCCTCAACTACCACCTCACCCAACAAAAACCCTCCTCCTCAATCCACACACCTACACACCCTCCTCAATCCACACACCTACACACCCTCCTCAATCCACACACCTACACACCCTCCTCAATCCACACACCTACACACCCTCCTCAATCCACACCACACCTACACACCCTCCTCAATCCACACACCTACACACCCTCCTCAATCCACACACCTACACACCCTCCTCAATCCACACACCTACACACCCTCCTCAATCCACACACCTACACACCCTCCTCAATCCACACACACCTACACACCCTCCTCAATCCACACCACACCTACACACCCTCCTCAATCCACACACCTACACACCCTCCTCAATCCACACACCTACACACCCTCCTCAATCCACACACCTACACACCCTCCTCAATCCACACACCTACACACCCTCCTCAATCCACACACCTACACACCCTCCTCAATCCACACACCTACACACCCTCCTCAATCCACACACCTACACACCCTCCTCAATCCACACACCTACACACCCTCCTCAATCCACACACCTACACACCCTCCTCAATCCACACCACACCTACACACCCTCCTCAATCCACACCACACCTACACACCCTCCTCAATCCACACACCTACACACCCTCCTCAATCCACACCACACCTACACACCCTCCTCAATCCACACACCTACACACCCTCCTCAATCCACACCACACCTACACACCCTCCTCAATCCACACCACACCTACACACCCTCCTCAATCCACACACCTACACACCCTCCTCAATCCACACACCTACACACCCTCCTCAATCCACACACCTACACACCCTCCTCAATCCACACCACACCTACACACCCTCCTCAATCCACACCACACCTACACACCCTCCTCAATCCACACACCTACACACCCTCCTCAATCCACACACCTACACACCCTCCTCAATCCACACACCTACACACCCTCCTCAATCCACACACCTACACACCCTCCTCAATCCACACACCTACACACCCTCCTCAATCCACACACACCTACACACCCTCCTCAATCCACACACCTACACACCCTCCTCAATCCACACACCTACACACCCTCCTCAATCCACACACCTACACACCCTCCTCAATCCACACCACACCTACACACCCTCCTCAATCCACACACCTACACACCCTCCTCAATCCACACCACACCTACACACCCTCCTCCCCCAACCACACACCTACACACCCTCCTCAATCCACACACCTACACACCCTCCTCAATCCACACACCTACACACCCTCCTCAATACACACCCTCCTCACACCACACCTACACACCCTCCTCAATCCACACACCTACACACCCTCCTCAATCCACACCACACCTACACACCCTCCTCAATCCACACCACACCTACACACCCTCCTCAATCCACACACCTACACACCCTCCTCAATCCACACACCTACACACCCTCCTCAATCCACACACCTACACACCCTCCTCAATCCACACCACACCTACACACCCTCCTCAATCCACACCACACCTACACACCCTCCTCAATCCACACACCTACACACCCTCCTCAATCCACACCACACCTACACACCCTCCTCAATCCACACACCTACACACCCTCCTCAATCCACACCACACCTACACACCCTCCTCAAACCACACACCTACACACCCTCCTCAATCCACACCACACCTACACACCCTCCTCAATCCACACACCTACACACCCTCCTCAATCCACACCACACCTACACACCCTCCTCAATCCCCACACCTACACACCCTCCTCAATCCACACACCTACACACCCTCCTCAATCCACACCACACCTACACACCCTCCTCAATCCACACACCTACACACCCTCCTCAATCCACACACCTACACACCCTCCTCAATCCACACACCTACACACCCTCCTCAATCCACACCACACCTACACACCCTCCTCAATCCACACACCTACACACCCTCCTCAATCCACACACCTACACACCCTCCTCAATCCACACCACACCTACACACCCTCCTCAATCCACACCACACCTACACACCCTCCTCAATCCACACACCTACACACCCTCCTCAATCCACACACCTACACACCCTCCTCAATCCACACCACACCTACACACCCTCCTCAATCCACACACCTACACACCCTCCTCAATCCACACCACACCTACACACCCTCCTCAATCCACACCACACCTACACACCCTCCTCAATCCACACCACACCTACACACCCTCCTCAATCCACACCACACCTACACACCCTCCTCAATCCACACCACACCTACACACCCTCCTCAATCCACACCACACCTACACACCCTCCTCAATCCACACACCTACACACCCTCCTCAATCCACACCACACCTACACACCCTCCTCAATCCACACCACACCTACACACCCTCCTCAATCCACACACCTACACACCCTCCTCAATCCACACACCTACACACCCTCCTCAATCCACACCACACCTACACACCCTCCTCAATCCACACCACACCTACACACCCTCCTCAATCCACACACCTACACACCCTCCTCAATCCACACCACACCTACACACCCTCCTCAATCCACACCACACCTACACACCCTCCTCAATCCACACCACACCTACACACCCTCCTCAATCCACACCTACACCCCCTCCTCAATCCACACACCTACACACCCTCCTCAATCCACACCACACCTACACACCCTCCTCAATCCACACACCTACACACCCTCCTCAATCCACACACCTACACACCCTCCTCAATCCACACACCTACACACCCTCCTCAATCCACACCACACCTACACACCCTCCTCAATCCACACACCTACACACCCTCCTCAATCCACAC